>NC_134498.1:5312927-5465427 GCF_040206685.1 Ascaphus truei
TCTATATCTCTCTCTATCTCTATATCTCTCTCTATCTCTATATCTCTCTCTATCTCTATATCTCTCTCTATCTCTCTCTATCTCTATATCTCTCTCTATCTCTCTCTATCTCTATATCTCTCTCTATCTCTCTCTATCTCTATATCTCTGTGGTTCTATTCCCTCTGTAAGGGCACATCTATTTTTATATGGAGTAAAACTTTTTATACTGTACTTCACTATGGGACTTTGCACTTCTGTTTTATACAGTAGAGATATAGATACATACATACACTTTTTTTTCTTCTTCAGAAGAGTGCATTTAGAACAGATTTCGAAGTTTCAGCCTCTAACTATTTCACATCTTAATCGGTGTTGTTACATGGTGGAGTGCTTAGTGGGGTACTTTCAATCGGTCCCCTCTAGCAGTAAAGGCTTACTAAACTCTATTCAAATCACTGTGATTACAGAGGAGGGAACACTGACTAATCTCCATCCCAAGAGATTAACGGGTTGAGCAGGAATTCCTTTATCCTCCAGGGAATCTGCTCTGTTTCAGGCTATATGCTCACATTTTTCTGGGGGGGAAAGTATCTACAATGCAGCACTGATTATTGGTATCTATCGTGCTGTATAATGTATACCTCAATAGGGAATCAATTTGTGTGTCAACCCAAGTTAGTGTGTGAAAAGCATTAGCTGCTTCTACCCTGAAACGCTTGCAGTCCTGCCAGATGGAGAGGCTGCCGCATGGGAGGTGATGGGATGGGTCTGAGCTGTGCACTGGCTTATCACTGTTGGTGGCAAGTAATAAGGAAAGAGGTCAACAGCTGCTGTTATACATGCAGAAAGCTCAAGGGCGTAGAGGGTAATGGGGTGGGAAATATCAGTCCTAGCGAAACCTGGAATTTAAATTGAAACATGTTCACCAGCAGAAAACTAAATTGAAAACGCATCCAGAGAATGCATGTTGGGTTTCTCAGTCTCTCCGAGCCATTGATTGAGCCACCTGTGCTGAAGCAGGGATATCCTGAAACCCTGACCTGTTGGTGGCTCTTGAGGACTGGAGTTGCCTGCTCTGTATTAACAACCTCCAACAGGAAAAATCCCTGTGCCCCCCCCCCCCCCCCCCCATTAACCTGATTTCCTTGAGGGGTTTACACAATGAACTAAGCTTTAGTTCTGAACATATGTTCCATTATTGCTGCAGAGCCAAAATACTTCTGCCGGCATTAACTCGGTTTGATGCAGTCTTCAGTGATCCACATTGACATTTATTACACTGGTGTAACAATCCTGTACTTGTATAACTGCCTGTACTTTTTGCATCTTTTACAAGACTGCAAAAACCACATTCTTGTTAGTACATTGAGATACCGCCGTTTCAGGTGGAAGCTTTACCCAAATGTATGCACGCCAAAGTTTTCTTCGTATTGTATTGTATGTCTTTATTTATATAGCGCCATTAGTGTACATAGCGCTTCACAGTAGTAATACATGTGGTAATCGAATAAATAACAGATAATATAAATAACAGATCATGGGAATAAGTGCTTTAGACATAAACATAACATTAAGGAAGAGGAGTCCCTGCCCCGAGGAGCTTACAATCTAATTACAATTCACCTTTATTTTTCCTATTTTCATACTGATCACACACTTCCTTGTGAAATATTTGGATATTTTTCCAGCAAGTTGAGATGAGAATGTAAAAGCAAATAGTCCAATTTTTCTTTAACTTCTTTTTTTTTTTTTAAGAAGAAGAAGCATTGATGTAAAATGCCATTATTCCCGACTATCCTTAGGCTACGGCCCCAGTATTTACTGCTGCACGCGCGCCAGGCGACCTGTCGGCGCGTGCACAGATAAAAGCCATGATCGGTGGTCTCTAGGGGAGCTACGGGATGCGCCGGGGGAGGGGCCATGACGGGTGCGCGGCCATGACAAGGCATTTCTGCTCTTCCATTGGCTGCCCGCCGCCCACGTGATCGCGTTGCGGCACAGGAAGACCCAATTATTTTCTTCCCTGCCAGTCTACGCGTCATCGTGCTTTGCACGGCCTCTGGGGCCTGCCCCATAGAGGGCTGGTCTGTGGTGTGTGGTGCGCACCGCAGCGGCCACTGGGAACCTGGCCTTAGGCCGCGTCCATAGCAGGGGAGGCCGCGTTGAGCCGTGCTGACGCTCAGCGCTGAGCCAATGCATCCTCCATGAGGATGTCTTTAGAGGGGGCTCACGCGAGCGTCTGCAGGCGTGCTGAGGGGTTGGATTTTTCAGCCGACAGCCAAGCTGTTTTTCAGAGCACTGTCAGCTGAAAACATCCAATCAGCGCGAAGCAGCGCCAACGTCACGGCGCCGTGACGTTGACGTCGGTGCGTCGCGGTCCATTGGCCCAGCTACATCACTGCCCCGTCTCCCTCAGTCTCCCCCCCGGCTCCCGATCGCGCCCGCTGGCTCGCCTGCGTGGGCATGAAATCGGACAGATTTCAGCAGGCGAGCCTCAGCGTCAGCGCGGTCCAGCACTGACAAACCCTCTATGGACGTGGCCTTAGGAATGACTTGGATTGTAACTTCTCTGTGGCAGGGATTTGTTGAACTTAAATGTAATTATTCTGTTTTTCTCCCTATATTATATTGGTGTGTTTGTAAATCTTTGCACTATAGAAATAAAGACGTACAAGAATTTTGTAAAACAATTGTCCAATAATCTCACATCCTCAGTCCTCTTGGTGAATCTGAATTTTAAAACGTAAGAAAAATAATCATTCTCATCGGTGACAAAGATTTGAACCCATTACACTGCTGCCATTAGGATCATTTTGAACAAATAGTAATGTTTGTTTTAAAAATACAAAGTTTAAAAGTTGTGCTTTGAAAAGAAAAAATATACATTTCTGTAAAAGTTGCCAAATATGTTTATGGTGGTTTTATTGTTTTTTTTTTCTTTTAAATTTTATTTTTTACTGACCTTATCTCTCCATTATCCTACTCCCTTTCATAACTAGTTGCTTACGTGTAGTTACATAGTAGATGAAGTTGAAAAAAAGACATACGTCCATCAAGTTCAACCTATACCTAATATACAGGGCGTGAATATATATTATTTACCTTATTATTTGGATGGAGCAAACAAAATCGACACTCGCTTGCACTCAAGAGTTCCCATTGTAATTAAAAACATAGGGACATTTTCGCACTTTGAATAATACCTGTGTTTTTTTGTTTGTTTTTATAAAGGGTTTCATTTTATTAAGAATTTTACTGTAATTGATTTAATTCTGTCATACATTAAACTGCACCATACATACATACATAAATACATTAAACTGCACCATTTAGACAAGCCGGAGAGTGATTAGGTTATTGCCGGGGTAGCCAATTCCGGTCCTCAAGAGCTATCAACAAGCCAGGTTTTCAGGATATTCCTGCTTCAGCACAGGCGGCTCTGTCAGAATGACTGAGCCACCTGTGCTGAAGCAGGGGTATCCTGAATACCTGTTGGTAGCTCTCGAAGGCCGGTGTTGGCTACCTCTGGGCTAAAGCAGTAACGCATCCCAAGAGCAAGCACAATACAGTGTTGTCTCCATTAATAATTGTCCGGCAATCAGACGTTTCTCTTCTGAAAAGGGCACGAATGAAAAGCAAATGTCTCCGGAGCTTGGCGCTTATGGAATAATACACACTGTGGTCATTAGCGCTAATTAATTGGTTCCTAGCGGTATGTAAGCAGTGTGTAATGTCTGCATAGAAACCCAGCCAGACTGGACATCCTTAATTGCCGCCGTTTGGCTGGCAGTGCTTCAGACTATTCCACCCGCTGATCACAAGACTTCTCCTCTTGTCTAATTAGAATGGTAAACTAAGCCCCATGGTGCCTTATCGCTTAGCTGGGGGAGGTGCTGGCCGCAGCACGGGGCACAATGTCAGGAGTTCAGGCTTGTCGAACAAAAGTGGAACACACAAGCACTAAATGGCAACTACAAACATAGAAGTCACTTTTGTAAGTGAGTATGTGGTTGGAATCTGAACTTGTTAGACATGATACAATGTCACCACAAATATAACCCCTTTAATGCTAAAGGGGCCAGCAACTTATTGCAGATGCTCATATTAAACGTTCTTCCTCTTCATATCCTCACAACAGCAGTTTCTATTTTTCTCTTCACATTAATACTTTAATAGCAGGTGGGCAATTATTGATTTTTTTTTAAAATATATCTATATATGCTAAAAACATTTGACAAGATGGTTTACATATTCAATCTGTCTTCACGTGCACTCCTGTGACAGCGCAGCTGGAAGGAAGCATATAAAACTTAGTGATGAATGGGGTGGAGAAGTACAAAATACACTTTTACTCTTCTTTGCAACGAGTGCACTGTGAAAGAATCGATATTTTAAGTTGGCCGCATCTTTAGATTGGTTTATCTTGTTGCCTAATGGTTGCGTTGAATAATATTTGGAGCAGAAGGAAGAAAAGTAGGTTGAGATGTTAAGCACGCAACTTAAAGCTGCAGATAAAAATATATATATATATATATATATATATATATATATATTATATATAATTTTTTCCCCATTCAATATGTGCATCAATACAATCTACACACTGACAAGTCATTAGCTAAGCTGCAGATCGATCCGTTCTCCTGTAATCGATCACTTGCTCCGGGATTAGTTAATTCAGTTCTTGCACAGCATCGTGGGCAATGTAGTCCTAGAATATGATTGACTGGACAGTTACTAGATACAATTGATGCACTGTTTAGAAATGCTTCCTACATTAGAAACATTAAAAAAATCTTTAAAACATATATATTTTTTAAATGCTACAAGTATTTTCTCATAGTACAGAACTGATTTATTTAAAAAACACACATGTAGGATATTGCTTGAACGGCAGCTTTAATGTTATCTGCTTTACCACCTGCTGTTTTAAAGATACGATTGCAAATGGTAAGCATAGATAATAAAATAGATAATATGAATTCATTAGGAAAAAGCTTATAAAAGTAGTGTTTAGTATATGATCTTTTAATAATATCAAATGCAGTTTTGAATATGGATTGTGCTTTGAATCACATTAGGCAAGACTGGTGCTTTGAATGCTTGGGTTTTTCTCATTGGACAAAGCACCGAAAATATAAATGTGTCTGAGAAACATGAAAAATGCATTATGTATTTTGCTCAGGCAGACAAACATTTAGGAGCTTATGCAGAGAGGTACTTACAGGAAAGGCTTAAATCCGCCACAGGATTGGCAATTAATTTTTTCCTATGCAGGGTACTCCGGTAGCGCGATGTGCATTAAATTGTTAATTAGGCGACTTTCACTTGGCGTGAAACTCGCCATTCTGAGGCTCGCGTATCTGGCAACAATACAGCCAACTTTAGTTGGCGATCAAAATTTCACCCGAACGCGCCATATAGTAGCTCCGATTGGCGCGTACATGCGCATCGGAGCTACTGGAATCGTGCGTGTTTTTGCAATGGCGAAATCACGCTTCTCGCCACCCGTCTGGCGAATTTGACTTGGCCCGCCAAGTTCTCGCCACTAGCTCTTTAAATGCGGACATTTTTGCCACAAACCTGCCGAGATTATCCTTACCGTTCCTCTCTGCATAAGCCCCTTAGTTTGTTACCAGATGGACGCATCAATATCTTCACTGCAAGATAAGCTTGCAAGACATTGTAAACGTGATACATAGCCGGCCCTCGGGCAGTGAACGGGCTGAACACCGCCCCATTTGTAGACCTTTTTACAACATGGTTTTGCTGGTGAAATTCTAGAAGGGTTCATATCAGCGTAAAGGCCCTTTAATACCATGTGGGGGAAGGAAACAGCTTTGGTAGATAATCCCAGCCTTAGGGGCCTTAAGGTATTTCAAGGAGAGACTGAGATGTACAATTCCTTGGAGAGATTTTATTGCGTGGAAAACCAGAGGTGAAAGTGTGTGAACGTGTGGTATCTTGCCACCACCACCAAGATGGTGTTCATTTTTCAGATGAAACTTTAAAGAACAAAGAATTTACTTTTGTTGGGTAAGTGCAAATTAAGTATAGTGTATGTTTTCTGTAATAAAATACAGACAATTAGGAGAATTGAGTTTCGGTCTTGGACCTGTTTTCTGTATACATAACATTCCTAGTACATAATGTATATTGTTGATCAATGTCGCCTGAAGGAACAGTTGTAGACAATGAATTCTATTTAGGTATTGATCATACAAAAATATTGAAGCAATGCTGATCAAATCTTTTTGAAAAAAGCAACAGAAGGCGCTTGTTTTTTTTCTTGCTTCCTATGATGGCAGAAAATGATTTTTTTTTTTTTTCATTTCTCAGACCTGTTTAGGTTGCTGCTGTCATGTTTAGTGGAAGGTAACAACTTGCCCCATTTAGGATAGAATTTAAGTGGGCAGACCCTCCTAGGACCAAAGGCGGTGACAGTTTGTAACTACGGTACATGGTTGATCCCTTTTTTTTTTAAACCAAAATCTGATGCCTGCAAGTATTTTTTACTTATTGTTTGGAGTAAGTAGGACAAATTGGTGAGCTGAGACTTGGGAAGGGGTTGATTTTCCGCTGGGTGGTCCCTTGTGTTTGGTATCATGGTGTTCAACAAAGGTTTGCAAGGGTACCCCCCTCGCCCCCCCCCCTCTCCTTTTTATTATCATTACTGGCTCTCTGATAAGGACAGGGTTTGATAAGGGTAGAGGAAGCTCTTGATTGAGACAAATACTTCTCCATTCAGAGACCCTGGATTTTATTCTTAATTTCCATAGAAACAAATGATGCCAAACCTAGATATGTGCTCAAACCTAAATGAGAAAAGATTATTGTGGCAATGATAACTTTTTGAGTGATATGTTTGAAACCAGTCATAAAATCCCCAATGTAATGACAAGGATTTCCAAACATAGCACATTTTTTAGAGGAAATCACAGGGAAGTATATTATGTGGAGAGAAAAACCAAAAGTAAAGGGAAACACTTGTATGATGCTTATTGTATAGTTATATTATATATGTATGTATGTATGTATATGTAGTATTGATGGCGCACGACATTTACTTGCCCTACAGAGCCTAAAATCTCATTTTGATTGGAGGTCAGAAGGTGCTGGTAGTGGGGCGCATGCAGGACCAATGCCCTTTAAAGCAGCAATATGCCCAAACAAATCACAGATGAAGTCACAACCTGATCCGATCAGGAAATGTAAATCCGCTGTTACCCTCTTTTCAGCTTAAGAATTAACTGAATGGAAGCTTGAAGTGTACCACGTTATTTCTGAAGATTTACCAAACAAAGACAGATTTTGCGTCCATACATACCCCAACAAGTTGTATTACTGATAATAAAGGCTGATACTGTTAAGTATGTATACATGTATATCTATAAATTGGGTAAATGTTCCCCCCTCCCCAGCTAGTGTTAGTCTATTGTCATTGTGGGGGAGGTATTTGGCATTTTAGCTAATTGATGTGCATTGTGTTGTTATTCATTTTCTTATATTTTGTAATTGTGCTATTCAGTTGTATATTGGTTACTATATGTGTGGTCATTTGACCAGATATTAAATTATTTGTAATACTAATCCCTGGGCGCTGTGTGTGCATATCTTTTCTTTATGTACATGTATATCTATAAATTGGAGAAATGTCTGCCCCCCCCCCAAGATGGGGAGCAGGGGGTCTCTTGTGCAGAACCACATTAATTTCAACTCCAGGGACCCCCAGCTCCTCAGGTACTTGCATGTGATGCCGGTGTCTCAGTTCTGTTTAAAGGTTCCTCGGCATGGGAGCCAATAAGAAGCTGCAAGAGATTGTCACAGCTTCCTATTGGCCAGCAGGACCTTTAAATGGATGTTTCCTGGGCCCAGCCTGAGCTGCTACCTGCAGCCCCTTCAGATGTAAGTATCTCAGGGAACCAGGGGGTCCCCGGAGCTGAAATCAACATGTTTCCCCCAGCTTCTATTCCAATAATGCAGTAAATACTAATTTGTGAAATACCTCTGTAGGGGGTGCCAGTATCTCTGCAGTCAGAGAAACTGTGTGCCTAACATAATGGCAGCGTTTAAATGTCCCACGGGCCAATAGGAAGCTGTGACGTCATCCGGTGCGGCTTCCTATTGACCTGCGTGACGGAACATTTAAACTGAAAAGAAATACCGGGAGCCTCTGAAGGTATGTATCTCCGGAAGCAGGGGGTCCCCAGAGCTGAAATTAACAGTTAAGCTCCGATAACCCCCCCAGCTTTAATACGGATTTCTTTAAAATAATAAAAAAAAGTATTACAGGATTCCTGTTTTATCCATTACAACCTCTGTTTTAATATGTGAACGACAGTGGCCATTTTAACCTCCCAGAGAGGCAACTATTCAGCAGCTGATCTCCAGAATTAAATTATAATATGTAGTAAAGCATTGCTAAAAACAAAAAGGCTTTGCAAAAAAAAAAAAAAGTACTAATATTGTTTGTACAGTTATAGAGGATATAGATATAGAGGATACATTCTAACGATCGGTGCGGTGGTTGAGGTGTTCAGGTTATGGGCATCATGGTGTTTATAGATAAAGTGACAGTGAAACCGCAATAAAACGGGAGAACTTCTAAAAGTCTCAGTGATTTTGAATTTAAGAAAGGTTAAAACATCCATGTAATGTAAGCAATTACGTTTTTATATTTAATAAATATATTTTTGTACTTTATTTGATTATCCAATTACTTTATTGGTGCAGTTAATGAATGACATTAACATCTCGAGTGTCCAAAAGACACGCAACACGTGCTATAACTCGTGTTTGGGAAAGCATTGATCGTTTAGTCATTATTTCCATGTTCCCCAGTGTGCTATTAACGGCTCCTGTTTTATACTGTGTGGCCCTGTTACAAATACATGCACCTTGCTTTTGTACCGGTTTTGGTAGTTAATAGAATCCTCACTACTTTCCCTGTCTCTGACTTCATGTTATTCTTGCTGTACAGATTGGAGATGCCGCACTGTTTTGCGTACGGTTGCACTAACCACAGCGGGACGCTCCCCCCAGCCGTTTCCATGCACGCCTTCCCCAGGGAGCTGCCTCTGGCAGAGACGTGGGTGCATCACAGCCGCACGGACGTGGGCAACGTGCAGGAGTTTGTACGGGACACCCTGCTGAAAAACCCCGGGCACTTTGTGCTATGTTCTGAGCACTTCCAGGAAGAGATGTTCGAGCTGAACGGCGATTCACCGCTGCTTGTGTCCGAGCTGAAACACAAGAGGATGAGACGGCGTTTGAAAGTGAATGCTGTGCCGACGCTCTCTGCCACCGGCGCCCCCAAGCTGCGCAAGCAGACAGCGCATCACCTGAAAATACATGAACGGAAGCAGGTAATATTCTCCGCAGCCTTCTCTTTCTAACACTTTTGCTGCTGGAAGACTGGAGGAACGCTGGTTTTCCCGGATCATGACCACGTGATCGCTTAGGGTAGAGACCAAGGGGTCACGATAGTCCCCAACACCCCCCCCTCCCCCTCCTCCCCTCCCCCTCCTCCCCCCCTCATCCCCTCCCCCTCCTCCCCTAGTAATGCGAACGAAGTGGAGGGATCTTAATGGTTCAGTCCAAGCAGAAATGTATTCATTTATTTATAATATGATTGATGCAGGGGGTCTCTGGAAACGTGACAGCGTTGATTTCCATTCCGGGGACCCCTTGCTTCCTGAGATACCTCAGTAGAAGGTGCCAGTATCACTCAAGTTTAAATGTCTTGGTCACACAGGCCTGTGAGATGACATGACGCCTTCTTATT
Organism: Ascaphus truei; assembly: GCF_040206685.1. Lineage (NCBI taxonomy): Eukaryota > Metazoa > Chordata > Amphibia > Anura > Ascaphidae > Ascaphus > Ascaphus truei. The sequence continues at coordinate 5,322,694 of NC_134498.1, forward strand.
GGCCCGCGTGACGCAGGACATTTAAGCCGCCATTTCAAGAACCCAAACTAGCGCAACCGGAGCTACTATTGGCATCCCCTTCTGAGGTAAGTATCTCAGGAAGCAGGGGGTCCCCGGAGCTGAGATCAACACAGTTCTGCTCTGGAGACCCCCTGCTTCAAACCTATTGCAAAAACAACAAAAGTGCCTCATGTACTGAACCTTTAACATATTAAATGCGACCTCCTCTTAAACGAGCATTAGTTGCATGTGTTCCCACGAGCAGGACCCTCTGGACCTGTCGTTTCAGTTTGCCTGACTAATTCTTGTACTGGAGACCACCATTCAACCATAAACCTGCTTCTCCGGGGAACCACCTGTAGTTTTTTTTTAACGGTTTTCTACCGAGACAACACAAATTTGGTGCCTGTTCAACCTTTAATCTATATATATAAGTCTCAAATAATGTTTGTGTGTGTATGTCTGCTAGACAGCTCATTGGCCTGCGGGCCAGGCAGGGAGGAGCCAGGCAGGGAGAAAAGACACACACGCGCACACTCCTCACACCGTGACCACGTGCGCCTCTGACCAACACCGCACACCGTGACCGCGCACACACACACACACCCTCTCCCGGTGGCTGTCACTCTCCCCCGTCAGTATGACCGCAGCTCACCTTTCCCCCTCCTGGTGGCCGTCACTCTCCCCCCTCAGCCGGACAGGCCCCGCACCTTCCCTGCTGCAAGCTTCCCGGTGGCTCGTGCTCATAGGGGCAGAGAGGGGGCGCATGCGCAGCGCTCCCCGGACGGGAGGAGGGAGAGCAGAGAAAGGGCTAGGCGCGCGACAATCGGAGGAGCGCGGGAGAGAGGAGCGGTGCTGTGAATCCTGGCAGAGGGGAGGGGGCTTTGTGGTCCGTACCTTTGGAAGAATACAGGGGAGGGGGCTTTTTGTGTGTGTGTGTGTGTGTGTGTGTGTGTGTGTGTGTGTGTGTGTGTGTGTGTGTGTGTGTGTGTGTGTGGACGGACAGTGTGTGTGTGGGGGGGGGGGGGACAGTGTGTGTGTGGGGGGGGACGGACAGTGTGTGTGTGGGGGGGGACGGACAGTGTGTGTGTGTGGGGACGGACGGACAGTGTGTGTGTGGGGGGAACGGACGGACAGTGTGGGGTGGAGGGGCGGGGTGGGCAGTGTGTGTGGTGGGGGGGGCAGTGTGTGTGGTGGGGGGGGGCAGTGTGTGTGTGTGGTGGGGGGGGGGCAGTGTGTGTGGTGGGGGGGGGCAGTGTGTGTGGTGGGGGGGGGCAGTGTGTGTGTGTGGTGGGGGGGGCAGTGTGTGTGTGGTGGGGGGGGCAGTGTGTGTGTGGTGGGGGGGGCAGTGTGTGTGTGGTGGGGGGGGTAGTGTGTGTGTGGTGGGGGGGGGCAGTGTGTGTGTGTGTGGTGGGGGGGCAGTGTGTGTGTGTGTGGTGGGGGGGGCAGTGTGTGTGTGTGTGTGGTGGGGGGGGCAGTGTGTGTGTGTGTGGTGGGGGGGGCAGTGTGTGTGTGTGGTGGGGGGGCAGTGTGTGTGTGTGTGTAGAACACTGTAGGGGGGAACGGAGCTGCGCAGGGGGGGAACACAAACAGAGAGGGGGGAGCGGAGAAACAGACAGGGGGAGTGGAGAGAGGGGGGAGCGGAGAAACAGACAGGGGGAGTTGAGTGAGAGGGCGGAGCGGGAAATTGTACTCCCGGGCAACGCCGGGTCTCTCAGCTAGTAGTGAATAAAGACAGGTGCACTGCAGTACTACACATAAATCTCCTTACTTCTTACATCTCTGCCATTATATACAGCAGGGTTGCGCAAAGTTTTTGACGTGCACCCCCCCCTGCCTCGTAGCCCCAGTGTTCGCGCCGCCCACCCCCCCTCCTACAGCCCGGCGTCAAATTACTCCGCGGGTCATGTGACATCACGTGACTCCACAGCGCCATTTGACGTGCGTGGCAATGATGACACGTCGTCGAAGATCCGGCTGGCAGCAGGTAAGGGATGCTAGAGGCCTCAGCCCCACCCCCCCCCCCCCGGCATTTAATTTAAATGCCTTGGGTAAGGGCGCCGTGCCCCTGTGCCCGCCGTGCCCCTGTGCCCGCCGTGCCCCTGTGCCCGCCGTGCCCCTGTGCCCACCGTGCCCCTGTGCCCGCCGTGCCCCTGTGCCCGCCGTGCCCCTGTGCCCGACGTGCCCCTGTGCCCGCCGTGCCCCCTCCTAGAAAATCTTGCACTCAGTTTGCGCACCCCAGATATACAGTATATATGTATATATCTAAATTTCTTATGTAAGATCACTACTAGCCGACCTTGGCACGTGACTTCAATATTTAGTCAGGTTGCTAGTCTATCACCAGAGAGAGATTATTTCATTAGACAGGTTCCCACATCACATTGTGCTACAGATTTATTAGCATCAATTCACATTTTCTTACAATTACACATTGACATTTTGTAAATACTGTAGATATTGATGATTATTTCATGAATTCATTTTAAATCTGGGTAAGACTACAACTAGCCTGTCGTCTGTCACCCTGACTTATATACTTAATCAGGCTAGTAGTCAAACACTTTTGAAAGCTCCCACATCTGTATAACTTTTGATCTACTAGCATCAATTCTCAGAACAGGCAAAGTCTTCCTGCAGTTACATTTTGTGACTCTGTAAATACTCTATATATTTATGGTTATCTCTGTATTACTACACTACTTATGTTTCTTAACCACTACTATTGGTATACTTGTTGTGTTATTGCAGGGCTACCTCGCGGATAAAATTTTAATTAGTAGATCATGTATTTTATTTATTTTAATAGCACTAAGTATACCAATTCATATTGTGCGATCTTATTTTGCCTATTTGATTCACTTTGTATATTCAGTTATTCTCTATACACTCTTCTTCCCGGCATCTGGATAACAACATTGTCTCATTTCATTATTACTAAAGGTCAGATGTTCATGTAATTGGGGGCTTTTTTAACCATATCCCCTTCTCTCTTGGGGATATTTTCTTATGTTCTACTATTCTACCGAGCGCACGACTGGCACCCTCTCTCACCGCCTTTAGGACCTTTCTTAAAACATACTGTATCTCTAACGATGCATATGGGTAGCTCTGCAGGCTGATACTGTACACCTCACATGCACTGACATGGCCCCCTGCAGACGCACTTACCATAACACACTACTACTGTCTCTACGTTCTCCCTACTTACCACTTAGATTGCAAGCTCTTAGAAAAGTAGTCCCTGTACCGATTGTTACTTTAATGTCTGTCACGCTTATTCCGACTGTTATATTATTATGACACGTGTTATTGTGGTGTAGCACTATGTACCTGAATGGCGCTACATACATACATGCATACAAGGGCCCCTCCATTTTTTTTCTTGTTTGTTTTTGTTTTATTCATTTTTGTTTCTGTGTCCTTTTTGGTTTGGATTCAGTAAGGCTCTGTGGTGACCCCTGGTCTTATCCAGGCTTGTGGCAGATCACAAATATTCCCCTATTATGCTACCTAGGTTCCAGTTGGTGACTCTGGTACAATTTGGTTTGGCTCTCGCTTGATTGCATTCTTACTTTTATTACCTTTGTTCTGGTTCACACGTTGACCTTTCCGGTTTAGTTTTTTTCTCCACCCTCCCCGCTTCTGTAGTTCCCATATTATTTCTGGTGCCAGATGTTAATTGCAGCTGCCCCTTTACACATCGCTCCTTTATTAAAATGTCAGTAACAAGGTTATATCTATAAACAGAGATCGACAAATTATATAAAAAAAAAAACACGCCCAAAACTCTCACCCCCCCTCAAAAAAACTCTCACCCCCCCTCAAAAAAACTCTCACCCCCCCCTCAAAAAAACTCTCACCCCCCCCTCAAAAAAACTCTCACCCCCCCTCAAAAAAACTCTCACCCCCCCTCAAAAAAACTCTCACCCCCCCTCAAAAAAACTCTCACCCCCCTTCAAAAAAACTCACTCCCCCCTCAAAAAACCTCACTCCCTCCCCCCTCACGAGTCTTACCTGCGGTGAGGGGCAGCTGCGTCTCCTGCCATTTTCCTGCTTCTCCCCTGCAGCTTCTGTTAAAATGGCCGACACAGCGTTGCCATTATTTTATTTATAAAATGTTTTACCAGGAAGTAATACATTGAGAGTTACCTCTCGTTTTCAAGTATGTCCTGGGCATAGAGTTAAGATGACATAATACATGGTTACAATACATAGTTACTGTACATAAGTGAACAGGGTATACACAGGGTTGCCACCTTCGACGGACGGCCAACCCGGAGATTTTTTTTTTTAAATGACACTGTTTCCATGACAACGGGGCGCCATGCAACGTCACGCGGCGTCAAGTTGACATGACAACGTGGCACGGCATCACGTCATGACGTGGCATCTCATGGTCATGGCAACGGGAATCACGTAATGCTGTTACGTAACGTGACGTTCCCGTTGGCATGGCAACGCAGCGCCATTTTACGCCGCGCAGCCTTATTGACAGTAGTTGTAGGGGGAGATGCCGAAGACATTGCTGTTGCAGGTACGGTTGCTGCGTTAATGGTATATGGAATTGTATATTACCTTATGTAATTTCTATTATTTATAACCAACGCTGATGACAATCTCACAAAACTTCAAGTTTGTGGAAAGCATCTGGAATCACTAGTGGCGGTAGCAGCAGCAGCAGCAGCAATACATTGCCACAAGTTGCATACACACACATATACAGTGTGTGTGTGTGTGTGTGTGTGTGTGTGTGTGTGTGTGTATACACACACACACACACATATATATATATATATATATATATATATATATATATATATATATATATATGTGTGTGTATATATATAATATATGTGTGTGTGTGTGTGTATATATAATATATGTGTGTGTGTGTATATATATATAATATATATGTGTGTGTGTGTGTGTATATATATATATATATATATATATATATATATATATATATATATATATACACACACACACATATATTATATATATACACACACACACACACATATATTATATATATATACACACACACACATATATTATATATATATATACATATATATATATATATATATATATATACACACACACACACACACACAATATATATTTATATACATCCCAGTGCACCTTAGTAATAAATAAACAGACATGAAGCAGGGGAACACTCACTTGAAGCAGCAGCCAGAGCAGCAGGAGGAGGAGGAGCCAGAGAGGACGGAGTGACAGTGTGATTCAGTGAGCACTGAGCAGCGTGGCATCGCAATGCAGGACAGGACAGGACAGGAACCGGTGAGTGACCTGTAGCTGGCTGTAATGGAGACAAAGAAAGTCAAGGAGGACTTGACTTCCGAATTGGGGGTACTTGGGAGCAGCACGCTCCACCACAGCCATCCAATCCTCTGCCGCCCAGCTCCTGTCATTGACGTGAGCGCACCACTGCTTACTGCTGTCCAGACCACCCGCCCACCCGGAGATGTCAGGGACAAACTTGGAGCCCGGAGAAAGGGATGCCAAACCCGAAGTCTCCGGGTGAAACCCGGAGAGGTGGCAACCCCGGGTATACATTATATACAAAACAGTGCATGCACAGTTAGAGAATATATCTTATAGGCGTATGTAACAGTTACAGACCAGATAAAAATGTGAGACAGCTTTTAGTTTTGAAATAACTTAGACTGGTGGTGACTGTGAGAGTCTCCGGTAGACTGTTCCAGTTTTGGGGTGTACGGTAAGAGGAGGAGGAGCGGCCGTATACTTTGCTGAACCTTGCGACCATGAACAGTCTTTTGGATTCAGATCTCAGGTGATAAGTGCTGCGTGTGGTAGGGGTGAGGAGCTTGTTCAGATAGACTGTAGCTTGCCTAGAAAGTATTTGAAGGTAAGACAGAAGAGATGAACTTTGCACCTAGACTCAGGAGCATCTTTGATAAAGTGCGATCCCTCGCACGAAACATGTCAGAGTGAACGTTTTTTTGCTTTTTAAATGTGCCAATAAATCTATAGTTTGCTGATCCGGAGGATTCCCGGTCTGTTTCACTGACGTAGGCAGCTGTACCGCCTTCTTCTCTCCAATTGTTCTTTGCCAGCACCTTGGTAGGAGCACGCCGACAGCGCCAGGATCCCACACACCAACAATATTTCCAATTCTGATGAGATTGTGCGCATTTGTAACCCTCAAACTTTTAGCAGGGTAGTTACCGTGGAGTGTTTGGGGTGAAAGCCAGATTGGAATTGGCTAGAGAAATTTGTCTTGGTATAGTAATCACTTAATTGGGAGTGAACACATTTTTCCATGACTTTGGATAGTATTGGGAGATAGTTTGAGACAGTATTTTTGTCCCCAATTTTGAAGATTTGGACAACTCTGGCAATTTTCCCAGTCTTATTGATATGGCCTGCAGACAGGATAGAGTTGACAATGGAAGCAATTGGTTTGGCAATGGCTGGGGCACCAAGTCTTAGGAACTTAGATTGCAGTGTCAGGTCCACATTGGCTGCTTAGTTTTAATTTGAGGAGCGCTTGAGTCTCCTCTTCGAATACTGGGACTATTTGAAAATTGTGAACAGTGTTGGGAGAGGTTGGGCTATAGGGGTACTCTCAGAATGAGGCTCATTTTGTGGTTTGTGTTGCGTTTTGCTAATAAGTTAGTAGCACACCCCACAAAGTAATAATTGAATGCATTTGCAATGTCAGTTGATTTGTCAGAGTAATATCCCCCTTAGTGATATTACTTGGTTGTTGATGGTTAGAAGGCTGGAATATGTTGTTGATAACCTTCCAGAAGTTAGCTGGGTTTGATGTATTCTGGTGGAGATTGTCAGAGTAATATTGTGCTTTTGTGTGTCGTGTTTGCCTTGTGCACACGTTCCGCAGGCATCTGTAGTTATTAAGATCCTTGGTAGTGCCAGTTACTTTGTAGCTTTTCCACAAGGCATCCCTGGACTTGTAGAGGGCTATAAGGTCAGTTGTAACCCACGGAAGGTGGGCCCCTTGTACTCTTATTCTGCGTAGTGGAGCATGGGTATCGCAGAGTTTTAGACCTTGGATTGTGAATAGTTGAGCGCAGAATCAGGGTCGGGACGCTACATGACATGTCAACTTGCCGCCGCCGTACAGTCATTTTCACAGGAGCTGCAGGGGGGGACACTCACAAGTTGCAGGAGAATGCCGGGAAATGCCGCCCCCCGCCCCAGGTAACACTCGACGGCGGGCAAAATACTCGACGTGGGCGTGTGCATTTGTCGAGCCCGGTTTATAAAGTAAAGGGGTTGAAATTTTCTCAAAGCAGATTTATTGCTTTAGCCGAGATGGGACCCTAACCTAATTATTTGTCCAAGAAAATTATTTTTGTGCTACTGATTCCTTGGCACCGTAGGAGCTGAAGCAGTTTCCCCCCACTTATTTGTGCTTTTGACAGGTCTAAGCATTCTGCTTAATAGGCACATTCCTCTCCATTTGGAAGAACAGATTGTGGATGAACAGTGTACATTTTGGGGAATTAGGGGATTGGTCTGGAGTAAAATGTTCTTTGTATCTGTTTATGCTCCCAACGAGGCCGAATATAGTCTTTGAATACCTTTCTCCAATTAATACAGTAAGTTACTTCATACAAGACCATCTAGTCATTGGAGAGGTATTTAATGTGACAATTAATCCCGACCTGGATAGATCAAGTTGTCCTCCAAATCTTATTGAGGTCTGTTCTTGAATTCTCTTTTATCTAACCAGTCCATGTTTGATTCCTTAGGCTGAGGCCCCACTGCACACGCCTGCACACCCGCCTGCACACCCGCCTTACGACCTGGCGGCGCATGCAGAGCGCTATACCGCGATCTGTGGTCTGCAGGCGGCGTTCTGAGACACGGGGGCGTGACCAAAACAGGCTGTGGGTGACAAGGGGGCAGGGCCAGGACACCAGCCAAACTAAAAAAAACAAAAAACCATGCCCCCCCGACACACACACACACACACACACACACACACACACACACACACACACACACACACACACAGCTCAGCAGACTTCTCCCCCCCACCTTTCGCTCTCTCCCCCACCCCCCCCACCCGCCACCCTCCTCGCCTCTGATTGTCTCCCTGCCACACCACGTGACGCATCATCGCTCGGGATCACAAACTGGTTGTAGCCCCTGCCGGCTGATGCGTCGCAGTGAGCCTGGGAGCGTGGAGGGACTGGGGACAGCCAGGGAGCAGGTAAGGGGCTGGTGAGAAGCGCGCGCACGGCCGCACACGCCGCCTACTGCACTGGGGACCTAGCCTTATTCTTCTCTCTAAGGCCCGGGCCATAGAGGGGTGAGGAGAGCGGATGCGCGCTAACGCTGAGGCTCGCCTGCGAAGGGAACCGGGGGGAGATGGATGGAGGCGGGGCAGTGACGTCGCTGGGCCAATCGCCCCCGACGCACTGACGTCAATGTCACGGCGCCGACATCACGGCGCCGTGACATTGACGCTGCTTAAGGCTGATTGGATGTTTTCAGCCGACAGCGCGCTGAAAAACAGCTTGGCGCTCGGCTGAAAACTCCAAAGCCTCCGCACGCCTGCGGGCGCTCGCGTGAGCCCCCTCTCAAGGCATCCTCATTGAGGATGCAGGGGCTCAGCGCGGAGCGTCCGCACACCTCAGCGCTGCTTGTCTTTCTTTGGAAGCAGCCTAAAGCTTTCACGATCTATAATCATCCTCATAAGGCCTATTCTAGACTACATTATTTTTTTTGTTGAGCAGAAACCTATTCCTTGATCTCATAGAAGAGATGATTGTCTATCTTACCTGGTCCGACCATGTCCCTGTTATACTTAAGTTATCGATGTGTCTCTGGTGGTAAAAGGTGCCTATGCGCCTGAATAATGTCATGATTCGTTCTAATGATTTTCTTGATAAGATTACGGATTATCTTTTATTTTGTTTTATATGAATCTAATGCTAACTGTGCATATGGCCCTGTGGTTGTGTGAGAGGCCAGTAAGGCATTTATTAGAGGCACATTTATCAGGGAAGCTGCTGTTGTAAATTATCTAAATACATTTTTCAAGCTACTGGCTAAAATAGACAAAATACATAAATAGGTTAAAGATAGAGCTATTTGGAAAAGGATTGCCTCAGTGAGCGAAAAGATTAATCTCCTCGTGTTATCTGAAAAGTCTGCTAAATGACGTGCTTGGACAAAACCATTATTTTATAGAAAGGGAAATCGGGCAGGTACTTTATTTGCCATCTTCTGCCTTTCACTATTCTAAAACCAAAGCTATATTTCCAACAAATTCTGAATGCCCCTATTTGGACTGATTAGTTCTTTGAGCTTATTAAAAATCGGAAGAATTGTTAAACTCAAGGCCCAAATGGCCTGACCAATATCTATTATAAGAAATCTGGAACTCCTTTGCTTCTCACGGGACTACGTTGTTTAATTCAGAGGTGCGCAAACTTTTGTAGCTGTGCCCCCGGTGCTCGCTCCCCCCTTACCTCAGTTTCCGGCGTTAAATGACGCTGCGGGGTCATGTGACGTCACCCCATACGACGCGTTGCCATGGCGACAAGTCAATAGCAGTCTGAATCTCGGTAAGTAATAGTAACAAAAACACAAAGGCCAGCGCAACATACAAAATGACGCAACACATAGTACAAAAAGTAATAGGTTGCAGAGGCCTCATGCTATCCACCGGCATTTAACTTAAATGCCTTTGGGAAGAGTGCGGGGCCTCTGCAACCACTGTGCCCCCCTACAAAAATCTTGCGCACCCCTGGTTTAATTCAATCTGCAGGGTGAACCTTTCCCTGATACTATGATTCAAGCTATTATTTTGGTGGTCCTCAAGAAAGGGAAGGTTCCCCCTAATTGCAAGAGCTACCACCCCATCTACCTTTATTACTGTTGAAGTGACATTTCTGGCAAAAATTACTTTATGCTGCCTTTGTTTAATCTTGATCAAGCTGAATTTATTAAGGGTAGACAGGCTTGTGACTTTCCGCGGGGCTGTCAATCTCATCCATGTTGACTTCATCCCTGGTTCTCAGTCCACGTTACTTTCCTTCGACCCTGAAAGGGCATTCAGTAGAGGAATGGGACATTTGGTCGCGGGCATTTCGCAGCGACTATATGGCCGCTGCAGAAGGACCCTCTGCCGCTGCTGATTCGCTGCTGGAATCTCCACCGCCGGCCGCTTCTAACATAAGTTTTTTTTATTACTGGTTAGGGTATGGGGTTAATTTAATAGGTTTTAGCGGATAGAGTAGGGGGTATTCTTACCATAGTGGCTGGTGACGGAAGCATCTTTCGGCAGCGGACAGCACCGGAGGCCATTTGGTTGCGGCAAAACGGCCGTGGCCAAATGTCCTAGACGTTCATTAGGGTTAATTGTGTCTTTTTGAACTTGATATTGGAATCCATTTGCTTTGGCCCAGTTTTTAGGAACTTGGTGGGGGCCCTTTAAGGATCCACATCATTAAAACTTCTAGCCACCTTTCCACTTCTATAAAAATTAAATGGGGAGCAAGACAGGATTGCCCACTGTTTCCACTCCCCTTTTGCCCTGGTTATGAAAAAACACTAGCCAACCAAATTTGTTGCACAATTAATATCAAATGCATTTGAGTTGAGGATGCAGAATTTAACATCTCGCTTGTCGCTGATGCCATCCTCCTGACACTGCGCCAACCGCCCCTTCCTGCCTAAGTGTGTTTGTGGGTATCCAGGAGTTAAGCTCTTTGTCAGTTTTTAAAATCAATCTGTCAAATGTAAAAATCTAAACAAATAATCTATTTTCCATTTTTTCTTCTTTCTGATTCAATTTTGTTCTGTGGCACTATTCGTCGTATGGAGTGGCTAATCCTGTATTTTCAAGCTTTATTTGATTAAATATAACGTTATTTCATTGAGCTCTTTTCTCCCAATGGAACTCAAAACACTTCACAATTACAGTACGCAGCACATAGTAATGTTACAGACACAGTCCCTCTCCAGACAAGTTTACAACGTAGGATATTAGTGCCTGATGCACAGGGAGACAAAGTGACTTGCCTAAGGTCACAAGAAATGGACACAGGGATTTGACCAAGGTTCCTGATTTAATCTCTGTGTCCTTGTTTATAGAATCGGTGCCTTTACTCACTGAGCCACTCTTTCTTAAGGAAGATTTGTATTTTTTCCTGTGATAAAAGGCAAAGTTTAATAAAATGTAAGTAACAAAAAACAATGACCCTCTCTGAACGTCATAAAGGCTCCTAGTGTGCTAACCCCTATGACGTTCCTGCAACGTCAAAAGGGCACCCTAAGGGTTAATCTCCTCTCTAAAGATGTGCAAATCGTTAGTTTGCAGATGAACTGTATTAGGCATATTTTGTTATTTGTTTCAAATGTTGGAAGCATTCTGAATGTGGCAGAAATCTCCATATACATGTCACCAAAATGGCAATGTAATGTAGCAATAAAACGAACAGGTCATTACTTCTAATCCTTTTTGGTACACGAAGGTAAGAACAGTGGTTTTATAAGTCCATTGAATCTTGGGTATATATATTTATAAAAGGGGTAGATAGTATTTTCTCCAAGAACTTTACAAATTAATATTTGTAAAGTGTATTATGCAGGATGGAGGTTACTGTAGTGCCAACGAGTATTCTAAAACAAATCTGGGGCAATCACCAACAAGACCCAGGTACATGCTGGGTACATCCTGGGTACATGCTGCAACATTTCAGTGACATTTCTGCAGACTGACTAACGGCCCATCGGATTAACAGCGGGGGTCCCTGGCAGTCCCAATCAAACTGAATGGGACTGCCAGGGACCCCTGCTGTTAATCCGATGGGCCATTAGTCTCTGCAGAAATGTCACTAAATGTTGCAGCATGTACCCAGCATGTACCTGGATCTTTTTGGTGATAGCCCAAGGTTTTCCAAGGCAAGTTTTAGAATACTCGTCGGCGCACCTGTATTTACATTGACAGTTTAACATTTGTATGTTGCTATTAATATCAAGTCAACTGTAGGAGTCATTGACATTTTATGGACAGATACTGACATGCAGTTAAAGATATGTCCGCTTCAAAGAAGGCAGAGCTACCAATGTAAATGGGATCTTAACAACCCTCCTTTACCTTGAGTATTACATTGCCTGTGTTTATCCCATTCCTCTTAATTCTGTTTCCACCCCGTCTTTGATGTTCAAGATAGGGTTGATTTTTTTAATGTTTTTTTCTTCTTTAATGTTATTGTGGAAGATTTTGGTATTTGCCCAACCCTATTATTGAGAATTGGCAATTGTTATTTGATGCAGTTATTAGACAATCTTCTTGAGCAACAAAAGAGACCGCAGCTGGAAGTAGACGAGACCAGCAGTCCATCCACTTCCCAAGACTCTGCAGAACATCCTACTCTCGAACAAATGGTATGGCGTAAGTGGGTCTGTGATTAGATTGGCTGTGATCTATTTCTTACACCTCTACATACTCAGGCAGTTGTGTAGATAAGTTAAAGGTACAGTTTTGGCCAGGAATTAGCGCCACTACGTTGAGTGACAAAGAAGACACGACCCCAGCGTAGCTTCAAAAAAATATGGAGATAAAAAGGTGTAATATAGTGTAGTATATTTGGCAAATGGTGGAAACAATAATTGTGCTGTAATAGAGTGCATTGAAAAAATGCACTGAAATAATGGTGAATATCCTTTTGTTAAGGGATCCAAACATGGAGGGAAATCTTCAACCATGATTTCTCATATAGAACAAAGAAATAGAAAGCCATTCATTGTATAGTATGTCAAATATATGTAAAAGGTGAAGATGGACTGAATCACACACAATTTCACAAATATTAAAATGCTTGAACTCATTTCGGACGCATTATAGCTAATTGGAGGAGTGTGCTATGGGATATCATGCTAATAAATGCTAGGTCCATCGTCCACTGTACCCAATTGGTGCGTGAGATGATATCTTGGGTCAATCATAATTAGTATTTATCACAAAGACTTGGCTAACTGCTGGTATTGACATTCATTTGTGTGACCCAGTCCTTGATGGGTACTCTGTGTTGCATATTCCTAGGGAGGGTAAGGACAAGGGGGAGGACTAGCTGTGAAATTTCAATCTAATCTTATCTGCACCTCCAACCCTGAACTCGGGGTCAAGTATTTTGAATACAGTATATGACTATTCGCTATGCCATGCATGACAATCAAGTTTTATATTTCACCCTGGTGTATGGGCCGTCCGGACACGGGTGTGATTTTATGTCTCAGTGATCGGATATGGTCACTCATGTTACTAGATTTCTGTCGCTCTGTGGCACTGGGGGACATCAACATGTGGGTTGACGACCCAGACAATGCTGAAGATATGGATCTTTTGGATACTATAGGATTTAGTCAATTTGTGCATGACCCGACACATGAGCACGGTCATATACTCAACTTGATTTCATGCAGGGGGGTATTAGTTGAGCAGGTGAAACTTTCCTCCCCCCTATGGACAGATCATAGGGTGATCCAGGCTCAGATTGGAGGCGCCCCACCAGCCCTTAAACAGAGTTGTGGGCCTGAGGCAGCTTGGGTATGGCCTAGGAGCCTATCAGGTTTATGGCTGCCCTTGGAGCCCATTTATCCTAATTTTCTCCAGACAACAATGACTCTGTATGCATCAGCCACGGATGAAGTGGCCCCTCTTTGGAGAGTGCCTGCTCTCATATCCATAAGTGTGCCATGTTATTCTCACAACTTCTCGGGCCTGCGGCAAGCTCTCTGAAGGACAAGGGGTCGGTGGTTGAGGTCCTGTCAAGATGCTCACTCCACAGCATGAATGTATGTCAACAGGTGTATGTGTGCAGTCTTCAGGGCTAAGAAAGCCTATGTCGCCCTGAGGATCGACCTCAAGAAATTGTCCTGCTATCCTCTTCAGGGTGGCGAGCAGCCTGGCTTATTCAGGGTGGCGAGCAGCCTGGTTTATTCAGGGTGGCGAGCAGCCTGGTTTATCCAGGGTGGCGAGCAGCGTGGTTTAACCAACTGAGGAGCGATGTGGTGAATTTAATCGATTCTTCGACAATAAGATCACCTGCATCTGTGCCGCTATTAGCCACCATATGGATTCCACGATCCAGCTCGCCCAGCAGGCAAAGCTTTACTTGGAAGAGTTCAACATAATTAAAATCCCAGAGTTCCTCTCAATCACGATTGGGATGAACTGGACTACTTGTGACACAGATCCCTGTCCATCATGGATTCTGAAAGAGACCATTGATGCTGTGGTTGGTGGAGATCATCAACAGATCCCTCTCAGTGTGGGAGGCGCAGGTGGCCTTGAACAAAAAGGCCGGTTTGTCCTCTGTTCAAAGTGGGTCTAGATGTTGATGTTCTTGCCACCTATTGGCCAATCTCCAACCTTCCTGTGGTAGGGAAAGTGTTGGAGGGGATAGTTTGGAAGATTGGCTCGATAGGGCTGGCTTCTTCGATCCCATACATGTTGTCTTTATAGCCAGTCATGGAACCAAGTCGGTCCTGGTCTGTGTGGTGGATGGTTTATTGATGGCCATGGACAAGGGCTGCATGTCTGCCCTTGTTATGTTGAACCTCTCAGTGGCCTTCGACACGATCATGCGGTGTTGTTGCACTACCTGAGGGACTTAGCTGGTATCGGAGGGACTGCATTACAATGGGTTTCTTTGTTCCTGCAGGGCCGGACCCAGCAGGTGGCTATGTATCACCGGTAAAGCCTGCCCCCTTGTGGTCCCTCAAGGGTTGGTGCTGTCACTTCTCCTGTTCAACGTGTATGTAAGACCGCTGGGCAATTATCCGGAAGCATGGTCTGAAGTACCACCAGTATGCTGTTGATACCCAGATTTATGCGTATTTTCAGGGCAGCCCAGGGATGTTGTTACATTGATGACTTGCTTAGACGAGGTGGCTGCATGGATGGAGATAAATTGGCTGAAGCTCAGTCCTGACAAGACGGAACTAATGCTTATCGGCGCGGCAAAACGCCCAAGTATGGGACGGGATTTGCGAGCTACCCCAAATCACTCGTGTACAGCTGCTGCTCGTGTCCCAGGTTCGTAACCTCTACATCATCTTTAACCAGAGTCTCAACATGGGAGCCCAAGTGGCCTCAGTTGTTAAGACTGAGGTTTTCTAGCTGAAGGTGCTTTGGGGTTTGCGCCCAGTCCTATCTATGAACCTTGAGTCATTGGTCCATGCTTTTGTGTTGATGCGGTTTGACTACGGGATGCTTTATGTGCAAAACTACCAGTGTTCCTGAAACAGAAGCTCCAGCTTGTACAGAACGCTGCAGCTCTGGTGCTGATACATGTTTCACACTTTGAGCATATTACTCCTATTCTGTGCAATCTGCACTGGCTTCCAGTGATCTTCCGTGTTCGGTTCAAGTTGGTCATTATTTCCTTTAAACCCTATCTGCGGTCTCTTCAGATGTCGTCATAGAGGGATTCTGCTTATTATTTCAGGTTCTCGGGGTGTCCGCATCTCTGTGCCAAGGGTATTGCACCCTACACTGGGTGGGCCTTCTCGTGTGCAGTTTAAGCCTAGATCCCCAGTGCAGCCGGCGGCCGTGCCTCCCACCAGCTCCTTACCTCTTCCTGGCTGTCCCCGGTCCCTCCGCGCTCCCAGGCTCACTGCGTGCTGTGACGCGTCAGCCAGCAGGGGCTACAACAGGTTTGTAATCCCTTGCGGTGACTCGTCACGTGGTGCGCCAGGGAGCCAATCACAGACTGGATCCCATCAACCAATGATATGCCAGCACAGAAACGGATGAGTGCTTGGTTTGCGGGGCTTCCTGGAACCAGTCGGGCTGCCCCCCTCTTTAGGGTAGTATAGGGACTGCTATCCCCCTCTCCCACCCCCCGTAGAGGGGCTGCTCTTCCCCCCGTAGGATAGTATAGGGGCTGCTCTCTTTGCTCTTGGCTGGAGATGGCTGTTTGCGCACAGATGTGAGCTGCACCCGCTGCTTTGTGTCTTGTTGCTATTCTTGGTTCTCGAAGGTAAACAGCCATGACTAGGGGAATAGGAGCTGCCAGTGTAACCGCTTTGCTGCCAGCTTCGGGTGTCATGTTAGGATCATGTTGTGGTTACTTTGTATTAAATACTGTAACCCCCCCCCCCTGGAATCCTAGACCAGCGCTATGTGTGATCGGTGCGTCCTGTGGCAGGGAGCGCAGCTCCGCTTCCCCTCGCCAGACTAGAAGCCTCTACCGAGGTGTCCGATGAACACTGCTGCTAACAAGGGAGGCAGGGGGAGTAGAACAGTCTGGAATCGCAGTAAGCACTATGTCTTCCAGTAGTGATGGCCCCGCCCCCCTCAGTCATGGCCATGCCCACCCTACCCGTCTTGGCCACGCCCCCCCCCCCAAAAAAGCTCCCTTCAGACCGCTGTGAAGGGCCGTGCACGCGCCGCCAGAACGCAAGGCGGGTGCGTGTGCAGTGGGGCCTTAGCCTTAGAGTGAGTCCCCAGTCAGCACTGTAGCACGCGTGCCCGGCGGGGAGGGGCGGCGCGTGAACAGCGCTGCACCGTGTCCTTTGGTCCAGAGAGAGAGGGAGACTTTGCGACGGGGGGTGGGGGGGTGCGCGTGGTGGGGGATTTGCGGGGCGTGGCCACGCCTCCGTCGCAAGCTCCAAACTCTATTTCACAGAGTTTAAAAAATCTGGCAGTTCGGCGCAGCTGCACCTTCAGCGGGAAGGTGCGTACCGGGCCCAGCCCCATTGAGGGTCGGTGCTTACACGCACAGCACACGCCGAGGCGTGCGCTGTAGAAGTCACTGGGACCGCAGCCTAAGAGGTCTGGAACTCACTACCACCAGAGCCCAGGTTTATACCGACTTTACCACTGTTTCGGGCACGGTGTAAGACTTATTTCTTTTTTATAGCTTTTGCTATCTAACATAATTAATTGTATATAATGTTCGTTTGTTCTTAATGTGATTGTAAAGTATTGCCCCCTAAAGTGTAGGCATGTGTTTACTTAAAAAATACATGATGAGGATGAGACCAGATGAATCTAGGAAAGGCACTCTGCTCACAGCGATATTACCAGCGTCCGAGAGTCCCGCCGGGCTGGTGGCGTCTGACGTCCCTTCCTAACCCCCACGTCCGTTTCTGAAACAAATCCTCGCTCACCCTACACACTTCACAATGCTTACTTCCTCAGGGGTCTTTCTATTTCTTTGCCCTATATGCAAAATCCTGATTGAAGATTTCCCTACCAATTTGGATCCCTGAACCACTGAAAAAGGATATTCACCATTATTTCAGTGCCTGTTTTCTAGGCACTCCATGTGCGTTTGTTACCAATCACAGCACAATTATTTTTTCCACCATGTGCCAAATATACTACACGATTTTACACTTTCTTGCCTTTTTTCTCCCCACATTTTTTTAAAGCTGCACTGGTCACCTCTCTCTCTCTGTCTCTCTTCTCTCTTCTCTCTTCTCTCTTCTCTCTTCTCTCTCTCTTCTCTCTCTTTCTTTCTCTTTCTCTTTTTTCTTTGTAACTTTCTGTGTTGGGCCTGTGGAACGGTTCTCCTTTTCCAGCAGCAACAGCAATAAGTACGGGGAAATTGGAATTTGTAAGCTTTGATGTTTTTAATTTTTCACTAACATTTAGTTGTTGATTAAATATCACGGGTGATTTTAGCACTTGCATTGCTTTAGTTTTCCTTTTTTTAAATCTAAGACTATGTTGAGAAGTTGCGGCGTCGGTATTGTAATTTAGCAATTCTCCTTGAGTCCTGTATGGGTTAAAGGGCATCGCTGAAGAAAATGTTTGTGCAGATAACTTTTTAGGACTTGATTTGCAATTCAATTACTGCATCATACAAACAGATTATCATGCACTTGATGTGCTCCTGATGTCTTCAGACAATCACATATGGTGAGATTTAGATTGTGGCGTCCTTAAATGATTGTAACTACAAATTAAACCAAATGTGAAATTGAACTGTTGTGTTCCAACAAATTTGTATTTTTTAACATAATTTTTTTTTAAATTCCCTCCTCTCCCTCATTAATGCTTTAAAAATATATCTGCAACATGTTGGTAAAAAAATTCAGATGTCTGTGGGAACGGGGCTGAAAATGAGCAAAACTTTTTCTACACAGAAGGAGGAAAGTCTAAGCAATTGTCCGAGGAAACCTCAGTTGTTGAGGAGAAAGCTGCTTCCCTACAAGTCCCAGTTTCTGAAGCGAAGTTTTGCCCCAGTGTCCAGAGCTTTGCAAAGGAAGGTAAGTAATAGTGCAGCGTTGATGTGTGCTTTGTTCTGTTAAACGGTCTGCCAGCACACTAGTGGATTCCCAGACATACTACTACTATATAATGGGACACTATAAGGAATTTTGCATTCTACTCTCTAGCAGGTTCCTTTATATTGAGGCCAAACCCTTCACCCAAGAGATTCAGCACCATATTTACTAAGCAGCCTTCTGCATAAGACCCCTTCTGGTCCTCATACACCGTATGATCCATAGATAACTTATGGCAGAAGACTGTTTACTTAATATAGCCCTTAACCCCTTTGCTGCCAGCACAGCCTAAGTAATGCATCACACACCATAATGTCAGCAAAAGAGTTGAAGTGAACTTCTCAGTTATTGGAAACCAGTATGGACTCCAGACGTAAACCATAAACTGAAACGTATTTATGATATATATTTTAAAGTGCACTTACCCCCAAAAGGTACTTTATTTTAAGGAGCGATCCAATAGACTTTCAGCACATATGTGTATTATCCTTATTTTCCTAAATACTCTTTTTTTCAATGCACCTTTAATTTCGAATTTCGAGAAGTCACGGAAGTTCTTTAGCATAAATATGATTCAATGAATTCATGCGGAGTTACAACGAGGCTTGTTTCAGAGTAATACTGACAAAAAGTGTATTACTTAATCATTTATTTTAACCCTGTGAGTGCCCCAGGACGTATCCACTACGTCAGTCATAGGTCCTGGCACTTCAGAGGCCTCAGTGACACAGTGGCTACGTCATGCCTTTTTGTGCATGTTTTCATGGGGAGATGGCGTTCTGCGCACAGAAACGCAGGGAAATGGAGGAGAAGACAGACTCTTTAATTTTCGGATTAAATGATGCCGTGATTTGCCCGAGGTCCCGTGGCACTCTGGTGCCGTGGCCCTTTCGGTAACCAAAGGGTTGAATTAATTACAAGTAGTGCTTTTAAGGCAGCAATGCATTATCTGAGCTATTTTACTGTGTACAGGTTGGTTGGCAATAGATTGTAACAATACATAGCACTTTTACTCCTGTTTGTCATGGAACAGTTGAACATGTATTTTGTATATAGTCATTCCCTTTTATTGGTTCAACATGTTCGTTCTATAAGAAATTGGTTAACGAGAGACACCTTATTAGTCTCTTCAGTTGTGGTCACATAATTCAAGGTATTGGATGAGATAAATGTATCCACTAGAAGTAGACTACATGTTTATTTTGCCGCAATTATTTGCTGGATTGAGAATTCTTTCAATGAAGAATTAAATTAACTTTCAATACCTTCAATAAGAATACTTTAATTGAAGACCTTTTTTTTATTATAGAAATTAGTAAATGTGTCCACACACCACACACCACACACACACCACACACACACCACACACACCACACACCACACACACACCACCCCCCCCCCCCCCCCCCCCAGCCTGGGATACACTTCAAGCTGACAACACCGTGAACAGTTGCATTGCATGTGTTTTACTGTTTGAGAATTCACTTAACGCACACGCTGGGTTCTGTGCTGTATTATATGCTTATTTATGCCAATGTAATATTTACTGAACTGTGAAAAGCATGGACAAATTAACTGTCCCTTTCTGATAGTCCACACATCAGATACTTTAGATATACAGTATTTGGTAGCATTGAAAAAATTCGAAGTTTAGATTTTTTTCCCCCCCTGACTTCACTAGATAGCTGTAAAAATTGTATATAAACATTTTCCTTCTTGGCAGTCAGCTCTATTTAATACCTCTGGTTTTCTGAAAAGCTGAAAGCCCATGTATGAGTGCGTGCTGCAAGCATGAGCAAGCTGCAGTAAGACCATGGACGAAACTGCATTATTACTGTATGCCTGGAATTAAATCCTCTCCCAGCTGTCTAACCCTACCCCAATCCTTGTAGTTTTACAATTCTGTGGAAAATTGAGGCTCAGGTAATCTGGGCTAGATTAGAAAATGTGTGCCTTTGGTGGAGAGTGCTCCATGTTTTGTAGCACATGTGACTATGGAATGTATAGTATTTGGTTTCCATGTGATAATCTCATTGCTGAGAGGATATTTGGTTAGCTGGACACAATCCATGGTCCAATCTATATGCAACACCCCCTAACATCACCCTCGAACTTTAATGGGTCCGCTGTTGGACTGGACTATACTCCACCCTGAGGCCTAGTTCGTCCCACAATGAGCAGCCACTTTACCTTTCATTTCAACATTTTCCCTCGTTCCCTCAAGATAGTCAGTTCTCACAGGCAGGGCACTCACTACCTTCTGGATCTGTTTGTGCGCGTTTGTCCCTAATTGTATGTAACTTTTTATGTAATTATCACATCTCTGTATCCTCACTGTACTGCGCTGCGGAATATGTTGGCGCTTTACAAATATACGATAAGACGTGGCTTTTACACCCTATACATTATCTCAGTGAGCAGTGACAGTCTATGACAGTACCCCTCTACTTTGCTAAATAAATATATTTCCTATATTTGTATGTTGCTATGAAACCAATGATTATAACGGATAAAAGCCACTCCACCAGTAGTACATTTCTTATTGATTTAGTCTTTTCTCTTATTTGGAAATATTTTGGGGTATTTAGCAAAAAAAAAATATATAATTTGAGATATTGGTTCTATGGCACAAACCAGTTCTTGGTCCTAAGGGAAATGCTAAAGGTTCTTGTTATGCACTGTATTTCCTTTGGCACCCCCATATAGCACTAGGAATTCCCTAGGGGTGATCTTTTGAGCCCAAAAGTATCCAGTTTTGGTTAGCTAAGAATATAATTGGCTCAGCTGTAGGAGTTGCTGCTTTCGCATGAATGTCCTTTAGAGAACAGAAAATAAAAATCCCACTTGTGAGCACATTCACGTGTCTGACCGGTCTTCAACCCCGCCTTTCCCCATTCTCTTGGCATGCAATGCTTCCACTGCAGCAAGGGATTCTGGGTAATGACATGCAAATTAGATAAACATACAATGTTTATTTTGCAGACCCCGGCCACACTAAACAGGATAGCGGTGTATTTCTCAGATGAGGAATGGGAGATGTTGGAGGAATGGCGCAAAGAACTGTACAAGAACATGATGAAGGAGAACTATGAAGTCTTAATATCGCTTGGTGCGTATACAGTCTATCCTCACTCTGGTAATAGAGTTAACTAGGACATTGAATGTACAGGAAGGGGCAACACATTTTAGTGCTTGGAAGCGGCTGATTTGCTCACTTAAATTTTGTTTATGAATAGAGGTTACGGTTTTCGGTTTTAACGGAAAAAAAAACGTCATCGGCCAATCCTTCTTTTTTTTTTCAGTTAAAACCGATAGACCGGAAAATGAAGAATTGAATTTAGCCGCTAATGATTTTAATTGGGACAGTGTCTTCACGTGTTGCACTACCCACGCCATGTGACTAGAGCAGCTCGGGAAGAGGCCGCAGCACTGAGCAGCCGACAGGAGGATGCGAAGAAGTGAGGCAACCTCTGCCCCCCCGGCACATACTACCCTCTGCCCCCCCCCGGCACACACTGCCCTCTTCCCCCTCCCCCCCAGGCCCACCCTGTCCTCTTCCCCCCCCCCCCACCTCCCCCACGGCACACACTACCCTTTTCCCCCCCGGCACACACTACCCTCTTCCCCCCCCCCCCCCCTCCAGGCACACACTGCCCTCTTCCTCCCCCCCCTCCCGGCACACACTGCCCTCTTCCTCTCCCCCCCCTCCCAGCACACACTGCCCTCTTCTCTCCCTCCTCCCCCCCCCCCGGCACACACTGCCCTCTTCTCTCCCCCTCCCCCCCCCCCGGCACACACTGCCCTCTTCTCTCCCCCCCTCCCCCTCCCGGCACACACTGCCCTCTGCTTCCCCCCATGGCACACACTGCCCTCTGCCCTCCTCTCCCCTCCCTGCACACACTGCCCTCTGCCCCCCTCCCCCCCCCGGCACACACTGCCCTCTGCCCCCACCCCCACCCCCTCTGACACACAGAGCCCAAAAAATGAAAAAAGCTAAACACAGGATAATACAGCTGATTTTTTGCAAATGGAAAAATATTACAAATGAAACACTGAAAACCGGAACCCCTACTTGCAGTATAAAGAAGTGCAAAAAAGTCACATTCTTGAAAAAGCAGTGCTTTGGTTCACACAATATTTTGCTCCATCCAGTGTCATATACATACATATAATTACATAGTAGATGAGGTTGAAAAAAGATGTATGTCCATCAAGTTCAACCTATGCTAAATTTAGACAACAGATACTTTATCCTATATCTATACTTACTTAATTATCCAGAGGAAGGCAAACAAAAAACCCCAGAGTCATATAATCCAATGATGTATCATAAGGGAAAAATAAATTCCTTCCTGACTCCAAGAATTGGCAATCGGATTAATCCCTGGATCAACATCCTTCCCATGTATACTTATTTGGTATATCCCTGTATACCTTTCCTATCTAAAAAGATGTCCAACCTTTTTTTGAACAAATCTATTGTATCTGCCATCACAGTCTCCATGGGTAATGAGTTCCACATTTTAACTGCCCTTACTGTACAAAAATCCTTTCCTTTTTTGCTGGTGGAATCTCCATTTCACCAACCTTAAGGGAGGGCCCGAGTCCTTTGTACTGCCCGTGGGATGAATAGTTCTTTTGAAAGCTCCTTGTATTGTCCCCGAATATATTTGTATATAGTTATCATATCCCCTCTTAGACGCCTCTTTTCTAATGTAAATAAATCCAATATAGCTAGCCTCTCCTCATAAGTTAGAATGTCCATCCCCTTTATTAATTTGGTGGCTCTTCTCTGCACTCTCTCTGGTTCCATAATGTCTTTTCTTAGGATTGGTGCCCAAAACTGTACTCCCTATTCAAGGTGTGGTCTTACTAATGCTTTGTAAAGGGGCATAATTATGTTTACTTCCCTTCCATCCATTGCCCGTTTCATGCAAGATAAGTGTCTCCCCACTACAGTCTACACTACGGAAGTCTTACAAACCTCGATATTAGTAAATAACTGTTGGCGCTGACATAATAATAATGTTTTCACTTTCCTTGGCGACTTAAATGAATTCATTATATAATATGTGGGTATTTCGAATATGTAGATTTTTAGGCTTACTTTTTAATAGGATTTTTGGAAACGTACACATTTCAATACCTAAAGAAAACATTCTGTGCCATATTAATCCATAGTCACCCTGGGCACAAATGATTACAGTACACTTCATGTAAACGTTCATTGTTTTGCTTCTCAGGCTACCCCACTGTCAATCCAAACATCCTACTGAAAATCAAACAGGAGGAGGTGATGCGTTACACAGCTCACTGCTCATCCGACGATCTGGAGCAGCCGGATAGTCCCACTGCAAGTAAGTAAAGCTGCACATAGTGACATAGTGAATATATGGCAAGTACAAAGGTCCCATTTCTAGGTATGCCCAGGTATACAGTCGTTTTCTGAGGCATCATTACCATCATCCTTTCTACTTTCTGGTATTCTGTGGCATACCTGCATATGTTAAAGTATCTGGGGGAGCAGTGAAGACCTCTACATCTTTATATATGCTGCTTGTCTGGATGCTCAGAAAGAAAATGTGATATGAAAGTACTGTATGCAAAATTTAGCGCATTCTGGCTATTTTAAATGCACGATAGTCATTTATTTCCTATAGTAATGTTCTCGCAGGATCCTTTTCGAAGATCTTAATAAAGCTTCCTGCGAGAACAGAAATGTTCTATGAATTAAATCACTATCGTGCATTTGAAAGACCCGATTGTGCTCAATTTTTCCCCACCCCCACACACCCCTTCACCCCCTTTAGGAGTCGTTATCACTTCCTTTGATGCCACAATATGTAAGAATCAATATACAGTGGCGAGAAAGTTTGTGAACCCCTTATAATTTTCACATATTTCAAACCTAAAATGTTGTTAGATCTTAATTTAAGACCTAATAATAGATAAAGATAATACACCTAAGAAAAAGAACTCGGCTAGTAGCACTCTGACTCAAAGTGGGTAGATTGAAATAATTAAAAGTACTTGATTAATATTGATTAAAATATATGGGGGCACACAAAACATAAGTGACTGTATATCTCAGTCATACCCTGCTATTTCTTGGGGTTAAATGGGTGGTAACTGCTAGTGTTAGCATGTAGCCACAAATGGGATAATACTCGTTAACAAATGTTACACACATATACCACCTTGTGATAATGTGTATATATAGGTGTATTTATGCTCTCATTCCCCTATTGGGATCCCCTAAAGGGTGAAATCCTAATGAGGTTAGTATGTAGTGGTATACTCTCTAATAATACACCCTGCCACAATGGGTGGAATCAGTGTCTTAAAAATGAGCTTGATGCCAAAAATCAGTGAGGATTAACCCCTATACATTAGAAAAATTCCACGAGGGAAACAACGGAGCACAGCAGGAGAAAGGAGGGGGCTAGACACCAATATGAAATAAAAATCCTTTAATCCGTGATAGACATCATGGTGTGTGATGGGTAAAAAGCTCTTACGCGTTTCGGGCCGTCGCCCTTTGTCAAAGAGAAAGTTTTACACACTGCGTCTGCCGCAACTGATATAGGAGTCCCCCCACCTCCAGCTGATTAATGACGTGTATATCAAATGGCGCGAAATCGCTATGCTGCAATTTGAATGGCTCAAGGAAGGAGCCAATGAGATGAATGACATAGAATCTCTACGCTCGAGTCAGGGGGCAGTCCAAATCAGCTGCGCAGTAACTGTGTGTCACAAGGATCAACACAGTGAACAGGAATATAGCGTAATCAAGCATAAAAACGAGAAAAGAAAACTAAAACAACATTAAGTAGATAAAAGAAGGCAGTCTTATAGAGTGATCTGGAGCGGTAGAGGATACATAGATAATGAAACATATGAAACGGATCACTATTAATGGACTAGTAACTTATCATAATAGCCCAATGCAGAGTTGTCAGTGAAGATCACACAATAACAGTATGTCTGGAAAAGATGCACTTGCAATACATTGATAGGGAATAAGCAGAAAAAATAAATGAAATATGTATAAATAAATATATTATATTATAATTGTCACATAGTAATATATAAGAAAATAATAATATCAATATAAAATATAAAATACAATGATATGATGATAGGAATAGATAATGAAAGACTGAAACCAAAAACAAGAGTAACACTCAAATAATACTTATTTCAAAATATGTTTTAATTCCCAATCAATGTTCCATACCCTTGGGAGCCAAAGTCCCAAGGGTATAAATCCAGTGCATCTCACGGCAGTTGAGGATAGATTCTCTATCTCCTCCTCTGGGATAACTGGGATGTGTTCAATAGCACTAAATGTAATTTTATCCACTGAACCTTTTATAAAAATATTAAATTGTCGGGCCACTGGGAATTTGTCATCTTTGTTCTTAATGGTTCTGATATGTTCGCTGATCCTTATTTTCAAAGGTCTGATGGTTCTTCCAATATAACTGCATCCACATGCACATCTTAAAATATAAATGACATATTTGGTATTGCATGTTAGAAAGGAATTAATCCTATATTTCTGACCAGTATGTATGCTTTTAAATGATTTAACGGATAAAGCATATTTGCAAAAATTGCAAGACCCACATTTGTAAAAACCATTGGGAATACTGGTCCTTGTCATGACTTCAGGTCTAAACATACTGGGCGAAAGATAGGTTCCTATTGTTTTAGCTTTTCTTTAAACTATTTTAGGATTCGATTTAGTATAAATATCCAGGTCTCTGTCTAGTCTGAGTACCTCCCAATGTTTGTTCAGGATAGATCTTATATTACCCGCTTGTTTAGAATAGGGAGTAATAAAGAGAGGTATCTCTTTGTCCTGACTAGTGTTGGTCCGTATATAAGATTTCTTCTTTTTGTGTCTATCTAGGAGATCTGCCCTTTTGATCTGTTTAACATTTTGTAGTGCATTTTCAAGAACACTGTCAGAGTATCCACAAGCTTTAAATCTCGTTTTGAGTTGCTCTGCTTGTATATTAAATGATTCCTCAGTCGAGCAAATCCTTCTGAGTCGCAGAAACTGACTTTTAGGGATACCCTTTAACAGTGGTCTCGGATGTGCACTATTAGCTCTAAGTAGGGAGTTGCGTGAGTTTTCTTTCCTGTATATATCTGTCTGTATATGAAGATTGGTGTCAACATATAAGTGTAGATCTAAATAAGTAATATGATTATCATGGATTGTATATGTACATTTAAGATTGTAGTCGTTGGAATTAAGGTATTCAAAGAATAAAGAAAGTGTCTGTGAATCCCCACACCAAATCAAAAGTAAATCGTCAATATAGCGACGATAAAATTTAATATACTGTCTACATGGATTAATGTCCCCGAAAATGTGAAAAGTTTCCCAAAAACCCATAAATAGATTTGCGTAAGAAGGTGCGCAAGATGTGCCCATAGCAGTACCCTGTGTCTGTAAAAAAATATTGATTATTAAATGTGAAGTAATTATGTTGCAGTAAAAACATAACGCAATCCAACAGAAAAGGGATTTGTGCCAAGTGAAGATTAGAATTATTAAGAAAGTGACTGACCGCTTTAATACCCCTAGTGTGATCTATGATTGTATAGACTGAGGTCACATCTAATGTGACCCACATAAAAGTGTTAAACCATGTGACATCCTTAATATCTGAGAGTAGATCAAATGAATCTCTTAGGAACGATGGAAGACCTTTTACCAACGGCTGTAGGAAAAAATCCACATACCTAGATACACCATCTTCCAAAGATCCAATACTCGAGATGATAGGTCTGCCAGGAGGGCAGATGAGTGATTTATGGATCTTTGGGAGATGGTGAAAAATAGGCACTGTGGGACAAGGATTAAAAAGAAAATCTGATTATTGTTTTGACAAAACATGCAACTCCCTACCAAGCGCTATGAGTTTCCCACTCTCTTTAAGGTACATTTGTGTAGGATCACCAGTGAGCTTACAATATGCCTCAGTATTGTTGAGTTGTCTGAGTGCCTCGGTGTGGTACATCTCAGAATTCAATACCACAACCGCTCCACCTTTATCGGCATTCTTAATAATTATGTCACGTCTTTTCTTAAGTGCAGTAAAATGCTGATATTCATCTTTTGACATGTTATTATATCCAGTGGTAGAGAAATTGTAACATCTGGCTAACAACTGCAGCTCTCTTTCGACTAGTTTTTCATATGTCTCTAGGTGTGGACCCTTAGAGAAAGCTGGATAAAAAACAGATGTATTCCTAAATGATGTATGTTTGGTGTTAGTAAGGAATAAGAATTGCTCTGAAGTCTCTATAGTTTGCATGTCAGAAATGTCTTGCTCCACATATAAATCATTCATGTCCTGTATCGCAGTAAATTCTTTAAAGGACAGCTTACCGTCAGTGACCATCCCAGATCAGAATAGGAACAGGGCAATGGTGAGCCCTACCAACGTTTCACGCTTCACAGAGCACTTTCTGAGAAAGCGCTCTGTGAAGCGTGAAATGTTGGTAGGGCTCTCCATTGCCCTGTTTTTCCATGACCAATAAATAATCTATTTATGGGATACGCACCCTCCTTTCTACTTTTTTGATACCTACAGTAGTGCTCTTCCAGTTTTTCTCCTTCTGTAATAGTTTTCAAGCTGTGAGCTTGCAACGATGTGGTATAGTGTGCAAGTTGAACAATATAACCCCTTGGTTGATGCAGGTATTAACAATAAAAAAAAAAAAACCTGATCAAACAATACTTTTTCAACATGTATTTTTCCATAAATGATTTAACATTCAATATCCATGTGTGAGAGAGTACGTGATTCAGTACCTGGTGTCGTCCCCTGAGCAGCAATGACTTCAACTGCACGTTCCCTGTAACTGCTGGTCAGTCATCAGTTTTGAGGCATTTTGTCCTTATTCCTCCTTACAGAACTGATTCAACTCAGTGACATTTGAGGGCTTCCTTGCATGGAAAGCTTGCTTCCGGTCCTACCACAACATTTCAACGAGGTTTAGGTCTGGACTTTTACTAGGCCATTCTAAAACACGGAATTTCTTCTTCTGCAGCCATTCTTTTGTAGATCTGCTTTTATGTTTAGTATCATTGTCTTGCTGCATGACCCACTTTCGCTTCAGCTCATGGGTGGATGGCCTGACCTCCTCTATCTTCTGATACAATGCAGAATTCATGGTTGTGTCAATGATGTTAGTACAACAATTCGACCTCACCACTCACCTAGATTTGTAAAAGATGCAATTTATTAAACAGAATAAATAATAGTACACTCACATATAAAATCACCCGCTTCAGCTCCTCGCAGCTCTGTTTCACCCTGGTATAGTGCTCTCCCACTTCCGCGTCCGGTGAGTGGGACTAAAGCCAAGGGTTTCCAGAAGACTACGGTAGCTGATAGGGGACAAAATGACTCTGTCTCCCACAATAGAAAAACGCACATCGCACTGCTACGGTGCTTCCTAAGGTTCATGTGGGTTGCTGGGTGAAAGCTTCTTTTATACACTTGGATCTTAATTGACAGTACATATTACAATGGTCAGGTGCACCAGGGGTTGGAGAAGTCCTATTTGCAATTAATCTGATTGACTCATACATGCGATAAAAGCGCTGCTTTACGCAAATTGCAATGGTTAAATTAAAACATCCTTAACATATCGTTATCATTGAAATTATTCTGTGGGGTTTAGACTCTAAAATGAATAATTCCCTTATGATATAAATCGGTATGAAGATCATATAAATGAAAAAACCTGTGAAGTCCTTAAAAATGCTTTATATTTAAAGCACATAAAATGAACTGAACTGTGAGTGTCTTAGCTACCAACATGCACTCACACAGTAAATACACTACAACATCTTTTAATATACAAAGTTTCAATGTGCCTGTGCACTAATCAACATGTTTTTTAATTTCCCTGGTCGTCTCTCCCACATACAACAGACCACATGGACATTTGTAGTATGTAAACCACAAAATTGACAAACAGGTGGCATAGTCATTGATTTTATATTTCTTGATGCTATGTGGGTGTGCCATGAATTTGCCCGTAATCACGGAATTAGACTGCGCACATTGCAGGCATGGAAATCTCCCAATTTTTAGTATGCCAAAAAACCTTGTCTGTGTATTTTTAGTTGATCCAAGATCTGCTCTCACTGAAAGACCTTTAAAGTTATTAGCTCATGTGTAGGCAAATAAAGGTGGTTCTTTTACCAAGTGTTCACTTCTAGAATATGTGCCAGTGTTTGCTTATGATGTTCCTAATCTGTTTGCTGACTGGATTGTATGTCTGTGCCACTGGGAACCTCTTTGTGCATGTTTCTCTTTTAGTCCCTCCTCGTTTCCAACTGCTGTACTCTATCTATTTGTTTCTTCAGTTCATCCTGTCTGTACTCCCTATTCTAAAAATAATTCTCCATATCCTGTACGCTCCTGTATGCGTCCCTCATCACTCACTATCCTCTTACCTCTCAGGAACTGACTGAAGGGTTTTCATCAACTCAGGCTGGAAGCCGTCTGAATGTAGTAAGGTGTTTTTATCTGTAACCTTACTAAAGATGTCGGTGAGAACAACAAGGGAGATACCCGCTCAACCTATAACACGAGCAGGTACAATAGGGAAGGAAATGACAGAGAACAAAACCTGTTGTCAAAGATACGCACCGGGTGGGACGACAACAGAAAGGTCCCAGTTGCGTGCACTGGTTGCTAGTTAGGGATAAGAGATAGTGGGGCGGCTGGTCTGTGTAGAACGTGGGTGTAGTTATCTGTTGTGCCACATTCTACACAGACCAGCCGTCCCACTATCGCTTATCCCTAACTAGCAATGAGTGCACTAAACTGATCAACAGATCATCCTGTCTAGAGGGCTAACTCGATGACCTCAATGCCATCTACGTGCAGTATTGCAGTGTATAAGCTTTGTATGTTATATAAAGCTATGTTAAATCCTCTTAACTACCCTCAATCTCCTTAGAAAATGTGTAGTCTTGAATGTATGGGGCGGCCATGGTCACCAAGGATTTCAGACATCTAGGAGAATTGCCAGTGGCTGAATACTGAGTCGGTCCCAGCCATGCTTGGTCTTCCAGGTGGATCTTTTTATGAAGTTTGGAAAGAATATATAAAACTGGTGTAAGTAGATTACGGTTAATTAAATACTCCTTCTGTTTTTTGGGGATATTATTCCCAAAGGCATCACCAATAACTTTGCAAATTTCCCTCGGGGTGTCAAATTGGATTTTGGTCAACTCTTACATCATTTTCTCGGTTCTCAAGATTGCTCGTCAGTATTTAGTCTTATCCATGATCACCACAGCCCCACCTTTATCCACCTGCTTGATTACTCTTGTGTGATCTTCCTTGATAAGGGTTTCCCTTTCTGTTTGTCATATTTGGGGAATTATGTTTAGTTGTTACCCATGTCTTTTTTTTTTTTTTTTACATTTCGCCACATCCCTTGTGACTAAATTGACATGTTTCTACAGTATGGTTTTTGTGGGGAGGTTGGAACTCACTCTTTACTCTGTCTTGAAGTCATAGCTTTCAATACCTGTGCTTCCTTCAGAATACCCTGTTTTAACTCCTTCACTTCTTTCTTGGTGTCCTCCGTTACACTTTGTATCACATTAGTCTTCATGCCACCTGTAGAAAAAAAGGATTTCAAATGTAAGTTTCTGAACAGTTTGTGTAGTTCAATGTTCTATCCATGTTTCTCCTTGCTTCTGGGGTTACCTCTCCCAATCCTGATCCCTGCCTTATTTCTGTATGCCCTGGTCCTCGCCTTCCACATACTTCTACTCTTTCTGGTGTCATCCCCTCTAACCTCATACCCATCCCCCATCACCCTTTCTCCTGTGTCTTCTGGAATGAACGCTCCTTTTCTATTTCTAACAAGTTCCCCTCTTTGCATGACTTATTTTTCTCTCACTCTCTGCTCCTCTTTGCTATAACTGAGACTTGCCTCACTCAGTCTGACTCTGCTCTGGAAGCTGCCCTCTCTTATGGTGGCCTTTCTTTCTCCCACACTCCGCGCCCTGATGGCAGGGGTGGAGGCGTGGGGCTCCTGCTCCTCTATCTGTGGCTACCGCACCCTTCCTATTCCTCCCTCCTTTGAGGCTCACACGGTCCAGCTTTTTTCTCTTCTCCCTGTCCACGTGGCGATCATCTTTCGCCCACCTACCTCTACTCATCCCCCTTCTCTTTCTCTCTCACTTTGAATCCTGGTTATCTTTCTTTCTCTCCTCTGACTCCCCTGTTCTTCTCCCTGGGGACTTCAACTGCCATATTGATGACCCCTCTCTCCCTTGGGCTTCCCGCTTTCGCTCTCTAACCTCTTCTTTTGGCGTCAATAGTGGACTGCAGCCATCACCCACAAGGATGACCACTACCTAGACCTGGTTTTCACTAAAAACTTCTCTCTCCGATTTCTCCATTTCCCCCTCTCTGACCATCTCCTCATCTAATTTTTTTTTCTCTAATTTCTCCCCTTCTCCACCTCCATCTCCCCCTCGTGTCTGCAGAGACCTGCGCTCTATTAACCTACCAGCTTTTGAGTCCACTTTACGCTCCTCAGCTCTGCTCCAGACCCTGACAACCTGGTCAGGAATTACAACTCTGCCCTATCCTCCTCCTCTTGATCTACATGCCCTGCTTTCTCTCTGCCGCTCGCCCTTTGAACCCCAGATCCTAGCTAAATTCCCACACGTGCATGCTGTGTTCCTGCACTCGTTCCTCTGAACGCCTCTGGAGGGAATCTCCCAATCTCACAGACTTCACTACAAATGTATGTTATCCTGTTTCAACTCTGCCCTCTCTCAAGCTAAATAAACCTACTTTTCTTCACTAATCAACATGCACAAGTCAATTCCACGCCGACTCTGTATCCTCCTTCTATCCTACACCTCTTCCTAACTCTCCTCCTGAATTCCTTGACTCTTTATCCGCTGTCAAGGAGGGGGATGTCGTTGCTGATCTCCTCTTCTCCCTCTACCACCTGCCCTCTTGACCCCATTCCCTCCCATCTCCTAAAACCTCTTGCTCCTACTAAAATCCCTACGCTCACAAACATTTTTAACTCCTCCCTCTACTCTGGTACCTTTCCCTCTTCCTTCAAACATGCAAAGTTATAGCATTACTCAAACAGCAAGCTTGACCCTACCTGACTTTCTAACTATTGTCCTGTCTCCCTCCTGCGTTTTGCCTCTAAACTCCTTGAATGTCTTGTATTCTCTCGCTTGCTCCATTTTCTCAACACCTATTCTCTCCTAGACCATCTACAATCGAGCTTCCGCACTGCTCACTTCATTGAAACAGCTCTCACTAAACTAACTAATGACCTCCATGCTGCAGGTTATTACACTCTGCTCATATTATTCGACCTCTCTGATTTGATATTTGATTTGATACTATGGACCACCCTCTTCTCCTTCACATTCTCCATACTCTTGGTATTCGTAACAAAGCTCTATCCTGGATCTCGTCTTTTGTCTCCCATCGTACTTTCAGTGTCTCTTTTGCCAACACCACCTCCTCTATTGATCTCTGTGGGGGTACCCCGGGGCTCTGTCCAATGACCTTTTCTCTTTACACTCTCCTAGGTGACCTAATCGCATCTTTTGGGTTCAAATATCGCCTCTATGCTGACGACACACAAATGTACTTCCTTACCCCGGACCTTAGACCTGCTGTAAAGACTAAAGTTTCTGAATGTTTCTCGAATGTTTCTCTGCTATATCATCCTGGATGGCCCTCCGCTGACTTAAACTCAACATGGCAAAAACAGAGCTCCTCATACATCCTCCCAAACCTGGCCCAACTACCTCCTTCCACATTACTGTTTGAAGTACTATCATTCACCCAGTAGCCCAAGCCTCATCTCACATTCAAAAGGTAGTAAAAAACGTATCTTTGTTTACTCCGCAATATTACCAAGATACGCCCTTTCCTCTCTTGCTCGACTGCAAAAACTCTTGACACAGAACCTCATTCTCTCCTGTCTCGACTACTGTAACCTCCTGCTGTCTGGCTTTCCTGCCTCTCAGCTGTCTCCACTACAATCTAACCGAAATGCTGCTGCCAGAATCACGCTACTATTTCCGAAATCTGTCTCGGTGTCTCCCCTACTGAAATCCCTCTCCTGGCTTCCTATCAAATCCTGTACCACACACTCCATTCTCCTCACTTTTAAAGCTTTACACTCTTCTGCTCCTCCTTACATCTCAGCCCTAATTTCTCGCTATACACCATCTCGACTCATGTGTTCTGCTCAAGGATGTCTTCCCTCTACCCCTTTTGTATCTAAAGCCCTTTCCTGCCTTAAACACTTCTTACTAGACTGCCCCACACCTCTGGAATTCCCTTCCCCTTAATATCCGACTAGCACCCTCTCTGTCCACATTTAACACCCACCTCAAAACACACCTGCTTAAGGGAGCATATTACTTTCCCCATGGCTGATAATTAACACCTCATACATTAACCTTGGCTCCTTGCAGACACCCTTACCAGAACGCCCTCCTACCGTTTCTTCCTACCACCAAATTAGATTTCCATCAACTTTGTTAAATCCTATGGGTTTCACAAGATAGAATCCCTCAATATGCACTCTACTTATATAATGGTAAATGTTGCAGAGATGTCTGCAGAGTCAAATGCTCAGAACATATCAGAACAACAAAAGGAGTGCATGGATCCCAAGAGACCCCACTAATACGAAAAAATAATAAACTTTTATTAACTTATCATGTATTAAAAGTGACATACAAGTGAGTGTACAATGTAAATAAAATCCCCTCGGTGAAAACGGAGCAACTACTGTAGTGTAATAAGGAAGTTGGAGTGGGGTGTATCTATATGGTCACTGGGCTAAACGATGCCTGTAAGTATCCACAAGGTGGCGCAATTGCAATGGTGGCAGTGACTAACAACCTAATGATATTCCTATCTTAACTAGCTACATGGGAGAGGAGAGGACAATAGAAAGTGGAGGGGTGATCGGCCTCACAGATCAAAAATATGAAACATCTATGTGTGGAACTGTATGTGCAGGGTAGTGTAGTTACATACCACAGGCTGTCACAATCCACAGTAACGGTCCTTGAAGTGGATACAGACTATATTGGTGAGTTTGTATGTATGGTAAGGGAACAACGGTAGTGCATATGTTCATCCTAACTAAACCATATATAGGATGAAAAACCCTATATAACTAGAAGTGAGACACTGATGGGCGTATAACACGAACCTCCACACATAAAAAGGAGTATAGCTCTATATGGTAGGTGATTTATATCAAGGCTATTATAGCCAATAAACCCCTATAGTGACTCACTGCTGTGAGGCTCCACGTATAGCTGCTGCTCCAGTCCTGGTAGAAGCGGTGACCATTGGGGAACTCGCGTGTGATATATTGCACTATCTCAGGGACAATGTTGTCTTGGAAGAAAGCTTTATTCATTATTCCTATAGCAAGAAAAGAAAAGTGCTCAAAAAACTGCACAATAGTACAGTACAGTGCATACAGTAAGGTTACACTAGTAAAGTACAGTGCATAAGGCTACATTATATTTGATATATTTTACCTTCAAAGATGACAATGCCTCCTGGTCCACGCCTAGAGATGGCACCCCACACATGCAGCTTCACGGGGTGTTTTGGCCGCGGCTTCAAAGATATGCGGCCTTTTTTGTGGAATGCAAAGCTTGCAAATTTCTCCAGCGACACAGTAGACTCATCAGTGAAGATGCAATCCTGGAAAGTCTCCCCACTGTCGATCCATGCCTGGGCCTGGACCACTCTTTTGATTTTGTTTGCGTCCCGTATCATGGGGTACGCTCTGTAATGACAAGGAATAAATAATTTTAGTGGTACAGTACAGTTTCCTGAACAACACTTTTACCTCCTGTACTGTCCAGTACTAACCTCACACGTCCATATTTCCATCCAATGCTGCGTCTCATCTTCTTTATGCTAGTCTCGGATACAGTGAGGTTGTGATTTTCCTGCAGAGTGTATTTGACCCTTAATGCACTCTTCTCATCATTCTCCTCACTTATTTTGTCCACCAGAAGAGTTGTCTCCCTACAATGTAAAGAAAATAAAACAATATATTAATATGCAGCAATATAAAAATTATATATAAATATACAAAATATATATACTGTTGTAATATAAATAAACAAAATATATATACTGTTGTAATATAAATATACAAAATATATATACTGTACTGATATAAATATACAAAATATATATACTGTTGTAATATAAATATTAATATACAATATATATATACTGTACTAATATAAATATACAAAATATATATACTGTTGTAATATAAATATACAAAATATATATATATACTGTACTGATATAAATATAAATATACAAAATATATATACTGTTGTAATATAAATCAACAGAAATAACAAAAATATTAGATTTAAATTAAAATTAAAAAAAAATTTAAGTTGTATAAATATACTTACGTGTTAGTTACCCTTGGTGCCCTTTTGCGTTCTCTGTTTTTTCCGTGTGCATGATAGCTCACGGTGGTTGCTGGCACAACGATGCCAGAAGTAGCTAACCAGCGTTGGATAGCAGCAATTCGGTGTCTGCTCGTGTACATGTCCTTAATTCGCATGCTGAGCTCCTTGGAAATCTTTTTAACAGGCATTGCTGTGAGTAGAAAGAAATACAAACACAAGAATGTATATTCGATGTTTAGTCTGTGTATTCAATGTGCAGTGAATCCACAAAATGGATGGTGTATTTATACGGTAATGACTCACATTAGAGTACGTTTACTTTCAACACCTGTACCTGGTCGCCATGCATAAAAGGTTACACACTTTGCATAGCCCAACACTCGATGATCGTTATCTGAACTTGCCCCTGTCCAGATACTGCATTGTGCCACCTGCTTCCATGGAGCAACCCCGATTCTACGGATGCAGGAACCCACTCGCCTCTGCCGTGCCTGTCAAGCAGAAATAGCGAAAGGCGGTTGCCGTTTCCACGCCAAGGCAAAAGCGACAGGCTAAGGCCAATAAAGAAAACCTTCTGCTGACCCCAAAGGCTAAGGGTTTTCATAGACGTCAGCCTTATTATGTCAAAAAGCTATACGGTGATGTACTCTCGACGCAAAACGATTGGGTTGGCTGCCATCGAACCCGCAGACCACTTCCTCACATACGCTTCGACGACTCTGCTGCCGCTGTCCCGGAAATCTTCAGCCTGTCTTCTCCACCCCTCGTCCTTGACGCTGCCGCCGCCCTCACGGAAACCCACAGGCCATCTTCTCCAGTTCTATCCGACGACGCTGCCTCTGAAATCCACGGGTCACTTTCTCCTTTGCTCTTAGACGACTCTGCTTCTCGCCCGGAAATCCAAAGGTCACTTTCTCCATCCCTCTTCGACGACGCTGCCGCTACTCCTCTACCGGATATCCACAGGTCACCTCCTCCACTATTCGACGTCGCTGCCGCTTGTCTCCATGGAACCCCCATCTCATCCTCTGTTGCTCCCATCTACCCAGATGTTCACACGCCATGCACAAGAAGCATCTCGTTAGACCGGATGCTGAATGGGATAACTGTGGATCTCCCCGGGAATTCTATTGTGCTAGCAAAGATAGATCTGCTTCTGGAGACCATGCTACATATGGATCAACGGATGCTACATATGGATCAATGGATGCTACATATGGATCAACGGATGCAACATATGGATCAACGGATGCTACGGATGGAGAAGATAGAGGCTGACATAGCGGGCATACATTATTTGCTCGGTGTTAATGCCCCTGTTTCCCCGACGCTGGAGCAGGGGGATGACATGGATGTGATGAATGGGACCTTCGACCCCCTTCCATCACGAAGCGCACCCCCTCCACCAGAAGATGTAGTGTACATGTATGCCGTAGAGGAGGACATGACAACCCTGTCAAGACCACGCCAGGAGACAGCATGGCGACCAAGTCCAGAGGAAAGCTTTCTCCCAGACAACCTACCGTCGCCTCAAGCACACCCGCTCCCAAAAGACCTACATTCGCTCGCATCGATACGGTGCCCGACATCACCCTGTGCGATCTGCCACCGGCGCTCAGGGAGAAGTATAGGATGAAGAGTGCTGGTGCACCCCACAAGTATGCCTTGTTACTTTTTTAAGCACCATGTTCCCTACTCGTTGTACTGCGACTGGGCCTTCAAAGTGAACTACGACGGAAATCACGTAAAAAAGGCGTTTCCTGCCAATTTAAGAAAGAACATTCAGGATGAAATGCGGCACTTTTATCCAATTACAGATCCTGTAATGAAAGGCGTTCGAGACTGCATTAATGGCGTTTTGCGCCATTGACGGACAATGTGGAGGACTTTCTGTAAGACCATACTTTTGTGCTGAACTGTATTGTACTCTACATGATTTGACCTGCTGTACTTAAATAAAGGAGATGTTGTTGTGTGTTTTTTTTACTTGTATTTATACAGAAATGTTTTATTTTGCTGTCCACACACACACAGGACAGGACCTGCACAATTCCAGTCCCTGGGGGCCGCAAACAGGCACGGTTTTCAAAGGTTACCCTGAAAACCCGCCCTGTTTGCTGCACTCAATGACTGTACTGGTGCAGACTGTTTTGCACACCATCCCACTGTACAGTATACAGTATGTTTTGACTTGCCGTTCTTTAATAAAGGAGATGTTGCGTTTTGCTTATTTTATGAATAAATAATTTGTTTTTAAAACATGTGACTGTAAACCATACTGACTGACATAAATGTTTTCACAACTGTAGCAGTAAACCATACACCTGTTGATGTTTTGAATTGCTGTGCACTTAAAATGTTTCTACATTGTACAGTATTTGTAAATAAATGTTTTTGTACTTACTCCACCAATAAAAGAACATGTTGATTTGTTTTACATTGTTCCATTTGCTCCTTTGCTACTGTAACAAAATACAGTGTTTCTAGAATGTCGAGGCATACTGCACTGTATACTGTAGGCATGCTCAGTATAAGAGTATTAAAAAAAAAAAGAAGAGACAAACTGTACTGTACTGGCACTGTATACTGTAGAAGACACATAATGTATGTGATACATGTTGAATAAATGCATAGTTTTTATTTTTTTGGGGTTTATTACACAGTATACTGTACTGTATATAAAAAAGTATTGTACAGTATACTGTACGGCCGGAAAACATCTGCATACTGTTTCAGGTACAGTATTCTATCCTAATCAATAACTACGGCCGCTAAACTGTAGACTCCGATACGTGGTTTTTTAAATCCGATTCATCAGGCATTGTTACACAAAGCGATATAATATCCATCGAAATCCCTCCATTAGCCGTTTTCTTTTCTGAGGAAAAACAAAAAAAGTTTTTACTGTAATGGTCAGCCCCCTAAAGAAGTTCCCAGCCAGTCCCACCAATAATTTTCTCGGGGGGCGTCCCTTGTTCACATGCGCATGCGCCTACCGTCGATGTAATGAAACGCATACTGTATGCGTTTCAAGAAGGTTCCAATACGTATGCGCCTAGCATTCCACCAATTCAGTAGTTCAGTATCTGCAGTACAGTACTGTAGAAGCCGCTCAGCCAATAATATTGCCTACAGGAGAATCGCTTGACTTTTGAATCGCACCGATATTGATACTGTATTGTCAAAATAAAAAAAAAACACAGAAAATAATACGGCAACAATACTCACCATAAAATTTCCCATTCAGCTGGCGCCGGCGCCGGTCCACTACCAGTCCAGTGCTCTTGATCATCCACGTCAATAGTTTGCAGCGGGACTAGTCCACCTGTAGTCAGCTGATGAGGCTGGAAATTGCTTAGGTACATGCAAGCTTGATCGAAACTGCACGCGAAATCCGGCTCAGGCTCAGGGTTGTCACTGACGGCGGGACCGTCATTGGAAGCCGTTGCTGGTGCATTGCTTGGCAGCGACTGTCGTTTCTTAGTTGGTTTTAACACGACCCTTCGCCTTTTGCCGTCATCATGATCATATATACAGGAAAAAGCCGGTGATACACACCAATACCCTCCAACAAATTGTGGCTCAATACGATAAAAACAAAGATCGCTACATAACCTTTTCCTTATTGCACGCTTCCACGTATGAGGAGCTGGTGAAAATTTGTAAAAGTCATAGTTTTCGACAAAATACTGATACATTTGAACAACTGTTGCCATCTTATCCTCTGTTGCATTAATCGCGGCCCATATCAAATACGCGTAAATTCTGTCGGGTTTTTGGAAAACGGGCTGCACTTGAACACTCAAGCGGGCGGGTCTCTGGAGAATACTGTAACCGAAACTGGTCTTTGTCTTTCTTTAATATGAAAAGCCTAAATTGATACATTTTTGCAACTTCTTCCTTCAGTCTCAAGGCCAAGTTACAATAGCACACTGTGGTATCTTTTTTAAACGTAACACCTGCAAGCCGACACATTACTGAAGCGCATGCACATTACAATTCATGAATATCTGCCATCTGGCGGACACGCGAAGAATTGCAACCTATTAAATCCGAACCATTCTCAATAAACGCATCAACCGCGCGTCAACCGCGCATGACCCGCGGCTGGGAACGCAAAATGAACGTGGCATGCGCCAGGTGAAGAGTGTCGCATTCCAGGAAAAAGCCAGGGAAAAAAACGGCGGTGTGTTAGAATAAAAGCTGCCGCAGCAGTAGGTATTGCAATGTTTATTGTCGGTAGAGGGATTGATTAAAGGGGAGTAATAGCCCCAGGGTGGGTGGTTAGGCCTCTCGGGTGTGTGGTGGGGGGTTTATCCCTTTCATGACCATAGCTGTTACTACCGCTAACGTAATGAAGGGGTTAACCACTCCCAATGCCCACCTGAGAGGCCTAACTACCCATCCTGGGTCTGATTTCAGCCTCGAGGAACCCCTACTTCCCGAGATACAGGCCCCGTTATGGGGTGTCGGTTTCTCCAGCAATGTTAA
Source organism: Ascaphus truei (assembly GCF_040206685.1). NCBI lineage: Eukaryota > Metazoa > Chordata > Amphibia > Anura > Ascaphidae > Ascaphus > Ascaphus truei. Next base: position 5,362,967 of record NC_134498.1, read on the forward strand.
AATCCCACAGTCATGTGACCCACAGGATTTGATCATTGCAGGGATACCTGCACCCCATAACAGAGCCTGTAACTTGAGAAGTAGGGGGTCCCCGGACCTGAAATCAATGCGGTTCAGCTCTGGAGACGCCCTGCTACAATACTTTAGTATTAAAATGAAATAAAACCCCCGCGATCACCTGTTAGAGGCGCACAGGTAGAGAGGCTGATTCATCCCATCTCTTTCTGCGCGTCTCTTACAGACAGGTACAACCCGGTATGCTTAAAACTGCAGGGAAACCTGCTGTGTTAATCTGATGGGCCATTAGTCTTTGCAGCAAATCTAGCGAGGGATCTCGGGGAGATCTCAAAAAAATTTCAGTGACATGGTTGAATCCTGGCCGCTGTATCTGTACGGATAAACAGTAGAATAAAGTATCTGTCGTCTAAATTTAGTATAAATTGAACTTGATGGATGCATGTCTTTTTTTTCAACCTCATCTATGTAACGGTTTCACACATCCCTGTGAAATGCTCAAAGAACTAGATTGGTCATCACTTGAGTCTAGGTGCAAAGTTCTTCTCATGTCTTGCCTTCAAATACTTTCTGGGCAAGCTACTTGCCTATCGTACAAGCTCCTCACCCCTACCACATGCAGCAATTATCTGATTCTGACTACAAAAGACTGTTCATGGTCCCAAGGTTTAACAAAGTATCGGGACGCTCCTCCTTCTCATACTGTGCACACCAAAACTGGAACAATCTACCGGAGCCTTTCACATCCACCACCAGTCTAAGTTCATTGAAAACTAAAGCTGTCTCACATTTTAGTCTGGTCTGTAACTGTTACATACTGTTCGCCTATAATATATACAGCTCAACCCCGTTATAGCGCGGTCCTCGGGGGCCACCCGATCCGACCGCGCTACAACCGGGGTTGCGATAATTTTTTAAAAAATGGCTGCCGCGCGCCTGACGAGGCGGGGGGAAAGATTAGGAGTGAGGCGCCGGCAGCCCTACACGTCCCCCATCAGCCACCGTAACTCCCCTCGCACTTCCCTCAGCAGCTCCGCACCGATCCCAGCCCAGTCCTGCACCGATCCCAGCCCAGTCCTGCACCAATCCCTCCCCAGTCCCGCACCAATCCCTCCCCCCCCACCAATCCCAGCCCCGCACCAATCCCCCAGCCCTGCTCCGATCCCCGCCAGCAGCCCCACGATTCCCCAGCAGCTGACACCAAGGGGGGGGGGGGATGCTGTGTGCTGTGAGTGTGTGCAGTGTGCGCGCAAAAAAATAAAATATTTTTTTTAATATTCGGGGTCCACGCTCAAACCGCGTTATAGCGGATCGCTCTATAACGGGGTTTAGCTGTATTATCTTTAACTGTGCATGCAATGTCTTGTATATAATGTATAACCCTGTTCACTTAATGTAACTGTTTTTGTAACCATGTATTTGTCATCATAACTCTTTGCCCAGGACATACTTGAAAACGAGAGGTATCTCTCAATGTATTACATCCTGGTAAAACATTTTATAAATAAATAAATAGACTGGATTCTCTCCCCTAGTTCCAAAAGAATCCACTCCTCTGGCATCCTACTTGACATTTTCAGTGACCATGCATTAGTGTACTGTGTTCAAACATTGGGGAGTGCAGATTTCACATCATATATGGGGAAAGAAACAAAACACAATATAGTGCAATAAGTTCCCAAACGATGGTGGGCGGTGTTTTGGAAAACTTTTGAAGTGAGAACTCTCATTCTTCCAGAAATCAATAGGAACTTCCAAAACTATGGCAACAATTCCAATGGGTTTGGATAGGATCCTACTCAGTCCTGGTGTACAGCTCAGGTGAATGTGGAGAGATTTTGAATCTCATGCAATGTGGATATCGTAATTTCAATGTAAAGAGAACCAACATGGTGCGATCCAAATATACAATTAAGTTATATGTAGAAATTCTTTAAAATGAGCACTTAGTGTTAGATAAAGATAGGCACATAATCAAAATAGTGTGTGTGGAGTGCAGTACTCTCATCGCTGCCATCATTCCGACATTCCTCCATCTAGTTACTTCTGGTTTTTGCAACGTCCGGTAATCGAATGGAGGAGGAGCAGGAAAGCGTCTTGCAGGGGCAGTTAAGTCAGCAAGACACAGCTTTTCGCAGTTTTAGCTTCGTCAAGAGTCATGACTCTGACGAAGCGAAACGCGTAGAGTCTGTGTTCTGTGTCTTTTGCTGACTCAACTGCCCCTGCAATACGCGTTCCTGCTCCTCCTCCATTCGATTACCGGAAGTTGCGAAAATCCGAAGTGACGGAAGGATGGCGGCGGTGAGAGTACAATTTTGTAAGTGCCTGTTGATTTCTGGAAGTATGTGAGTTCCCACTTCAGAGGTTTTCCAAAACACCACTCACCATCGTTTGGGAACTTATTACACTATATTCTGTTTTATTTCTTTCTCCATATATGATATGAAATCTGGGGAGCACCATCTTTGAATATCGTTCCACAAGGAGAATCTCTTGGACCATTCCCCAAAGGGTTCTGAGCAGCTTTTATCATTGCACTTACACTTTATACAGCACGCTCATTTTTTATATTCACTCTGACTTTGTGTAATCACTTTAAATTGATACATTCACCTGGATAGCATTCAAATTGCCTTTAGCATTTATTCTGTTTCACCTTCATTGCACTAAGCACGTGCACACTTGCATTAGTACTCGCCACTAATAGTATTTACTCTATATAGGAGCACCCTTTACATTTGTTTTAATATTGTACTGTGTAAGAAAAATCAGATCACCCCAATCAAGCCCTAAAGTTCTACTCACAAGAACATTTAGAAACTTTAATTCACAACAGTTTCTGGCTGATCTTACCAACTGCCCTTGGTACAGAATCGACTTAATACCTAACCCCAATTCTCCACTACGCAGAATAAGAGTACTGGGGGTGCACACGTTCCGTGGGTTACAACCGACCTTATAGCGCTCTGCCATTTCAGGGATGCCTTGTGGAAAAGCTACAAAGTAACTGGCACTATCAAGGATCTTAATAACTACAGATGCCTGCGGAACATGTGCACAAGGTAAACAAGACACGCAAAAGCCCAATATTACTGACAATCTTCACCAGAATATATCAAATCCAGCAAACCTCTGGAAGGTCATCAATAATATATTCCAGCCTTCTAGTCATCAACAACCATCTAATATCATTAAGGAGGATATTACTCTTGCAAATCCCACTGACATTGTAAATTCATTCAATGAATACTTTGTGGGGTGTGCTACTTCCCTACTGGCAAAGTGCAACCTGAACTACAAACATGGAGCTCGATCTGGGAGTACCCTATACCTCCACCCTTTCCCAACACTACCTACAATTTACAATTGTCCCAGTATCTTTAGGGGAGATTACACAAGCGCTCCTCAAATTAAAACTAAGCTGCCAATGTGGACCTGACCTACTCGAATCAAAGTTCCTATGACTTGGTGCCTTAGCCATTGCCATTCTGCTTGCTTCCTTAATCAACTCTATTTTGTCTGCAGGCCATATCCCTAAGACCTGGAATACTGCCAGAGCTGTCCCAGTCTACAAAAGTGGGGACCAAAGCACTGTTTCAGACTACAGGCCAATATCTCTTCTCCCAATACTATCCAAAGTCATGGGAAAATATGTTCACTCCCAATTAAGTGATTACTATACCAAGACAAATTTCCCTATCCAATTCCAATCTGGGTTTCGCCCCAAACACTCCACAGTATCTACCCTCCTAAACGTTTGCAATGAGATCTAGTGTGGAATGGAACTGGGACAACTTACCTGTGGAATATTCCTAGTTATTGCAAAGGCTTTTGATACTCCTGATCATGTTATCTTGCTAAACAAACGTCAGTTCTCTGGAATAGGGAAACATGCTTTAAACTTTTTTCACTCCTACCAATCAGGTAGATCCCAACAAGTCTATCTCAAGCTCTAACTCCAACCCCATGGATATCACCTGTGGTGTCCCGCAAGGCTTTGCTCTCTTGTCAGTCTTCATCAATGATCGATCTACAGCTTGTAAGGGAGCTTCAATGCACATGTATGCGTATGTCACAATGTTATATGCTTACAGCCCTAGCCCCTCTGACCGTGAACTCTTACATCAATCTGATTTTTTTTGAGGCTTGAAAACTGGATTTCCCAAAACAACCGGTTTTGAAACACTGACAAGACTAGCAATGGTATTTCGATCCAAGGCTAAATTTCTAAAGCTACCAATGACGAAGCTATAGATCAGAACGAACTCTATACCATCCTAGGCCGTTACTAGTTTTATCCTAGCCCCTGATACTAGTTTCAAATATTTGGGCATATAGTTTGGCTCCCATTTAACATTTAGGTTGCACATTGATGCCCTTACACCCAAAACATATGCCAAACTAGGTGTACTTTATAGGAATAAATCCTTCCTAAGTGTGCTGGTCAGAAAGTACATCGTACAACAGATGCTAATGCCAATTATAGCCTATTGGGAACTGGTACATGGCACAGCACACTAAACTCAACTTGGAACACTTGATACCCTCTACAACTCAAACTTTTTCCTCCAATGTAACTACAACACATATCACTACGAAATGCTCAAAGAACTAGTTTGGTCATCACTTGAGTCTAGACACACTGTTCATCTTTCCTGTCTTGCCTTCAAATACTTTCTGGGCAAGCTACCCGCCTATCTGACCCTACCACATGCACTTATTGCAACGCTTGTGCTCACCACGAACAAAGCGGGGCCCCGGTACTGAGTTGAGAAGAGTATAAACGCCACCCACAGCAACGAGGACACGTCTGGAGAGTGTATGGTCAAGGTAGCTGGGGGAGATATAAGGAGTGTCTTGATACTTGCCGAGGTCGATGGTAGGAGACGGTAGAATAGTTAATGTCCGGGTGCTGTGGTCAGGGTTGGAGAGATGTGGAAGGTCAGATGTAGGGCGGGGTCAGTAGTCCAGAGAAGCGGAGTCCAAGGGTCAAACCTGGTCGGTACACTGGAAGTCAAACTGTAAACAAGATAAGGTGGGGCAGGACAGGGCAAGGCATAGCTAGTATCGGGAACGTGGGAACAGCAAGGCTAAAAAGAACTATGCTCCTCCAAAGTGCCTGTGGCAAAGCTGAACATATATAAGGGAAGAGATCCAATCAGACAGAGGGGAGGAGTGGAGGCAGGGATAGGTAGAGCGGTGCAAGAGACAGGTGGGGGAGATTAGGTGATCAGTGGATGTTGACACATAGCTTGGGGGCGGTGCACACACAGGATGTGTGTGCGATGCCGTCACATAACGAGGCGGGGCCAGTCCCCGTGATGTCATGAGTATCTGTGTGTGTGCGAGCACGCGCGGTGATGTCAGCAGAGCTTCTTGAGGTTGCAGGTAAGGAAGGAGCGTGCCGTGTGGGACGCTTTCCACGATTCCTTACAGTACCCCTCCCCCTTTTGAGGAGCGGCCTCTGGACGACTCCAATATACCTGAAGGGGTACTTCAAATGAAACTTTTTGATGGGGTTGGGAGCAGGTATCTGGTGATGGGGTATCCAGGACCGTTCGTCAGATCTGAACCCCTTTCAGTGCGCCAGTTATTGTACTGCTCCCCTTGAAATTCTGGAATTGATGTTTGTTTGAATCTCGTACTCCTCTTGTCCTTGTACAGTTATGGGCGCTGGAGGAGCGGTAGAAGAGTCTGGAAATTTAGAACTGGAAAAGACCTGTTTCAGGAGGGACACGTGAAACACAGAAGGTATCCGCATCGAAGGAGGAAGTTGGAGGCAGTAGGCTACCGGGTTGATTATTTTCAGGACTGGGTAAGGACCCAAGAATCTGGGAGCCAATTTGAGTGTTGGTGTCTTGATCCTGATATTTTTTGAGGATAGCCCACACCCTGTCTCCTGGTTTGAATTTTGGGTTCTTCTGGCGTTGATGATCCACCTGGGTCTTCTGCCTGATCGTGGCCAGTCTGAGTGAGTTTTGGATCTTCTTCTATGAGTCGTGTAGGAGTTTGATCCTGTCATCTACTGCCGGAACCCCTGAAGGGGAAGTGATGGGAAGGTTTGCTTGATAGGAGCCCTAGTTAATAAAAAAAAATGGGGATTCTTGAGGGGACTCGTTCCTCAATGAGTTGTGAGCGAATTCTGCCCAGAGTAGTTGATCCACCCAATCGTGTTGTATGTCTGAAATGAAGCACCGTAGGTACTGCTCTAATGTCTGGTTTGTCCTTTCGGTCTATCCATTAGTCTTGGAATGATACCCAGGGGAGAAAAGTAGGTCGATATCCAGTCTTTGGGCAAATGAGCGCCAGAATTTAGAAATTAATTGGATCCACGGTCGGAAACTATAAACATGGGTTTGCCGTGAAAGACGTCTGCTAGGGTCACGGAATTAGGTAGTCCTTTTTAGTGAAATGAAGTGTGATTGCTTCGAGAATCTGTCGACTATGAACAGGATGATATTAATTCCTCTGGAGATGGGTAGCTCAACGATAAAGTCCATAGACAGATGACTCCAGGAACAGTCCGGTATTGGTAATGGACGAAGAAGGCCTGGTGGTTTGGTGCGTACCGTTTTGTTCCGAGCGTAGATGAAGCAGACTTCAATGAATTCCTCAATGTTCTTGAGCATGGTGGGCCACCAGAAGGTTCTTCTGATCAGATCTGTTGTTCTTCTAGTACCCGGATGACCGGCAGACTTGGATGAAAGGCCCCATTCCAATAATTTTTTGCGAAATTGGGGTGCAGCATATAAACACTCCTCCGGAACTTCTAGACCCTCCGGAATCCGTGTCTGGGTTGCCAGAATGTTGTCCAAGACATCAAATGAGTTTGCAGCAAGAATGTGTTTGGATGGGACAATGGTTTTGGATATGTCCTATGCTAAGAATTGGCGAAAGAGTGCATCAGCTTTCAGATTTTTGGAACCCGGAATGAAGGAAATTATATAATTAAACCTTGGGGGGGAAAAGAGAGCAATGGGCCTGACGAGCTCCCGGGCGTCTAGCACTCTCTAGATAGAGCAAATTCTTGTGGTCCGTGAGGATTGGGATTGGGTTCTCCGTACCCTTCAGGAGGTGTCTCCACTCTTGTAAGGCAAGTTGGATCGCTAGGAGTTCCCGGTTGCCAACATCATAGTTTCTCTCTGCTGTGGACAATTTCTTAGAGAAAAATCTGTAAGGATGTAGTTTGGCCTGGGGTGATTGTCTTTGGGACAAAATGGCTTCAGCGCCGACCATCGGAAGCGTCTACTTCCAGAGTAAAGGGTAGTTTGGGGTCTGGGTGGCACAAGATGGGGGCAGATACAAAAGCTTTTTTGAGTGAGGCGAAGGCCTGAAGTGCAGCGGGTGGCCAGATGGTGGCATATGTTCTTTTCTTTTAGGGCTGTGATGGGAGCCACTGTGGATGAAAAAATGCTAATAAACCTACGATAATAGTTCGCAAATCCTAAAAAACCACTGAATAGCTTTAAGCGAAGTGGGTTGTGGCCATTCCAAGACTGCTTTTAGCTTAGCAGGATCCATTGAAAATCCGGAGTCCAAAATGATGTAGCCCAGGAATGCCGTAGACCTTTGGTGAAACTGGCAGTTCTCTAGCTTGGCATATAGATGATTGTCCCGAAGGTGTGAGAGGACGAACTTGGTGTGATGGATGTGCTCTGAAACATCCTTTGAAAAGATAAGAATATCGTCTAGGTAGACAGAGGTTGAGGAGGTCCCGAAAAATCTCATTAACAAATTCTTGAAATACGGCTGGGGTGTTACACAGCCCAAAAGGCATGACTAAGTATTCGTAGTGGCCATCGCGCGTGTTAAAGGCCGTTTTCTACTCGTCGCCCTGACGTATACGTACTAAGTTGTAAGCCCCCCGGAGATCTTATTTAGAAAAAATGGTGGACCCTCCTGAGTTTTTAATAAATACAATATACAAAACATATTTTGATGACAAATTTATTTTGCATGTATAACATTATATTAATTAAGGCATAAATAAATGTTGAGTTTTAACAGCCTTGGTGTGCACCACAAATGTGCTTCTTGCTAGAGATATGTTTTCAACACAACACTTTCTCTATTTTTGAAAATACATTTCAATCCAGCACATAGGTAGCACCCGGTATCTATCTTGATACTTTAGGCAAAATCAGATTTACATATATCTATCTTTCATATTTACTAGTGAGCGGTATACTCCTTATTGGTGTTGCTATACTTAGTCATTGCTTCGGTCTCTGGAAGAGAAAGGGGATATGATCTAGTTCTGGGTAGAGCAGACCCGGGCAATAGATCGATAGGACAATCGAAGGGACATAGGGGTAAGAAGTTCAGAGCGTACCTTGTCAAAGACATCTCTGAAATCCGGGTAGGTAACTTCTCCTGGATGGTAGGAGAAGAAGAAATGATCCCCAAAGTGATCCCTTTATACCTTGTTTGGCCATTGGCACCTCCCGGTTTGAGTGGGCAGTGACGCACCTGTTGTACGGTGTCACCGCAGTAGTGGCAGAGTCCGCCACCTCACCGACGTTGCCTATCTGAAAAGGACAATCGATGACTCCCTAACTGCATCGGTTCCAGGTCATCTGTGATCGGTGGATCTGGGGAAATAGAATGGAAAATGAGGGATCTGTCCGGAAGCTGTCAGGAGCAAGAATGTTCGGCCTTTCTCTCTTGAAGGTGCTGGTCGACTCGTAAACATACTGCGATGAGGTCTTCTAGGTTATTTGGTCGTTCCCGAGCGGCCAATTCATCTTTCATCATTGTTCCAGGCTGTCTCTGCAGCGATAGTCCGGAATTCTAAAGCGTACTTGGCTATGGAATGATGCCCTTGGGACAGGTGTATTATAATTAAGCCCTCAGACAAAGGGGGCAACACTGTTCTTTTGGATGCCACCATGTATGCGTCCGAATGCCTGCGACTTCTCGCAGATAAGAATTGCTATACAATCCTGGAGAGTGATCCCACAAACGATTCTTGTCTGAACTGTCTCTGATATTGGAAACTGGCATTGACAGTAAAGTCATCACTAAAGGTGAATTAATAATAATAATAGCATGTTTTTGTATATCGCTGCTAGTTATACGTAGCGCTTTACAGAGACATTTTGCAGGCACAGGTCCCTGCCCCGTGGAGCTCACAATCTATGTTTTGGTGCCTGAGGCACAGGGAGATAAAGTGACTTGCCCAAGGTCACAAGGAGCCGACACCAGGAATTGAACCAGGCTCCCCTGCGTCAAACTCTGTGTCACCCAGTGTGTTTTACTCACTGAGCCACTCCCTCTCCTGAATTAGTTTATTTACATCAAGATCCCGACAGTGGCGACTTTTTACCAACTCCCGAAAGTCCACAAAGGTAAACATCCTCCCCCGGGAAGATCTATTGTCTCGGGAGTGGATATCCTTGCATCTCATGCCAGTATGTATTTGGATTCCTTCCTTCGCCCCTTTTGTGGGCTCATTACCATCTTATTTGAAGGATACCAAGGCAGCCCTGTCACGTTTAGAAGGGATCACTGTGGACGTCAATACCCTTATGGTAGGGATAGACGTCAAGAGTCTATATACCAGTAACCCTCATGACTTTGGCATTAAGGCCATTGCTCATTTTCTCCAAGCAAGAGATTCACACGCTCGCAATCATAATGATTTTGCCCTCCTATTGTTGAGGTTTGTCCTGAAAAAAAAACTTTTTTTTATTTGATTAAAAAATCTACCATCAAATCCATGGCGCTGCCATGGGCACCACGTGCGCTCCCACCTATGCCAATTTATATCTAAGCTGGTGGGAGGAGGCTGTGGTGTTCGTGGAAAGCAACATCATGTATATGGATCATATCGATCTTTGGATTACATACATTGACTATGTGCTCATGCTCTGGTCAGGTACAGAAGCACTACTGAGAAGTTTTATTCACACTTCATACCAATAAATAATCTTAAACTTACATTTGAGGTTCACCATGAACAAATTAATTTTCTAGATCTGACAATCATTAAGCAAGATGATGGCAAACTTACCACAACTATTTATTGTAAACCAACTTCTACAAACAGTCTGCTTATGGCAAACAGCCATCATCCTGCCTATATGATCAACAGTATCACTACTGGGCAATTTCTGCGCTTGAAGCGAAACTGTTCGGAAACCAATGAATTCAAGACACAAGCCAAGGATATGACGAATCGTTTTATTGAAAGGGGTTACAAGAAAAAAGTGATCAAACGGGCCTACCATCGAGCCCTGCATACCCTTAGATCATCACTCCTCACTGATCACCCACACACGAATAAGACCGAGTCTGACACCATTCGATACATTGGTACATATAGTAATCAGTGGTGTGGGTTACGCCATATCCAAGGGAAGCATTGACATTTACTCGAAGATTTGGATTTGTCCCATGTTCTAAGATCTTCTCCCACGATGGTGTGCCGCCATTCAAAGAGCCTTAAGGATAGACTGGTTCACAGTCATTTCCAGACTAAGGCGGTGAGGACCTGGTTAGGGCCTAAGCCCCGTGGTACTTTTACATGTGGCCGTTGTAAGGCTTGCCCTTTCATTACTTACTGCATATAGTAGGGGCCTTTTAACTAGATATTTATGCCAGGTATTTGACTTGTTCATCACCATAACACATTTTGTAGCATGGTGTTATTGCATTTTCTAGTGTTTTTCTCCTGTGCTGCGTTCTGTAGTATAGATATTCATCCTACAGTATAGTTTGGCTTAGTGCATGAACCATAAGAGGTTCTGGTTCCTGGGGTCACTGGACCCATGATGCCCCATTGCTTTGGTGGCCATCACCAGTATTCCTCTTCACTATTTCTCCGTCTTGCCATTGGAGACTTTTAATTACACTGTATAGTTTTTGTCACGTTTATCGGCGGTTTTTACAGTTAATAAACGTTTTTTGTTTTCAGTTCTGTGTTTAGTGGTCTCGTGGGACCCTTTTGTGGTCTGTTCCCATTAGGGTTTTGTGGTAGCAGTTATTCCACTGTTACTTTTAGAATACATCAATTCATTTGTATCAAGAGTGCAGTTAACAGGGACTTTAGTGACCCCCTGTGGTCACATATATGTGTTTTCTTCAATCTCTGGACTGTGCAAGGAAGTCCTCAAAGCTGGAGAAATTCCTAACAAGTCTCATGAACTGCCCTTTGCATTTTTTAGGCATATGATGAGTATTTTACTCTGTCCATATCTCCAGAAAGACAGCTGAGGGTTTTTGTGTCTGTTGTGTTCCGTTTTTTTTCTTCTTTTTTTGAATAAAGTTGTACATTTTCAAATTGTGTTAGTCCCGAACGTGACAACTTTACACGCAACACACTGGTAGATGATCACACTGTACGACAGTGACTGCGTGCATCACTATACCGTGGGCTTTAAATGAATTAAACTTTGTCATTTTTTGTACACCTCGATAAAGCACTACGGTGTGAAACACACAGGTGGTCTGTAACCTCTGTTTTTAATGACCCATTAAAGTATACATTTTTTTATTGAAGTGCACTTCTCTTTATTATTTTTTTTGGTTTCCTACATTGGTAGTGCACCTCCCTCTCACTTCAACTAATTACTTCAGCCACAGCTGAAAATAAAACACAGGACAAGCGCAACCAGATTTGAATATAGCACGAATTTTAAAACAATAATAGCACACAATTTTCACGTACATTTAAGAATATCACAATCACTGGCTCCAATATGCACAGTGCAGTGTGGTGACCAAGGCACAGTCCCTGCTATCCAGTTGCTGTGAATAATTATGCCATGGAGTCTCTTTCCATCAAGGTCCTGCTAGCCAGCAGGCAGGTTACTGCTTGTACGCCACTCCCAGTTAGCTTCTCGCCGGATCACTTCCGTCTTGACTTTCATCCGAAGTCACCAGGTTCGCTTGGAGCACCGCCATAAATGAACCCTACACGTTTTAATATTTATAGCTTCGTCAGGGGAAGGCCACAGCCGGTTGTATATCTTGAGGCAAATATTTGAAGTTTGTTCCCATTATCTTGCACAGAGTCCAGACCTAACCTTCCATCGTCCAAGACTAAATGGCTGAAGGTAGAGGGTGTCCCACCATTAGAAGGGCCCTTCTAGTTAGTGTTAACTAGTTTTCACCATTGTGTATACTGCAGTGGACGGACGCCCAGGAAAGATTGTTCCTCAGTTGTCACAAAGTAGCTTTGTAATGCAAAATATACTTGATAGAGTAAAGCAGTCCAAACTCTGCTCCTATTATGGATCATCAAGAAACGAGGAAAAATTATTTCTCCTTTTTAGAGCCTGGAAATATATGTAGCCCTCGGGCAGTAAAAGCCAGTACCTGAATACTTACATCTGTGCAACCATTTATTTTTTTTACCATCCATTGTAACACATTTGTTCTATGTATTCACAATTGTACACTGATGTTTTGGTGCAGCAAAGTTTGAGAACCACTTCACACTTTATTTGTAGAGAAGATTTTTGAGTGCAGACTTTTAACCTCTGTCATCTGCTGTCTATCCAAGGTTACTCCAGCATTGATCCCGATCTCTTAACAAGAATTAAGAAAGATGAGGAGCCTTATTTGGAGTGCTGCCCAGATTCAGAAGGAGAAGTGAACGGTTATCTCGGCTCATGTGAGTAATTGGAGGCATGGCATGATAATAATGGAATAGTCTAATTCAGTGGTGCGCAAACTTTTCAGTTCGCGTCCCCCTGTGTGTGCTCCCCCCACCACCCCCCCCCCCGTCTGCGCCCCCCTCCTTACCTGCTCTCTAGCTTCGCGGCGTCATGACGTCACAATGTCATGTGACGCGTTGCCCTTCGACCCTGCGTTGTCATTTGACGCTGCGTTGTCATTTGACGCTGCGTTGTCATTTGACGCTGCGTTGTCATGGCGATACGTCGTCAAAGCCGGCTGAGAATAGGTAAGACAAGTTGCAAAAAAAGTTTTTTCCTCGAGGATTCGCCTGTAATTTGCACCATCTATTCTCTCCTCTATCTTGATAAGCTCCCCAGTCCCTGCTGAAGAGAAACATCCGCATAACATGATGTGGCCACCACCATGCATGACAGCTGCGATGGTGTTGACTGGGTGATGTACAGTGTTGGGCTTGCGCCAGATGTAACACTTTGAATTTAGACCAAAAAGTTACATTTTTGTTTTTTCTGACCACAAAACCTTTTTCCTCATGTCTGCAGTATCATCTATATCAGGGGTTCGCAAACTTTTTTCCCTGCGCCACCCTGCTCTCTGCCCCCTCCCTGCTCGGCTCCAGTGTCAAATGATGCAGCGGGGTCATGTGACGCCATATTGCTATGGAAACGAGTAGACCCGTGACCCCACGGCGGCATTTGCCGTTGGGTTGCCATGACGATGCGTCGCTGGAAACCACGATAAGGGAAGTTACAGAGACCTCGCGCGCTCCCCAGGCATTGGGGGGGGCGAGGCGATTAGTGCGGATGCTGGGAGAAGAGGAATGCAGGGGACTCACAGTACACACAGCCCCCCCCCCCCCCCCCTCCGATGTCCGCTGCTTTGTCTGCCTGTGGGAATCGGTGCAGGGCTGTGGGGGGGGGGCGGGGGGGCGGGCGGATCGGTGCAGGGGCGGGTGGTGGAGGAGGGATCAGTGCGGCTGCTGAGAGAAGAGGAATGCAGAGGATTTGTGCTGCAGCCGGCGCCTCACGCCTCACTCCACATCTTCCTCCTCCTCCCGATCCGACATTGGACCGCAAGTGGCAAAATATTTTGTCGGATATATTCCGACGTTGGACCGGAAAGGGTTAAATAACACAAACACAACTAATAAAGTGAAAAAAGTGATATATAGATGAACCAAGTAAACATTGGTTAATATATCTAAAGTAAATAGTGAATGATAATACCCATACCACCAGGTGTAATATAAGTGAAACAAAGTAGAAAAGCAGCTCAAAAAACCCTTAATAGACTGTTCTGTAGTCTATTTTGCTTGTAGATATCCGAAATTAGGGGAGCGCTGGATTTTCGTACAATACACTGATTTTAAGTGTATAATGTGCGTGCATTTCCACTTGTATGCTAATGTCCGTGAATATAATTTTGGAATATATTACACTATAAGATTTATATAATTTCGTCCTGAGGAGAGTCTGTGTTACTTGGGGGACCAACAGTGAAGGTTGCAAACTACATCAGCTCTAATCAGAGAAAGACAGTGTCTCTGATATGCTTCATTTAACCGGATCAAGTGTGAGTTGAATTCACCTACAAGCTCCTCACACTATATCAATCTATAAATTGGTTGCACTATGTTGTGTTTTTTATCTTTTACTTGGCTCCGTTGTGAACATCAGGCGCTCCCCTAATTATGGATATTTAATTTAAATGCCTTCGGGGAAATGTGGGGCCTCTATAACCGCTGCGCCCCCTAGGTGCACCCCTGATCTATATGCTTTTCGCAAACTCCATACGTGATTTGAGGTTTTTTTTTATAGATATATAGATATAGTTATATATAGATATAGTTATATATAGATATAGTTATATATAGATATAGTTATATATATCTATATATATATATATACATATAGATATAGATATATATAGTTTTATATATATATATAGATATAGTTATTTATATATATATATAGATATAGTTAGATATATATAGATATATAGTTATAGTTGTAACATCGCTGGAAGAAGAGATCATTGTATCTCGAAAGCTCGCACAAATAAAAGCATTTCGTTAGCCACAGAACGGTATCATCTATTTAGTTTTTGATTATTGAAGCTCGGCTAACACGGTACTGATACCTCTACATGAATATATATAGTTATATATAGTTGGTGTGTGTAATGGCTTCTTTCTTGCCACCCGTCCGTGCAGACCAGCTTTGTGTAGGGACCGGCGTATTGTTGTGTGAACACTGACTTACATCTCAGACACAGAACTTTGCAGATCTGATTGTTGGCTTCAATGTGGCATCCCAAACCAGTTTAATGCTTGCCCGGCTGCTCAGTTTGGGAGCGCTGCTTAATCTGTGTGGTATGATGCATCTTCCACTTCTTAATGTTGGACTTCACTATGTTCAGACGGATAATCAGCGCCTTTGAAATGTTCCTACTCTGTGCCTTTACCTCTTTATCCCTGACTTATTTTGAAAGCTCCTTGATCTTCATGGTTGCTTTGTTGGATCACAATGTGAGTTGCAGCTTGATAGTTTTTATATACCTGCGGAAAGAATTTACGAGTTAAACTACTTTGATTACACACGGGCTGAAAACATTCCATCAATTTTGTGACCTTTCAAACAATTAATTTGCACCTGAGCTGATTTTGGGCTGCAGTAGAAAAAGGGTTGAATACTTATGCAACAGAGATTGATCTGTTTTTGTCTGCAAATCTTCTTTATATTGTAGATGCATTTTCTAACTTTATCACTTTGGAGTTGTTTTTGTACATTCTACATGTAAATTCACATTTGAATATTAGGTTCCAACAAAATGTAAGGTATTTGCAGGGGGTATATACTTGTGTGCGTGCGTGCGTGCGTGCGTGCGTGCGTGCGTGCGTGCGTAAAAATAATACATTCTCAACATTTTTTTTTTAACTGATTTGGACTTTTATTTTACTTTCGGTATTTATGTGGTTAAAAAATGTTACTGTTGAAAGAATGATTATGGTACCATATACTTATAAACTCTTCTTCTTTCACCAGACCAAGTTCCGATCATCAGCAACAGCAGCATTAGGGATGAAAACATAGGAACATGGAATGGGACTTTGAACGTGCAGGAACCCGTATCTGTGAAATATAATCTTTCTCAATGTTTCAGTAAAAGTATAACTGGTGATCTATACTCTGCATCAAAATGGAAAGCAAGAAATATGTCAACTAATGGCCTTGTTAGACCCATAGCTGGTGAGAGAGGTTTAAGCCCTATGACAGCAGTGAAACAGAGAGACAATCTGTATAACTGGTTCTTCTGTGAAAAAAACTTATCTCAGCACTCGGATATGACTCCTAAACAGGGGAAGCCACTTGAGATGAGGCCATACAAATGCTCTGAATGCGACAAGAGCTTTACTGTTAAATCTAACCTGATCAAGCACCACCGTATTCACACAGGTGAGAGACCCTACAAGTGCACGCATTGCTCAAAAAGCTTCAGCCGCAACTCTCACCTTATCACCCACCAGCGAACACATACAGGGGAGAGGCCTTACAAATGCAATGAGTGTAACAAGAGCTTTATTCAGAACTCTGTGCTGATCCAACACCAGAGGATCCACACAGGTGAGAGACCCTTCAAATGCAATGAATGCAACAAGAGCTTCAGCCAGAAGTCATGCCTCATCCGTCACCAGAGAACTCACACCAGATAGAACAGGCAAGAACTAATGTGGTTCGAAAGGTGCTGGCCGCTTATAGAGGTATAAGAATGAGTGTGCGGCACTGCGTCGAAATTTAGAGATACGACAGAGACAAATACCACACGTATTGTGATTAGAACACAATAAGCAATAAAGAGGTCCTACACTCTCATTGGACTGGACAACCCAGAGAGTCGTAGACCAATAGTAAATAAATGAATGGTGAACTGTAACCTAAATACAAGTACGTCTAAGTTCTACAGCAACAGCTCTAATGTACCCAACTTGCCTTGATCACTAATTGAGCAGCCTCTTGAAGTGAAAAAAGCGGTAGCATGAATGATAAATAAATGATGCAATCTTGTCTGTCTGTGAAGCAAATTGTCCAGTAGCAATATGTGAAACATTTTTAACGTTGTATGAGGCAAAAAACTCTAGGCTGAACATGTCAAAACCTTTTTATACAGAATGAGAGAAAATCAATAGTTATTATTCAGTGATGCCAAAAACACTTTTGGTTACACGTGGTGTGTGACAGGAAGATTGTATACAAGTAGATACAATAAAGATTGGTATGTATTGAGCATTGGTAAAACATAAGTCAACAAATCAAACTCTTGACAGCCCTCAAAAAAATAAAAACTTAACCTAATACATGCAAAACAAATCATATTGGCTACATGGTTCAAGGAGAACTTTCCATTCACAAATGAACGTTGATACTAGATTTTATAATACAACTTTTTTATTTTTCCGTTTATAATTTTGGTTCAACTAAGGCGTGCTTCCTTAACATGTGTAATTAGAACTACAAAGCAATGGTCAGTGCTTTAGCTATATTAGTTGACATGTTTAATATTTAATATTAGTGTTAAAAAATAAAATGATTTATTAATAACTATGGTTTGTGAATTAAGCTGGAAGTGCAATTATTCCTGCACATACTAGGGAAGCTAAACGGTTCTTCATTTATTCTCTGACAAATGTGTTCTACGCGCAGGATTCCTGGCAATCTCAGCATCTGCTTTCAAAGTGGAATCATCTTAAAAACGTTTTGGCGAAGAATATGTGCAAAAACAGTAACCTCAGAATAAAAAAAGAACAATTACATTAATAAAGTGTTGCTGATATTTCGAAGGGTTGTGCCCTCCACTGAAGTCCCTTCTGGTGCTAACGGTGTGGTATTAATCCCCCGCCTATTGTAAGACTTCTGCAAGGTTTTAAAACAAAATAAGTAAAACTGTAGCTCAACTGAACATTCCCCTTTCGTGGTCAGTAATTCAAAGAGCAATTCTTTTTGGGGTACTGATTTTTGTTTCTTTTTGTGTTTGTGAGGACCTTTGAAATGGGATTGCCTATACCTGTATGTACCAAATAAATAATTGTATTAAACGGAAATACATGAAATCTTACTTTTTTTATACCAGCATAAAAAATGTCCCGAAATTAAGTCTTCCTCGAACTGTTGCACTGTAGGGGGTTTTAAGGTCTCTTCATTTTATTTCTTTGTAATTACACAACACTTGGGGGCCTATGCAGAGAACTGTGAGAACGGCCATTCGCCATTAGACTCCCTGTTTTTGACGGATTCCCCTCGCAGTATGCAGGAAAGTGCGCATATCTGGGAGAGGAATCCGGCAGAGAGATGGCGAGAAAGGCTCCGCTGGCGAGATCTGTCAGCAGAGAGCGAGATCCGCCTCTCTCTGCACAAATCTCGCCTGCAAATAAAAAATGTTTACATTACAATTGTATTCATATTGTAGATGTGCAGGGGGTCTCCGGAGATGAACCACGTTGGTTTTATGTCCGGGGCCCCCCTGCTTCCCGAGATAGAGGCCCCGTTATGAGGTTGAGCACCTTAACCCTGGCTGTGCTCAAAGCTGTGACCATGCAGCAAGCTTAAGCCTATAGGGAACCATGTTAAAAATGGTTTTTGAAGCAAAAAGTGGCACTGTGTTCTCATTTGCATGTCATTTCCCAGAATCCCTTGCTGCAGTGGAAGTGCTATGTGCTGGGTGATAATGGGGAAAGGCGGGGTTGCAGACCTGCCTAAGACATGCAGATGAGCATACAGTTGTATTTACACACATATATATATATATATATATATATATATATATATATATATATTTCAAATACATGTATATATATATATATATATATATATATATATATATATATATATATATATATTTCAAATACATGTATGATTAAGCAATCTATAAATAAATGGTAAAGGATATCCAAGTACTAATTGAACACTTCCGATCTCTAATTGACAACATCACAGACAAAATTAAAACAAAGCCAAATTACTATTAAAACACATCTCATAAGAGAATACAGCAAGTACCTATCCAAACCAGTAAATTGCAATACAACATACAATTGAACAAATAATATTTCCATCATGTACACAATAGCAATCAAAGGTCCAAAACAAATACACGATTGAAAGTAAACATGCAATATAAATA
Source organism: Ascaphus truei (assembly GCF_040206685.1). Taxonomy (NCBI): domain Eukaryota; kingdom Metazoa; phylum Chordata; class Amphibia; order Anura; family Ascaphidae; genus Ascaphus; species Ascaphus truei. Next base: position 5,381,798 of record NC_134498.1, read on the forward strand.
AAACAAGTAGACAATAATAAATTACCAACACAGAATTTATGGCATCCGAAATACATTAGAAGAAAATCCAAAACAAAAACCATATTCAATATTGTTATGCAAAAACAAATCCATAGCAAAAAAAATCTATTTCTAACTAACACGATCATACACAATCTAAGTTCACCAAATAAGCTACAATAAAAACTCAAGGCAGGGTCCCAACATATACCCATGTCATCATCATCATCATCTTAAATGACATAACTGATTATACAAAACATTTCACACACACAATTCTAACCAAACAGGGGAAATACTAGTACAAGACATGAAAAAATGTAAATAACATTTGCAAAACAACCCTTTAATTAACATATATGTATATAGCTCCATAGGGATATATATATATATATATACATACATGGGCATTAAATGGACAGGAAAACAATAGATCTGACATTTAAAAAAAAAATCAAAAAAACAGTTACTACATAAATAAAATACATTTCTTTAGTTTACTTAACATTAGATGACCAATGACCGACTTCCGTTTACACCGCTACGTCTGTAACAAAACCAAAGACAGGAACCAGGAACCCATAAAATAAAAAACCTTTGTAATCCAATGTGGTGTCTTCTTTCGTGTCTTTATAATCCATACCGTCTGTGGTCTTCTTTTCGGGGTCTTCTTTGCCGTCTGCGTGGTGTTCGGGGTCTTCTGGTTTCTTCATCTTCTTCTGCGACGCACTGGCCATATTCTTCTGAGGGGAGGTCCTCTCCCCACGGCGTCTAGCTGTAAAATGAGACGACATAGGCTTTTATAGGCCTATGACGTCACATTTTGCATCAAATGGTTCTCACGGTCCTGATTGGTCCGTGAAAAGCATGTGATTTTGGTTAAGGAAAAAAAAATGCTGACGTCATTTAAAGAAAATGAAGCCAGCCAATCAGAATGGCTTTGCTTCATTTACCTTTAACATGACGTCAAGAAAACCAAAATGGCGCCGTCACATGGGACTAGATCAACGATCTCATTGGCTCTAGTCTCATGTGACGGTGCCATTTTGGTTTTCTTGACGTCATGTTAAAGGTAAATGAAGCAAAGCCATTCTGATTGGCTGGCTTCATTTCCTTTAAATGACGTCAGCATTTTTTTTTCCCTTAACCAAAATCACATGCTTTTCACGGACCAATCAGGACCGTGAGAACCATTTGATGCAAAATGTGACGTCATAGGCCTATAAAAGCCTATGTCGTCTCATTTTACAGCTAGACGCCGTGGGGAGAGGACCTCCGCTCAAAAGAAGATGGCCAGTGCGTCGCAGAAGAAGATGAAGAAGCCAGAAGACCCCGAACACCACGCAGACGGCAAAGAAGACCCTGAAAAGACCACAGACGGTATGGATTATAAAGACACGAAAGAAGACACCACATTGGATTACAAAGGTTTTTTATTTTATGGGTTCCTGGTTCCTGTCTTTGGTTTTGTTACAGACGTAGCGGTGTAAACGGAAGTCGGTCATTGGTCATCTAATGGTAAGTAAACTAAAGAAATGTATTTTATTTATGTAGTAACTGATTTTTTGATTTTTTTTTTTTTTTAAATGTCAGATCTATTTTTTTCCTGTCCATTTAATGCCCATGTATGTATATGTATATATATATATATATATATATATATATATATATATATATATATATATATATATATATATATATATATATATATATATATATATATCCCTATGGAGCTATATACATACATGTTAATTAAAGGGTTGTTTTGCAAATGTTATTTACATTTTTTTATGTCTTGTACTAGTATTTCCCCTGTTTGGTTAGAATTGTGTGTGTGAAATATTTTGTATAATCTGTTATGTCATTTAAGATGATGATGATGATGACATGGGTATATGTTGGGACCCTGCCTTAATTTTTTTTATTGTGGCTTATTTGGTGAACTTAGATTGTGTATGATCGTGTTAGTTGGAAATAGATTTTTTTTTGCTATGGATTTGTTTTTGCATAACAATATTCAATATGGGTTTTGGTTTGGATTTTGTTGTAATGTATTTCGGATGCCATAAATTGTGTGTTGGTAATTTATTATTGTCTACTTGCTTTGTTTATTTTTAATGTTTACTTTCAATCGTGTATTTGTTTTGGACAATTGATTGCTATTGTGTACATGATGGAAATATTATTTGCATCATGTTCACATTGTTCAATTGTATGTTGTATTGCAATTTACTGGTTTGGATAGGTGCTTGCTGTATTCTCTTATGAGATGTGTTTTAATTTTAATTTGGCTTTGTTTATAATTTGGCAGTGATGTTGTCAATTTGAGATCGGATGTCTTAAATTGGTACATGGATATCCTTTACCGTTTCTTTGTAGATTGCTTAATTATATATATATATATATATATATATATATATATATATATATATATATAGTGAATGATTAAGCCACTGTACAAATGAATGGGTGAAGGGTGGGTATCAGGCCAGAGTGGCTTAACCCCTTAATTACCTTTGCGGTTATTATTCGATACGGTGATTAAGGGGTTAATTGATATCAGGCTGTCATTGCAATGTATTGACTATGTATTTGGTTGGCAACGGAGGAGACTGAATTTGCTGTCGAGGGGGATTCATATTGATGAGGTTAGTAGAACTTTATTTATTTTATTTTGATAGTTAATGTGTTTAATGGGCAAATAATGTATTATCCATATCTGGATAATAGTTATTTTGCACATTACTGTACTGTATTTGTTTGGGGGGGGGGGGTGAGGGGGATTGATGTATTTAATGTATAGGACATGTTTATTTTTTTTACATAGAGGGTTTTTTCCTCAGGTCTGCGGGGGACCTATGGAGACCACCTGGGGTCTCCTCGGACTTCTCACGGGTAAACAGCTGCCGGGTCCACGGGGGACACCTGCGGGGAAGAACCGGTAGCCCCACATCTGTGGGGGCACCGCAGACCCGTAGGGACCACCCAAGGGCCCCCAGACCCCCGTGGAATCCACCTGAGGGCCCCCAGACCCCCGTGGAAACCACCCGAGGCCCCTCAGACACCTGTGGGTCTGACCCGGGGGCCCCCCAGAAATCTGCGGGCCTACCGTGGAGACCCCATTGTGGCCCATGGTGACCTGCGGAGACCACCTGGTGGACCATGGCGCCTGGCGGGGACCACCCGTAGGCCTCTAGACCCTGTTTGAAACATGGTGCTAGGCTACTGTAGGTCTGTGAGGTGACCCGTCAGGGCCACTGGGGACTCCCGTGGGCCTGGGGTATTAACCCTGTATGTACAATAATAAATCATGTATTTATGGGGGGGAAACGGGGTGGGTTATGTATTTAATAAATATAATGTTTATTGTGGGCCTGTGTATTGTTTTTATTGTGGGTACTGGGGGTATTATTAATATTTGTGTTTCTAAATTAATTTGGGGGGGGGGGCACAGAATTGGTACTGCAGGCCCATGCGGACACCTGCGGGTAACACCCGAGGGCAACCGTCGGCCTATAGTATCATTGCTGTGCATATATGTACTGTATGTTAGGGGGGTGAGGTGTGTGTGTGTGTATAATATATATATATTTTTTTTTTAAACGTATGTGCACTGTCGCAGTGTCCCTATGGGCAATCTGATTGGTCCGTCGGTCTGTCACTCAGCCTCTGGCCAATCAGATTGCTCAGTCAGACCACCCGCGCTCTCATTGGCCGGTGTGGTCTAACAGTCTAACCCACTCTTACACACACACACACACACCACCCTCACATCGTGTGCTCCTCTCCAAGATGGCCTACCACACGATGTGCACCAGCCGCCGCCATCTCCTGCCCAGGTAAGTCAGTACAATATGCCGCCTCACACCCCTCCCGCAGGCGTGCCGCCTCACACCCCTCCCGCAGGCCTGCCGCCGAACACCTTACACCCCTGCCGCCGAACACCCCTGCCCCGCCGCCGAACACCCCTGTGTGTCCCACCTCAACCGCTCAGGAACAAGCGGGGGAGCAGCCGGCCGGGGGAGCGCACAATAATCAATAAATTATGGCACCCCTAACTCACCTATTTCAGGCGCGCAACCTCCCGCCTCAGGCCAGGACCACACATGGAGCTTCCTCCCACCGCCTGCATGCGCCTCCGTCGGCCAGACAACCCATCGGGGGAACAAGCGGCCGGCGGGGAGGGGGGAAGCAGCCGAGTCATCGGGGAGCTGGGCGGAGGGGGGGCGGCCTGGCGGCCGAGCCATCGGGGAACGGGGAGAGGCCCGAGCCATCTGGGAACCAAGCATGGGGGGCGGCCAGCCGCCGAGCCAGCAGGGGAACGGACGCCCAGGGGGGGGGGGGCAAGCGGATACATAAATTATGACAATACATATGCCCCCTGCTCCCCCTCCCTACACCCAACCACCCACTCCCCCCTCAACCCCTTCCCCCCCTCAACCCCTTCCCCCCCTCAACCCTTCACCCTCCACTCCTTCCCCCACTCCCCTCCATTCCTTCCCCCACTCCCCTCCACCCCTTCCCCCCCTCCGCTCCCCCCCTCCGCTCCCCTCCACCCCTTCCCCCCCTCTGCTCCCCTCCACCCCTTCCCCCCCCTCCTCTCCCCTCCACCCCTTCCCCCCCTCTGCTCCCCTCCACCCCTTCCCCCCCCTCCTCTCCCTTCCACACCCCTTCCCCCCTTCCACACCCCTTACTCCCCCACCCCTTTCCCCCCTCCACCCCTTTCCCCCCTCCTCCCCTTCCCCCCTCCAATCCACCCCTCCACCCCCTCCTCCCCTTCCCCCCCCTCCTCCCCTTCCCCCCTCCTCCACTCCACCCCTCCCCCCTTCCCGCCACCCTTCACCTTCCTGCCCCCCCCTGCCTTTCTGCCTCTGCTTTCGCGCCCACCCGCCTCTGCCTTTCACCCGCCCGCACTCCGGACGCCTCTGCCTTTCACCCACCGCCTCACAGCTGCCGCACACACTCAACAGACACCCGCCACACTCGACACACACCTGTCGCTACTCACATACCCGCTGCACACCTGCTGCATCCCGTCCCTACGCACAAACATTACTGACCTGCCGCCTCACACCTTAGCAGGACCCCCACTCACAGACAGCACACACAACCACGCCTCACATTTTTACTTCTGTTATGTCACCAAAATATACATTGTACTGTGGTGTGTTTACAATAAACCATTTTTAAACAACATCGTATTACATTTTATTCCATCTTTCGTTTCAACATTATTATCCAACCTTTACAACAAATAGTCACCTATTGTTCCACAAATTTATAAATAATACTACCTATTATGCATTTACATCCCGGGCAACGCCGGGTATATCAGCTAGTATATATATATATATATATATATATATATATATATATATTGTGCAAAAAAATATTTAATTTCCCAAAAAGGCTCATAAAATGAACTCACAAACATAGATTAATAAAAAGCATTTTATGAGATAATACTCATGCTCCAAAGGATCAGCAACCGCCGCTTCACTGCTATACTGCAACGTGGCTCCACCGTGTCAGATCTTGCCCTCGTTGTTCACCACCAGCAGGAACTCACGAAGTCGGGTCATCGCAACTACTCTCCCCGGTCACACACCAACAGATGAACTTTGGTTCCCTCCGGGGACGATAGATGAGGCGGGACTGCAAGTGACATCACCCGGTAGATATCAATGACAAACGGGCTAGGATTTTCCAGCAGATCTGCCAGCAGCGTTGGAGAATCAACTGCACACCTGTCCCTACGCGTTTCATCAGATAAACTGACTTCTTCAGGGGATGGGCTCTGGGTCCATTGATACACATATATATACTGTACACCCATGAGTCCAATTATCTAGATTGAAAGTAATTAGCAAAACTTGTGAATACATATAACATGACTATATACTTTAACTATACAAACATCCACTGTATTGCAGCAGAGATGTATATGCTCCTATTGACAATACAAAATAAATATACATATAAAAACATTATGCACAATATTAAAACTGTCATATGCTATATATTCTCTAAAATAGGGAACACAGAATGTGTATACAGTAGATGTTAAATACCCCAAATCAACTGAATACACTGGTACCACTAATTGATACCAGATATTACTAAATGGCAAACAATGAGATGTTAATAACTGGCTTGAGGAGAGTGAATCAAACATGTATACTACTTAATAAATGAAAGGAAGAAATACCAATACATGTAGAAAAATAAATAAAATTTGTGAAAACAAATAAAATACTAAAAAAATGAAATAAATAAATGTGTCCCTGTTGCTAGGAACAGGACTTAAGGAGAAAATTATGTTAGTATACGGAATCTATCATTGAATTGTGGTATACAAAGAGAACCAACCCTTAGCTGCCAACAGTGTGTATATATATATATATATATATATATATATATACATACACACACACACACACACACACACACACACACACACGTACTGTTGTACATGTATAGGTTCAAATTCACCAAGGAGGGAAGGTCCAACACTATACATATATAGGAAACAACGAGGAAGAGGTAAAGAGTGTACTTAAGGGATTATATGTAAATGTATAATTAAGGAAAAAAGTATATATATATACATATGTACGCATATCCATAAACAATACATAGAACCTAATAAATATGAGTTTCTACGGCTGTATTAAATGAACTAAACCAAGATGGCAAATATAATTTCAGAGCATTAGCCCAAACAAAGAAAATATCGGAGTATAGACCGGACATGTATCCAAGGTCCCTCATATGACAAACTAATCAATATTGTATGGCAAAGCCCATCCCACCACACTCCTCATAAATGAAATGTGATGAAAATGTGATTGTGATTAAATTGTGAATATAATGATGTCTATATGTGTAACTGAAAATATTAAATGTGGTGATCTATATGTTGAAATCACAGAATGAATTATGTGATAAATGAAGTGTGAAAGTGATGGAAACCTTATAACAATGAACACGAAGGGAACACATCACATTTAATATTTTCAGTTACACATATAGACATCATTATATTCACAATTTAATCACAATCACATTTTCATCACATTTCATTTATGAGGAGTGTGGTGGGATGGGCTTTGCCATACAATATTGATTAGTTTGTCATATGAGGGACCTTGGATACATGTCCGGTCTATACTCCGATATTTTCTTTGTTTGGGCTAATGCTCTGAAATTATATTTGCCATCTTGGTTTAGTTCATTTAATACAGCCGTAGAAACTCATATTTATTAGGTTCTATGTATTGTTTATGGATATGCGTACATATGTATATATATATACTTTTTTCCTTAATTATACATTTACATTTACATATAATCCCTTAAGTACACTCTTTACCTCTTCCTCGTTGTTTCCTATATATGTATAGCGTTGGACCTTCACTCCTTGGTGAATTTGAACCTATACATGTACAACAGTACATGTGTGTATATATATATATATATATATATATATATATATATATATATATATATATATATATATATATATATATATATATATATATATATATAAAATATACTGTTGGCAGCTAAGGGTTGGTTCTCTTTGTATACCACAATTGAATGATAGATTCCGTACACAAACTGAATTTTCTCCTTAAGTCCTGTTCCTAGCAACAGGGACACATTTATTTATTTATTTCATTTTTTAGTATTTTATTTGTTTTCACAAATTTTATTTATTTTTCTACATGTATTGGTATTTCTTCCTTTCATTTATTGAGTAGGATACATGTTTGATTCACTCTCCTCAAGCCAGTTATTAACATCTAATTGTTTGCCATTTAGTAATATCTGGTATCAATTAGTGGTACCAGTGTATTCAGTTGATTTGGGGTATTTAACATCTATACACATTCTGTGTTCCCTATTTTAGAGAATATATAGCATATGACAGTTTTAATATTGTGCATAATGTTTTTATATGTATATTTATTTTTATATTTTGTATTGTCAATAGGAGCATATACATCTCTGCTGCAATACAGTGGATGTTTGTATAGTTAAAGTATATAGTCATGTTATATGTATACACAGGTTTTGCTAATTAATTTCAATCTAGCTAATTGGACTCATGGGTGTATATATATGTGTATCAATGGACCCAGAGCCCACCCCTGAAGAAGTCAGTTTATCTGATGAAACGCGTAGGGACAGGTGTGCAGTTGATCCTCCAACGCTGCTGGCAGATCTGCTGGAAAATCCTAGCCCGTTTGTCATTGACATCTACCGGGTGACGTCACTTGCAGTCCCGCCTCATCTATCGTCCCCGGAGGGAACCAAAGTTCATCTGTTGGTGTGTGACCGGGGAGAGGAGTTGCGGTGAGCCCGACTTCGTGAGTTCCTGCTGGCGGTGAACAACGAGGGCAAGATCTGACACGGTGGAGCCACGTTGCAGTATAGCAGTGAAGCGGCGGTTGCTGATCCTTTGGAGCATGAGTATTATCTCATAACATGCTTTTTATTAATCTATGTTTGTGAGTTCATTTTATGAGCCTTTTTGGGAAATGAAATATTTTTTTGCACAGTAATGCACTAGGAATCGGCGCTTTTTTTCTTCTTTTTTTCTATGCAGGTGGAGAGGGAGGTCGTTGCACCCTCGTTGAGAAGCTGCCTGTTTCCTGATAGTGCTTGGTTTATTCCCCCTCATTGGACATTGTTTTTGGACTCAAAAGGACAGCTTGTATTGTGCATTCACAGGAGGTTCCACAGCACCGTATATGTATTTATTAATGTAATAAGGTTTAGATATCTATTGGTCATGCTATATTAGTGTATATATTGGATAATACATTATTTATATTTATTATTTTTAGCAAGATTTGATTTAACCTCGTTCTCTGACATCTCCACAGAGGCGCAGATCTTTATTGTATATAATTGTATATACATGTGGTGACCGGCCGGTCTGTATTGCTTCATTGCAGGAATTTCTGTTCCCTCAGTGAGCGAGTATCTTAAGGGCATCATCTTTCATATCTTTGGGTCTATTATATTGTGTTTTATATATTTTTTTGTTCTTTTCTGTCCACTTATTTTTCATATTTTTAGTCAGGCAGGCTCTCCAGTTAGTTGTTTGTATGTCTGTTATTTTTTGGATTTAATTAAAGTACCTTTTCTATTTTTGCAAACATTTGTCTGAGTGCTACTTTAGAGGTTTTCTTTTTCTGTGTTTTCATATTCATTCTTTTCCTCTAGCACCACCTACAGCTTATACTTTTGCTACAACTTTTTCAGATATATTTTTCTGATTTAGGTAGGTTTTGACTTTGCACTATTTATTGGTAGTGATGCGGTATTCGCTTTTCTGTGTATGTTATATTTAGTTACTGTCTAACAGTGTTCCCAGAATACCTGCTCCACCAATACATTTCTAATTGAAGAGGGGTTTTCTTTTGTTGAATTTAAATAATGGATTTTAATGCTAGAGAGCAGGAGCGTTTGAAAAACGCAGACGAGATATTCTTTATGGCCGATGTCAGCCATATTCAGGCATCACAATTGGTAACAGCTGTGGGGAGGGACAATGTCAAGCTTCTCAATGCTTTAATGCGCAAACGGGCAAGAGTCTGGTGGAATAAGACTGCCCTAGAGAGATACTTAGATCATAAACTCATCCCTAGGGGTCTAAGAATTAAGACTTTCCCTGCATTTCAATTTAGTGATCCAAATCATAAAGTCAGATGGGAGGGAGTACTCAACCAATGTTCATTTGAATTGATGTCCATTCTAATTGAACATGACTCCAATACCTTCAAAGAGGTCTCTCTAGAAATAGAGGAGATTTATAAGAGTCTTGACCCAAATGACTTGCAATTTGTCAAAACTATTGAGGAGGATATTGTTAAATACGAGATTGAAATTACAGATATTAAGAAAGTAAAATTTAACCGTGACTCTGTTGATTATCAAACAGACAAAGTATACAACTGGCAGCACGGTAAGAGAACAACAAAGAAATCAAGACCCCGGAATGTAATCAATCCGTCTGTTGTATCTGGTGCAACATCAACAGATATCGACTCATCGGATTATGAATCTAGGCAGTCAGTGGAAGGCGATGCCGGTCCTTCAACCTCTTTTTTAGGACAAAGCCACGGACAAGATCAAGCGCAAGGAGGACGAGACGTGGGAAATCGTCAATTACGAGACAGAATCCGATATGGATACAGAGGCAAAAAGAGAAGGGGCAATCATGCCAAGTGGTGAGTGATGAACTTACTATTATTAATCTTTCTGATGTGGTCCTTACCGAAGAACAATTATTTGTTCTTAGGAAAGGACTATCCTTTTCTCCCACATATCACATCAATAAGTTCGATTGGATAAAGGATTTGAATCTTTTTTGCCGTAAGCTGCTTCTTACAAAGCATTTTAATAAAGTTTCGGGCAATGGGACAAGCAGCCATGATAGTGAAGAAGTTCTCAACACACAAGAGCGTGAATTAATACAGGATTTGGTTTCTCAATCATTGCCCAATACTGGGATAGGTAATGAGTTAAGTTTGGTGTCTAACTTTAAACCAAAATCTACTTTCTGTCCTCCTATTCAAACGAATTCGTGCATAGAGATCTTTGCGAATCTTGTCACAGAGGATATACTTAACTTACCTAAAAATACAGGGTCAAATAATTTATCAAGTATACAATGGAGAGCCCTCCAAGATCTATGTGGCATGTCAAATGTGGAAATTAAACCTGCAGACAAAGGTGGCAATGTGGTGATCTGGCCAAAATCACAATATGAAAAGGAGGTCTTCAGACAGTTGAGGGATATCAAGTGCTATTCTGTACTTGACTGTGACCCAACAGATAAATTCAAGTTGGAGTTAGATTGTTTTCTGGAGAGTGCTTGCTCACAGGGTACAATCACAGCATCCATCTGTCAAGGTCTGAAGACCAAATTTCCAGTATCACCCACCTTCTATATGCTACCGAAGGTTCATAAACACCCCCAAAATCCACCGGGCAGGCCCATTGTAGCAGGGATTGGTGGTATGAGTGAACCAATCAGCCATTTTATTGACACCTTCCTATATCCTATAGTTGAGACGTTGCCCACATTTTTGCGTGACACTATGGATGTGCTATCCAGATTGGACGAGATTGTTGTAGATGACGGTGTGATTTTAGCAACTTGTGATGTTGAGGCATTGTATACCTCCATTCATCACAAAGATGGATTGGAAGCATCTCATAACTTCCTTACTATGACAACTTTGACAAAACCGCTGATAGAATTTTTGATGCAGCTGATGTCATTTACCCTGACGCATAACTATTTCCTATTTAAGAACAAGTTTGACCTGCAGCTAAGGGGGACAGCAATGGGGGAGCATGTGCCCCCTCATATGCAAATCTCTTTTTAGGTTGGTGGGAACGAGAGGTGGTTTTCTCAGAGGCTAACAGTACTATGACTGATCGGGTACTGTTGTGGTTGAGATACATCGACGATGTCTTGATCCTCTGGCAGGGCAGTGCGGAGGATTTTGAACGATTTGTCGCTGTGCTCAACCACAACAGTCTCAACATTAAGTTAACATCTAAATTTAGTCCCACCTCAATCGATTTTTTAGATCTCTGCATTAAGATTGAGAGTAATGGGCATCTTAGTACTGATATTTTCAGGAAAGAGACTGTCACCAACGCTATCCTGCACGCCTTAAGCTCCCACCCTTCCCACCAAATCGCTGGAGTCCCTACTGGTGAATTTATTCGCCTAAAGCGCAACTGCTCTGATTCCCTTATCTATGAATCAAGAGCAGTAGAAATGAAACATAGATTCAGCAATCGAGGATATAGCCAATCTATTATCAAGAAAGGATATGAACGTAGCAAAGGTATGAGCCGGGTATCTCTTTTGAAACCAAAACCAAAACAACAAGATTCCAATAAAATAAGATTCATAGGCACGTACAATCAACAATGGAATCAGGTGCGTGAAATCCTTCAAAAACATTGGCCCATTCTTATGATTGATTCAGATCTTAAACATAAACTAGGCCCTAAAGTGGAACTTACAAGCAGAAGATCACCAAATTTAAGGGACAAATTGGTCCACAGCCACTACACTATACCCAGTACAACTACATTTCTGTCTACTTTTGACAAGAAGGGTTTTTTTATATGTGGTGGCTGTTCTGCTTGCAAGTTTACTAAACCAACATCCACTTTTAAGGATAGTAAGGGCATAAATGAGTTTACAATAAAGCAATTTCTGAATTGTCGATCAAAAGGAGTAATCTATTGCCTAATGTGTCCCTGCAATAAGATATACGTAGGTATGACAACTAGGGAAGTGCGCTTTAGGATAATGGAACATAGTAGGAATATCAAAACAGCTAAAAGGGACCTAGAATCATTCAAGAAAATCACAATGGTAGCCAAACATTTTTTGCAGGAACATAACGCGGATAATTCGCTTCTCTCTGCATTTGCTATAGGGCGTGTCTCCCTGGGAATACGCGGGGGAGACTTTGAGAGAACACTCTTACAACACGAATGCAGGTGGATTGTCACGTTAGGTTCAATGCTCCCAAATGGTCTTAACGACTATTTGGGTTTCTCTATGTTCCTATAATGTGACCTGTTTATTCCATCATCTACTGTTTCTGTTTTTATTGCATGATAAACCATCATCTTGTCTTCCAATTATAGGTGATACTGCAGAGTCCTCATGGAAACAATTAAGTAACAGTTTATATCTGACTTTTCTATATATATTTTTTTTATGGGGGTTTCTGGTTTAAAGGAATTAGGTTTTGATTGTTTTTTATGATTAATTTATTAACAGTCTTGACAGTTTTCCCCACATACCGTCCTCATTTTATTTATGTGTGCAGATATTTTCGTTTAATTAACATTTTTTATTACTTCTTTGTTTCCTAACTGCAATATTAATGATTTGCTTTACCTAGGATGCGGGATGTTTTGGAAGAATTGCTTTAATCTTCGTCTCTTCTCTTTTCCCATTATCATAGATCAGCCTCTATCCTTTATATGCAGGTTACCTCTGTACTTGCTTGGGATGCCACACTATTGTCTTGATATTACACGATTCCCCCTATATGTATGAATATCTACCTACAAAAGATCAGGATACCAACCAATTAATAAGGATATCTTTAAGGATGAAGATTACAAATGCACCAAAAACATGCTTCAATGTGTGGTTATTGCGTTGGGATCTAATGGCCTTATGAAGATATAAAAGATGCTGCTTCTGTTATCGAAAGTGGGTCTATTGTTCTGCTGTGATTCCCTGCATGAGGCGTCTGGGCATTTAAACACTTATTGCCCATGCGCGAGGACTTGTCTTTACAAATCTGTCCGACAAATATCAGAACCCTTCTGAGGGCTACTCTACCTTCTCAAAGATGGCCGCCGCAATAAAGCAATATATATTGCGCATGTCCGGGAAGTAAGGGACAATTCTCGTGTGATCCTCCATTTGTTCGCTACAGATGATGACGTCACTAATGGCAAATGTAAATACCATAACAAAGATGGCGGGCGCAACAGTCACATTGCAATGCGCATGTGTGGAGCCTCATGTACAACTCTCGCGAGAATTTACGAAGACACCTTGCTTCAGGAAGTGGACACTGGGAACATGATGTAAACTCACAATCCAAAACATCTATATACAGCTGCCAGACCCCACTGATACTAATCACCAGCACTAATCACCAAAGCAATTGATTGCATGTGTTAAATGTGGCGTTTTGGCGCGAATTTTGTATTTGTTTGCAACCTATTTAAATGCTCCTGCAACTCAGCCTTAGCACCACTCGTGAGGAAGCCTTTGTGGGCGAAACGCGTTAGTGGGCTAATTTTAATTTTTGCTGCTGTTGACCCTGCCTGCCTTTGTCTTATTTTGGACTTTCACAATGTCCTACATGCTTGGACTTTATCAGTGGACTGTGCTGTGCTGATCTATGATTGCAGTACCTCTACATCAAGGAGCTGAGTATCATTGTTTATTCCATCTCTCCCTTTTTTGTTTCCCATTTGCTTTCATTTATGTTTTTGGGTCACTAAATATACTCATTTATAGGTCTCCCCTGCTCTTGCCTTACCTGAGTTGCAAGAGGTTACTAATTTGCCATTGACATTGTTACTGCTATCAGCACAACACTCATGTTATTTTTTGTGTGTATTTTTTTATGTTTTTCTTTGTAGACCTATGATGTTTTTCAGCCCCTCATACATGTGGTGACCGGCCGGTCTGTATTGCTTCATTGCGGGAATTTCTGTTCCCTCAGTGAGCGAGTATCTTAAGGGCATCATCTTTCATATCTTTGGGTCTATTATATTGTGTTGTATTTTATATATTTTTTTGTTCTTTTCTGTCCACTTATTTTTCATATTTTTAGTCAGGCAGGCTCTCCAGTTAGTTGTTTGTATGTCTGTTATTTTTTGGATTTAATTAAAGTACCTTTTCTATTTTTGCAAACATTTGTCTGAGTGCTACTTTAGAGGTTTTCTTTTTCTGTGTTTATATATATATATATATATATATATATATATATATATATATATATATATATATATATATATATATATATATATATATATATATATATAAAAGCAAATATAAAGTTAAAAAGCAAGGGTCCCAGTACTGATCCTTAAGGTACTCCACTTACAACTTTAGCCCAACCTGAAAAAGTTAATTTATTACAACTCTCTTGTCTATCCTTCAACCAGTTTTGAATCGAGGTGCAAATATTTCCTGAGTCGAATTTGCTTTATTATGTACTCTAACCTCTTGTGTGGAACCTGAATACCAGGAATACCCTGTCTCCGCTATTGATATATCTTCTCTTTCAGATGATGCTGCATGAGATGTTACCCATTGCATTACCTGTAGTTTTCTTGCCAACACTGAGCGGAATACTTACCACTTTGCCTACTCCTTGAAACATGGTACCAGGTTGCATTGTGGCTCCCTGAAAACCGTTACTACCATGGTACAGAATACATTGTGTTCGGTTGCGATATGGCTCTTTGAAATCCATTCTTACCACGGCTTATCTTGCTCTGGATTCATTTTTGAAAGTACATTCTGTGCTTTATATTTTTGTTTGCATCTAGAAATAAACAGAAATAGAACACGTTAGTGGAAGTGTATGTATAATATTGTAGGGGTTCAGTATATTATAGTCCGGTACCTCCTATAAAGCCAACCAGTTACTGCCGTCAGCATAAATACCATGGCTGCCAAGAGGGATCGATCTGGTCAATGTATATTCACTGTGTGCTGTAACAGCAGTGTGCGCCTGTGTGAAATGGAGTGTATACCCGTGACCACAGAGGTAGATCAATCAAATCCGTGTATAGCCACTGGGTACTGTGGCAGCATTTTATGCCTGTCTGAGGAGGCGTGCGCCCCGACGGCCGTTTCACAGAGTTGCGCTTTGTCAAGAGATATGCACATCACTGCCTGCAGTCATCTATTTACATATAGTGTTTGGAGATATGGCGTGGTTTGGCCCAATCATTACCCGGCACCACACAGAAGGATGGGGCTTCTAGTTTGAATACAGTTGCATCTATTGAGTATCCGTCATCAAAGGTTGTGTGTTTATATTCGTGACCAGTATGAATGGTTATGATGTATTGGATTTTAATAAATGCAATGGTAATACTACTGCAGAGTAGGAATAATGAGAGAAGTAGAGCTATTACGGGTGTTTGCGAAGTGGCTTATAGTAGTCATAGATGGTGGTATTTAGTGTGGAAAAAGCAGCAATTGACAAAGTCACATACTGTAGTCCTGTAAGACATAGGAATGCAGTATATAGGAACCCCTCATTCAGTCCCCGAGGTCTAAGGGTTTGCAGTGTGTAAATCCATTTACATTCCCGTTGGAGGAGGACACGGTACCAATCTGCTTTGTGTTGACCAAGATTAAGATGATCAATACCAAAGAACTTTAATCCTTGTACATTGCCATTATGGACATCATTAATGTGTCTATCAAGCGAGGTCTTTTGGTGGTTACGAATTGAGCCCATATATTACAAGACGGATCTCAACTACTATATATTAAATTATACACCTGAGACATTGGCTTCTTGTAACTAAGTAATTCCTTGCATGTCGAGTACCCAACTCAACCACTTGGGACCTCCGCTGTGCTAGATATTTGGTGCACATACGATTGAAATATCCCAGTCACACCACCCATGCAGATTAAATGGTAGCATAATTAAAAGCTGTGAAGTAACAGTCAATCCTAGACTATCTTCAGAGAGCGGGGACTATATATCTGTAACACTAGTATCCAACATTCAGGGATCCTATGATCACCGGCTACTGTTGGTTCAGCAACTGTCACCACCTATGGGAATTTATTCACCCCTTGTATTTTAAATATTATATATTAATAAACATTTTTTAATTTTGACACATTTTTCTTGTATTTGTTTTTATCGCAGGGTTCTATTATTCTAGCATTTAGAATTGCATAGTTATAATACATATATACTATATTATTACTCGTATAGTTGAGTGCACACAATTTGGTGACTTACTGAGCCACCACTTCCAGATGGATTTGGTGCTCTTCAATTTTATTTTAATTGCATAGTATTGAAGCATGGTGTTTCCGGAGCTAAACGGCATTAACTTAATCCCCGGGGACACCCTGCTTCCAGACATACAGGCCCCACTATGGGGTGCAGAGATCTCTCTGTATGTTTAATTCTCCCAGTCACTTGACGTGGGACATTTAAATATGCGAGAGATACCTGCACTCCATACAGGGGTCTGTAACTCGGGAAGCAGTGGTTCCCAGGGCTGAAATTAATGTGGTCCAGCTCCGAACACCCCCTGCTTCAATCCTATGTTATTAAAATTAAATTAAAGCAGCGCTGGAAAAGATATATCGATGATGTGCTGTGTGTCTGGAATGGAACAGTAAAGGCACATGAAGATTTCAAGGTGTATCTAAACATTAATTCCTGCAATCTCAAATTTACATTAAATAGTAACAAACAATCGAAATAGACAGCACACTAAGGCAGCATAAGTGGAAATAAATGGATGTGGTGGAACATAGAGGACCCTACTGTATTTCATCTCGAATAGTAATCTAAAAATAATCTAATGCTTCCAGCACACTAGTGCTGTTTGGATTCTTTTTGGATTCCATTAAATAGTGATAAACTCACAATTGATTTTCTGGATCTGTCTTTATTCATAGAGAATGATTCTGTCCATACAAACACTTTATATAAAAAAAAGTAGATGCCAATACATACCTCCTGGCATCTAGCCACCATAATCCAAGATGGATAAGAATCATCCTACAGGGCCAATTCTTAAGAATCAAGAGAGATTGCTTTCAACCTGTATACAAAGAACAAGCCAAGGATCTTAAAGAAAAATTCATAGAAAGAAACTATAAAAAGAAAGATATAGAGCAAGCCTTGACATTCGTTAATGGAGTTAATAGAAACAAACTCATTGATACAAATAGGAGCAAAGTGAGTGGTATCACTGACAAAAATGAGTTTGTTCCATTTATTACTCAATACAACGAAATGGCCCCCAAAATTTATAGAATATTTAGCAAACATTTGGAAATACTACAGAAAGATAAAGTTACAAACATTTTTGCAGAAGAAACTTCATTGTATATAAGAGGGCAAAAAACTTTAAACTAGCACTACCTCCGAGTTGCCCAATTAGTACCTTTAAAGAACAGGATGTCATGTGGTTAAAGGACCTCAAGGGGTACTATACATGTACAAAATTTAATGGTTGTAAATTTAGCGTAAAATCTGAAAAAATTTAGATCCAATGTAACTGGAAAATCTTATGATATTGAGTCATTTATGAGTTGTAAAAGCAATTTCTCTATTTACCTGTTGGAATGCCCACGTGGGCTACCATATGTTGGAATGACAGGGAGACCTCTCAAGAGGCGGTTTGCAAAACATGTATATAACATTAGAAAGGGCTTAGAGACACATAGTGTCTCAAATCACTAGAAAATTAAGCATGGCCAAAACCCAGAGGGTTTAATATGCAAGGGTACAGATTGCCCTAAAGCAAACTGGAGAGGGGGAGATAGGATAAACGTTATATCCAGACGAGAATGTTTTTGAATATATACGCATAAATTTAGATCCAATGTAACTGGAAAATCTTATGATATTGAGTCATTTATGAGTTGTAAAAGCAATTTCTTTATTTACCTGTTGGAATGCCCACGTGGGCTACCATATGTTGGAATGACAGGGAGACCTCTCAAGAGGCGGTTTGCAAAACATGTATATAACATTAGAAAGGGCTTAGAGACACATAGTGTCTCAAATCACTAGAAAATTAAGCATGGCCAAAACCCAGAGGGTTTAATATGCAAGGGTACAGATTGCCCTAAAGCAAACTGGAGAGGGGGAGATAGGATAAACGTTATATCCAGACGAGAATGTTTTTGAATATATATACGCATAAAACCCTGACACCAGAGGGCTTGAACATTTTGTGTGAATTTGATGTGGCCACATTTTTGAAAAATTAAAAGTAGTAATTATTCTGTCTCGGACCATTGGAAGTTACCTATCACTTTATCATTTTTACGCATGTGAAGTACGTTATTAATAACAAGTTTTCAGTATATTATATTTTAAAATGTGTACATTTTTATGTTTATGTCGGAAATGAGATATGTCCAGGAAGTCACTTTTTTTTAATGAAGGTGATAAGCCAATCCCTTTACCTCTACTATCTATGAAGGGTATTAGTGATTTGTCATTTGAATATATGATTCTCCCACATTCTATAAATGTGATTTTGAGGGCATTTTAAGATACTGCAGTTATTGGTTAAAGATGCAGCTAATGTCACTTTTTACCATTGTTTTTTAACGTGGTCTTTACCCTTCGCTCAGGAAATGTAAGGGTTAATTGACTTTTTAGGCTATAAATAGCAACTACAACCAGAAGAGCTCCAAATCCCCAGAGGAAGTGACACTACTAGCCACGGAACGCGTAGAGTGGAGCCTAATTGCGTTAGCTGGCATTGAGGAGGAGACTTTGACTAAGAAGTGGGGTCATTGGGGGAGGTGTCGGAAGGATTTGCGGCGGAGAGGAGAGAGACACGTTGACCCTACACTGCCGAATGCCAAGCTCCTGATTCAAACTGCCGATGGCAACAGTGTATCAAGAGTCAAGACTAGACACATTGTGTGATTTTTTTATTTTTATTAAAGTGTCCCCACAGTACTACACCATATTTATCTAATTATTTTTCGGGTAATATCGATTGGTGTATGGTGTGAGGACTTGTATTGGAGATCGGGCTGGAGACTGCATGGGATTCGTGGATCAAGGAAGGAGACAGGTGGATAAAGCACAGTTTTAATCCCCCCACAGGCTTTCACAGAGCATTCTGTAAGTAGGCATTTGTATTCGTGCAGAGAAAGATGCTGCTGAGTCTGTCTGCTGCGCAATGGTCTGTTTTCTTTCTCTTATGTTACATAGTTACATAGTAGATGAGATTGAAAAAAGACGTACGTCCATCATGTTCCATCTATGCTAAATTTAGATAACTGATACTTTATCCTATATCTATACTTCCTTATTGATCCAGAGGAAGGCAAACAAAAAACCCCAGAGTCATATCATCCAATGATATCTCCTAAGGGAAAAATAAATTCCTTTGTAACTCCAAGAATTGGCAATCGGATTAATCCCTGGACCAACATCGTTCCCATGTATACTTATTTGGTATATCCCTGTATACCTTTCCTTTCTAAAAAGATGTCCAACCTTTTTTTGAACAAATCTATTTTATCTGCCATCACAGTCTCCATGGCTAATGAATTCCACATTTTATCTGCCCTTACTGTAAAGAACCATTTCCTTTGTTGCTGGTGAAATCTCCTTTCCGCCAACCTTAAGGGATGGCCCCGAGTTCTGTGTACTGCCCTTGGGATGAATAGTTCTTTTGAAAGCTCCTTGTATTGTCCCCGAATATATTTGTATATAGTTATCATATCCCCTCTTAGATGCCTCTTTTCTAATGTTAATAAATCTAATTTAGCTAGCCTCTCCTCATATGTTAGATTGTCCACCCCTTTATTAATTTGGTGGCTCTTCTCTGCACTCTCTCTAGTTCCATAATGTCTTTTCTTAGGATTGGTGCCCAAAATTGTACTCCATATTCAAGGTGTAGTCTTACTAACGCTTTGTAAAGGGGCATAATTATGTTTACTTCCCTTCCATCCATTGCCCGTTTGATGCAAGATAAGATCTTGTTTGCCTTTGCAGATACTGCATGACATTGGGCACTATTGCTAAGCCTGCTGTCTACAAGCACTCCTAAATCCTTCTCCATCAAGGATTCCCCCAAGTTATCCCCATTTAATTTGTAAGTCGACTGTTTATTCTCGCATCCCAAATGCATAACCTTACATTTATCTGTATCAAACCTCATCTGCCATTTACCTGCCCACGTTCCAGTCTCTCCAAGTCCTTCTGAAGAGAAATTACATCCTGCTCTGATTCTACTACCTTACACAATTTATTATCAGCAAAGATGGAGACTTTGCTCTCGATGCCAACCTCAAGGTCACTAATAAACAAGTTAAAAAGCAGGGGTCCCAGGACCGATCCCTGAGGTACTCCACTCACGACTTTAGCCCAACCTGAAAAAGTTCCATTTATGATAACCCTCTGTTGTCTGTCCTTTAACCAGTTTTCAATCCAGGTGCATATATTATTACAGAGTCCAATTTTCTTTATTTTGTACACCAACCTCTTTTGTGAAACCGTATCAAAAGCCTTTGCAAAATCTAAGTAGGCCACATCAACTGCATTACCCTGGTCTAAATTCCTACTTACCTCATCAAAGAAACAAATAAGGTTAGTTGGGCATAATCTATCCTTCATAAATCCATGCTGACTATTACTAATAATTTTGTTTTCCATTAGGTATTCCTGAATATTATCCCGTATTAAACCTTCAAGTAGTTTCCCCACTATTGAAGTCAGGCTTACAGGTCTGTAAATCCCTGGTTGTGATCTAGTTCCCTTTTAAATATAGGCACCACATCTGCTTTACGCCAATCTTGTGGTACTGAGCCTGTGGAAATGGAGTCCTTGAATATTAAATGTAATAGTTTGGCTATTACTGAGCTTAACTCCTTGAGAACTCTTGGATTTATGCCATCGGGGCCAGGTGCCTTATTTACTTTATTTTTTTCAAGCCGCTTATGAACTTCTTCCTCAGATAACCAATTGTTCATTAATATGGAGGTTGTGGCTTCCTCCTGTGGCACTACTATTGAACTTGATTTTCCCCTGGTAAACACAAAGGCAAAGAATTTGTTTAATACCTCTGCTTTTTCCTTATCTCCAATAATCTGCCTACCCATCACACATTGGAAGGGTCCTATATTTTCTTTTCTCATTTTTTTGTTATTAAGGTACTTACAGATTTTTTTTTTTAGGGTTGATCTTACTTTCTATTGCAATCCTTTTTTCATTATCCATTTTTGCTAATTTGATTGCCCTTTTGCAATTTTTGTTACATTCCTTATAATTCTGATACAATGTCTCTGTCCCTTCTGACTTAAAGAATCTAAACGCCTTCCTCTTCTTGTCCATCTCCTCCCCTACCTGTTTATTTAGCCACATTGGTTTTGACATATTTCTTTTATACTTATTACCCAAGGGTATAAACTGATACGTGTGCTTTTCTAACAATGTTTTAAAGACTGCCCATTTATCTTCTACATTTTCCATGCAAAAATATCATCCCAGTGCATTACATGTAGATTAGACCTCAGTTTATTAAAATCTGCCTTTCTAAAGTTTAAGGTCTTTGCTGAACCCAAGTAATCTGTTTTTTGATCATTTATTTCAAATGAGACCGTGTTATGATCACTGTTACCCAAATGTTCCAGGATTTCAATATTTGTTATTACTTCTACATTGTTTGATATTACCAAATCCAGTACTGCCTCTCTTCTGGTTCGTTCCTCAATAATTTGGGTCATATAATTGTCTTTAAGCACCCCCAAAAACCTGTTTCTTTTTGTAGTAACGCTAATCTCATTGTCCCAGTCTATGTCTGGATAATTAAAATCCCCCATTATGCAAACATGACCCAGTCTTGATGCCTTCTCCAATTGCAAAAGTATTTTAGCTTCCTCAATCTCACAGCTATTTGGTGGTTTATAGCATATCTCTACAAACATTTTCTTTATACTTTTACATCCACTGCTAATTTCTATCCACAAAGTCTCTAGATTTTCATCATTGCTTTCATTAACATCTTCTCTTATAATAGGTTTTAGATCCGGTTTAACATATAAACATACTCCACCTCCCCTTCTATTTGTTCGATCCTTCCGAAAAAGGGAATAACCCTCTAAAGCAAGCATGTCAAACTCAAATGCTAACAAGGGCCAAATAAACAAGCAAAAAGCAGGATTTTCAGCGCTCGTGCTGCAGATGTTTGGATAGGATTAATCCCTGTGCTGCACGTGCATGGAGCGTCTCCCCAGAAGCTCCCACTTCAGAGGTGATCCCCCCTCGAAGGGGGGGAGGACACCCTGAGAAACAGAGAAGAAAATAATGCACAAAAGCGCACAAGGGAAGGAATTAGTATTGATTTATTAAAACAAACACATAAACAGCTGAGGGGATCCAACCCCTCCTCAGCTCAATGGATTAGTTGCCCAGAAATATAAACCATATATAAGGTCTCTAAACATAGAAAAATCTGACACAGTAAGCCATACACAACATAAGAAAAAAACACACACAATCAATGTAAAAATAAACAGAGAGAGTATTAACAGCCCAAGGAAGTTAAGGTTAAAACTGCCAAAGAGGGCTACAATACTGCTGACAGGGGGAAACGAACACTCACACTGAGGCAGAGAAGGGGGACCTCTGATGACCGTACAGGATCCGGATCACGGCATCAAGGAAGATGGAAACAACCGCCTCTGGAGCCTCAGGCAAGCTCCGTTTCTGCCTCTCAGCAAACACGCGCAGGATGACCTGTCGTGACCTCTACGCGTTTCGCACCACGCGTTTCGCGTTTCGCACCACGTGCTTCGTCATCAGAGGTCCCCCTTCTCTGCCTCAGTGTGAGTGTTCGTTTCCCCCTGTCAGCAGTATTGTAGCCCTCTTTGGCAGTTTTAACCTTAACTTCCTTGGGCTGTTAATACTCTCTCTGTTTATTTTTACATTGATTGTGTGTGTTTTTTTCTTATGTTGTGTATGGCTTACTGTGACTTATAGTGCAGTTAAGATAAAACAGAGAGAGTGGGTGAGGGTGACAAACAGAGGGTGGGAGAGGGAGAGAGAGGGTGGGAGAGAGAGAGAGAGAGAGAGAGGGTGGGAGAGAGAGAGAGAGGCTGGGAGAGAGAGAGGGTGGGGGTGAGAGAGAGAGAAGGTGGGGGAGAGGGGAGAGAGAGAGGGTGGGAGATAGAGAGAGAGGATGGGGGAGAGAGAGAGGGTGGGGGGAGAGAGAGAGAAGGTGGGGGGAGTGAGAGAGAGAGGGTGGGAGAGAGAGAGAGGGTGGGAGAGAGAGAGAGATAGAGAGAGAGAGAGAGGGTGGGAGAGAGAGAGAGGGTGGGAGAGAGAGAGGGTGGGAGAGAGAGAGAGAGAGAGAGGGTGGGAGAGAGAGAGAGAGAGGGTGGGAGAGAGAGAGAGAGGGTGGGAGAGAGAGAGAGAGGGTGGGAGAGAGAGGGTGGGAGAGAGAGAGAGGGTGGGAGAGAGAGAGAGAGAGAGAGAGAGAGAGAGAGGGTGGGAGAGAGAGAGAGAGAGGGTGGGAGAGAGAGAGAGAGAGGGTGGGAGAGAGAGAGAGAGGGTGGGAGAGAGAGAGAGAGGGTGGGAGAGAGAGAGAGAAGGTGGGAGAGAGAGAGAAGGTGGGAGAGAGTGAGAGAGGGTGGGAGAGAGTGAGAGAGGGTGGGAGAGAGAGAGAGAGGGTGGGAGAGAGAGAGAGAGGGTGGGAGAGAGAGAGAGAGAGGGTGGGAGAGAGAGAGAGGGTGGGAGAGAGAGAGAGGGTGGGAGAGAGAGAGAGGGTGGGAGAGAGAGAGAGGGTGGGGAGAGAGAGAGGGGTGGGAGAGAGAGAGAGAGAGGGTGGGAGAGAGAGAGAGGGTGGGAGAGAGAGGGAGGGTGGGAGAAAGAGAGAGGGTGGGAGAGAGAGAGGGTGGTTGACTGACTCACCGGGCCTGTTGGCGGCCCCTGTCCTCATTCAGTCTCTACTTCCCCCCCATTTTCTCTCACCCTCTCCCATTGTCTCCCCCTATTCTCTCTCCCTTCCCTCCCCCCCCCCCCCCATTCGCTCAATCCCCTCGTTTCTCTGTCTCCCCACCCATCTCCCTTCTCCCCCCCCCATTCGCTCAATCCCCCTCTTCTCTCTCTCCCCCCCCTCTCTTCTCTCCCCCCCCCACACACACACTCTCCGAATACATATTAAAATAATACCCCCACACTCCCGAATACATATAAAAAATACCCCCACTCCCAAATACATATAAAAAATACCCCCCACACTCCCGAATACATATAAAAATAACCCCAAGCCCCCGAATACATTTTAAAAATACCCCCACTCCCCCGAAATACATTTAAAAAATAGCCCCATCTCCCCAATACATTTAAAAAATAGCCCCACCTCCCCAATACATTTAAAAAATAGCTCCACCTCCCCAATACATTTAAAAAATACCCCCACCTCCCCCCCTCATCATGATCTCCTCTCCCCAGACTGGCCCACATGCCCCATCATCGTATTCCCCACCCCCTGCCTCTCATCTTTATCTGCCCAGGCTGGCCCCCATGCCCCATCATCATATTCCCCCCCCACATGCCCCATCATCATACCCCCCCCCATGCCCATCATCCTCTCCCACCCCCCCATGCCCCATCATCCTCTCCCCCCCACCCCCCTATGCCCCATCATCCTCTACCCCCCACCCCACCATGCACCATCATCCTCTCCCCCCCCCCATGCCCCATCATCCTCTCCCCCCCCCCATGCCCCATCATCCTCTCCCCCCCCATGCCCCATCATCCTCTCCCCCCCCCCATGCCCCATCATCCTCTCACCCCCCCCCATGCCCCATCATCCTCTCCCCCCCATGCCCCATCATCCTCTCTCCCCCCCCATTCCCCATCATCCTCTCGGCCTCTCTCCCCCCCCCCTTGTCCTTACCTTATTCCAGGTAGGAGGCAGTCTCACAGACGTCTTTTGCAGCTATCTCAGCTGTTGGCTCCGCCCCCGCTGTCCTCCCACACACGGCATGTGTGCAGGATGACTGCGCCCGGCCACCGTCCGACTCCAGTCCCAGCAGGCCAGCTTTTCACACACACACACACAGTGACACTCAGACACACACACACACACACACACAGTGACACTCAGACACACACACACACACACAGTGACACTCAGACACACACACACAGTCAGTCACACACACACACACACACACACACACACACACACACACACACACACACACACACACACACACACACACACACACACACACACAGAGAAGGCAGTCTCTCCGCCGGGGTTTTGACTCCGCCCCGTGTCCTCCCACACAGGCACGAGTGCAGATTGACTGCACCCGGCCACCGTACGCCTCCAGCCCCTGCAGGACAGATTTTACTTCCGTCCGTGCTACTCGCTTCCCCCACACCCGCGCTCGCTTCTCCCGCGGCCAAAACTTTTAACCGCAGCCCACACGCTCGCCGACACACACCACCGCCGCGCTGGTTGTGAGCGGGCCACAAAAATATCCGTTGCGGGCCGCATGCGGCCCGCGGGGCCGCATGTTTGACATGCCTGCTCTAAAGTAACTGTCCAGTCATGAGTTTCAACCCATCATGTTTCAGTAATGCCTATGATATCATACTGCTCCTTTGCAGCTATTAATTCAAGCTCCCCCATTTTATCTGTCAGGCTTCATGCATTAGCAAGTATGCATTTAAGTTTTTTTTTCAGCCTGTACTATTATCTTATCTGCTCCTTCCTTTCTGCGCCCACTTGGTTTAGTCTTCATAAGTTTTCTAGTATTATCTGTATTTACTATCGGTGTCTCACTGCTTGTCAAACTCGCACTTGCCCCCAATCTATCTCCATACCCCCTTGTATTCTCCTCTATTCCATTTAGTTCATTATCTGTTTCATTCCCCTCCCCCCTCCATCCTAGTTTAAAATCTCCTCCAACCTTTTTAGCATTCTCACCCCTAGCACAGAAGATCCCTCTTCATTGGGATGCAATCCGTCCCTAGAATATAGATGGTACCTCTCAGAAAAGGAGTCCCAGTGCTCTAAAAACCCAAACCCCTCATTCCTGCACCACTTTCTTAGCCATGCATTAACCTCCCTGATCTCTGACTGTCTCCCTGTGGTAGTGCATGGCACTGGTAGTATTTTAGAAAATACTACCTTGGAGGTCCTTGCCTTAAGCTTTTGGCCTAGATCCCTGTAATCATTTTTTTAGGACCCTCCATCTTTCTCTAACCTTGTCATTGGTGCCAACGTGTACCAAGACCGCCGGGTCAATCCCAACCCCGCCCTCCCCCCAACAATCTATCTACCCGACCCGCAATCTGCCGTACCCGAGCACCCGGGAGACAACAAACTGTTCAGTTCATGCGGTCATGGCAACAGATTGCCCTATCTACCTTCCTAATAATGGAGTCCCCTACCACCACAATCTTTCTTTGTATCTGAGCATCCTGAGTCCCCACTGTGCTGGAGGAACTATTCCCCTGGCTGCTAGAGGAATTAGTCTCCCCCAGCCTTGCCATTTCTTCCCTGACACTTCCAATATCTTCACTCAACATGGCAAATCTATTGGGGTGTGTCAGCTCAGAAACGATCTGCCTCTTCCTATTGACCCTGCTTCCCCTTTTGTCACCCAGCTACCTACCTGCTCCTCACTAACAGCTCCACCATCTGCACCACTTGTCAAAGCAAGGGACTGCTCAGTGAGCTCTAACCCCCTTTCAAGATTGCCAATGTCCCTCAATATTGCAAGCTGCCTCTTCAGATCAGCAATCTCTGACTCTAAAAGACCACCAGCTCACACTTCCCACAGGGTAGGAACAGCTGATCCAATTGCACATACATGTGGCAAGATGTGCATTGAGTGGCATTTTTAATCCTGCTCATTCTAGCAACTATGAAGTTTATAAGTACCAACAGTAAACTGTACTTCAATATACTATACCTTGTTTAACCGCTTCCTTGTTCAAACTGCTTCTGTTTCTAACTGCACACTTTAAACAACCAGCACTTCAAATCAACCACACAGATCAGTATACGCAAGCCAAGCAAACCATGTTATAGGAGGGAACAGAGAATTGATATACAGCACACACTAGAAGGCAAAAGAATATTTGCAGGGTGCAACGGACTACGGAGGACCCAATACCTCCAATATACCATATAAATAACACAAAGCCCAGCACACACTGTCTTTAGATAATAGAACAAATGAAAAGGGATAATGCCAAGAAGAAATGTAATGACATTTAATATGTAACACAAACCACCAGTATAAGAACCACACCCACTACATCAAAAATTGACAACATGCAATAATAAAACAGTAAAAAACAAAGGGAATAATGGAGGGGGGAGAGGGCAGTGAATAAGGTACAAACACAGTAGGGTCAAGACAACACATAGGTGGGTTCAAACAACGGGGAAGCAGCAGGGGGCAACGTAACGTTTCAGGGAACACCCCTTCATCAGGCCCGTTCCCCCTCTCTCCAATGGAACAGAGGGGTACTTCCCTGTCCCCCAGACCCACAATAAAAACGTCAAGTCCCACAAAGAAACTGAATAACCCCCACAAAAACAGTTCAATAGGGTATTAGTGAACAACCAAAATGGTGAGTATATAGCAAAGTCAGAAGGAGCAGATGCGACCCGGCTGCTATCTGTAGTCAGCCTCTGCGCAGGTACTTGCCCTCTGTGTGATAAATGTGCGTTTATTACGATCTCCATATTATCTCTGATACGGTCTGGTGCTTGTCCTACTCTATTGCTCTATACTCTGAGGTATGTGATTACACGGTTGGGCTCTGCGTCCTGGTGCTGATGCAGGGTGATCCATCCTTTATGTGAGGGGTGAGTCTCCTTCACCTCTAACCTGGCCCTTCTAATAGTATGGTTCTCCACTCCGGATTTGTGCTGGTCTACGTCTGATTTGTTTCCAGCTCGCTTTTATATGATTTATCATTAGCATTTATTACCATGTACAATATTATTAGAACTACTTGGTTTCTACTGATTTAATTTAGATATTCTTTATATGAATGCTTATCTCATTACATTATATATATATAATATATATATATATTGTGACACACGGCTTACTCCGGGGCTCCGCCGTCTGTCCGGGACTGTTAGAACACGGTCTTTTAGGGTAGGTTAAATGATGAGGCGTCACGTACTGTTCCTTTAAACAGGCTATGCCTGGTTTATTCAGTCCCAGGCACTGAGACTGCCACAGTGCATACAACAGAAAACAGATCAAAACAAAAGCTGCTCATCTGAGCGATAACTTAACTTAGATATCCCTGACTCAGGGTTGGAAGTGGCTTTTCCACTCCCAACAACAAAACAAGGTACTTTTGCAGTCTTATACAAATGAACAGAAAGATTGAACCTGTTAGGGGAAGAGGCTTCTCCCCTCTGTAGTTCAGCAGCCTTCCAGCCTCCTGGCTCTTGTGGAGAGACCAGAGCAAACAGGAAAACAGTCTTACATACCTGATTCCTAATTAGCATGACAGGTGACAGAAATCAGGCAGCAGACAAACTCTGGTCTGGATCTCTCATCCCTCAGTTCCAGCGCTTGCCAAACTGTGGGATGGAGTGTATGTATTATAAGGCTGCACTCCCAGGCCAAACAGGATAGAAACTGTTTAGTATCCTGGGAGCCCTATATACGGAATTTATTACCATCCCCTGGTTTCTGTCACATATCCTCCCCCCCAGCTCAGACCTCGAGGGATGAGCGACCATGGATATTAGGGAGTGCATCCTTGACAACCCGTCAGCATTGCCATGTTTGTGCCCTGACCTGTGTTCCACAGAAAATTTAAAGGGTTGTAGGCTTAGGAACCACCTGGTCACTCTAGCATTCTTTTCCCTGTTTTGACACATCCAGGTAAGGGGTGCATGATCTGTGACCAACCGGAATTTTCTTCCCAACAGGTAGTATTTGAGCGTCTCTACAGCCCACTTTATTGCGAGACACTCTTTCTCTACTATGGAGTAATTTTTCTCCTGGGGATTTAGTTTCCTACTTAAATAAAGGATAGGGTGCTCCTCACCTTGAGACTCCTGGGAGAGTACCGCCCCCAGCCCTACCTCAGATGCGTCGGTTTGGACTACGAACTCTTTGGAGAAGTCAGGTGTGACCAACACTGGTTGGGCACAGAGAGCTTCTTTCAGGCTTCTAAAGGCTTGTTCGGTTTCGGGGGACCACTTTACCATTAGTGGTCCTCTTGCTTTTGTGAGGTCAGTTAGTGGGGTTGCCTTAGTTGCAAAATTGGGAATAAACCTTCTATAGTACCCAATTAACCCCAAAAAGGTCCTTACTTGTTTTTTTGTAACTGGCCTTGGCCAATTTTGTATCGCCGCCACTTTGAGTGTTTGGGGTTTGAGTAAACCTCTGCCAATAGAATATCCCAGATACTTGGCCTCCTCCAGACCAATAGTGCATTTAGCGGGGTTAGCAGTTAGTCCAGCAGACCGGACTGCGTCAAGCACAGCTTGGACCTTTGGAAGGTGGGATTGCCAATCTTCACTATGGATTACCACATCATCCAGGTAGGCGGCAGCATACCGAGCATGTGGTTTTAAAATTTTATCCATCATTCTTTGGAATGTGGCGGGAGCTCCATGTAAGCCAAAAGGCAACACCTTATACTGAAAGAGGCCGTCTGGGGTTGAGAAGGCTGTCTTTTCTTTTGCCCTTTCTGTGAGGGGAACCTGCCAGTACCCTTTTGTTAGGTCTAGGGTTGTGAGATATCGGGCTTTGCCCAGTCTCTCTACAAGTTCATCTACCCTGGGCATAGGATAAGTATCAAATTTTGACACCGCGTTTAGTTTCCGGTTGTCATTACAAAACCTTGTTGTACCATCTGGCTTTGGGACTAAGACTATAGGGCTGTTCCACCCACTTTGGGATTCCTCAATTACACCTAGTTTTAGCATTTTTTTAACCTCTAAACTTATAGCCTTTCTTTTGGCCTCTGGGATTCGGTACGGTTTAAGGTTAACTCGGACCCCCGGTTCAGAGACTAGGTCATGTTCAATTACGCTAGTTCTACCTGGCCGTATAGAGAAGATTTCTTTGTTTCTTCTCACTAAATTCTGAACCTCTCGTTTCTGATGAACAGACAGGGTTTCAGCTATGCTAACCTCTGGGTCAGTTTCTTGATTCTCTGACGGACCTGGGGGTACTAGGGTTGACAAGACTTCTCTATCTTTCCAGGGCTTGAGTAGGTTTATATGGTAAATTTGCTCAGGTTTCCTCCTACCTGGCTGTCTTACCTTATAATTTACTTCTCCCACTCTTTCCAAGACCTCATATGGCCCATGCCATTTAGCAAGGAATTTACTCTCCACGGTGGGAACCAGAACTAGTACCCTATCACCTGGAAAAAAAATTCTGACCCTAGCACCCTTATTATACGTATTCCTCTGTGCTTCTTGAGCTTTCTCCATGTGTTCCCTCACTATGGGTAGGACTGCAGCAATGCGGTCCTGCATCTGGGCAACATGCTCTATTACACTTCTGTAAGGGGTAACCTCGTGTTCCCAAGTCTCTTTGGCTATATCCAGTAAGCCCCTTGGGTGTCGGCCATACAATAGTTCAAACGGGGAGAAGCCTGTGGATGATTGGGGAACTTCCCTAATGGCAAATAACAGGTACGGTAACAAACAATCCCAGTTTTTCCCATCTTTATCAACCGCCCGCCGTAACATGCTCTTTAAGGTTTTATTGAACCTTTCCACTAAACCATCTGTTTGTGGATGATAGACTGAGGTTCTGAGATGCTTGATTTTTAGGAGTTTACATAGCTCTTTTGTTACTTGGGACATAAATGGTGTTCCCTGGTCAGATAGAATCTCTTTAGGAATCCCGACCCGGGAAAACAGAACTACTAACTCTTTTGCTATGTTTTTAGCTGAGGTGCTACGTAGGGGAACTGCCTCCGGATATCGGGTGGCATAATCTAATATTACCAATATATGCTGATGTCCCCTAGCAGACTTTATTAGGGGTCCTACTAGATCCATAGCAATCCGGTCAAATGGTACCTCTATTATGGGAAGGGGTACCAATGGGCTGCGGTACGCCTTGAACGGGGCGGTGATCTGACATTCTGGGCATGAGGAACAATAATTCGTAATTTCTGCCAGAACCCCAGGCCAATAGAAGCTTCGGAGAACCTTTTCTTTTGTCTTTTCCACCCCTAGGTGTCCCCCCAATGGATGACTATGTGCGAGGTGTAATACTACGTTACGGAATGTCCGTGGTATCAACAATTGTTTAGTTGTAACTGATTTCCTTTTATCAACCCGATATACTAGGTCGTTCTCTACCTCGAAGTAGGGGTAAGCAAGTGACCTATCTGGTTGGCCAGGAGTACTATTCTGGTCCCGTATATTTCCCCTTGCTACCGCTAATGTGGGGTCCTCCCACTGGGCCTTCTTAAAACTCCCAGGACTGACCTCTAGGTCAGCGAGGGTCTTATCCGGTTCTGGGGTGGTAAGTGTCTGCTCAACATCTTGATTTGGGGTATTCCCTACCAAAGTAGTGATGGGGAAGGGAATTTTACAGCACTCCTCCTTTTCCCCCTTCTTATTTGGGCCCTCGTCAACCTCCATTTCTGAAAAAGGGAAAGGATTTGTTTCTTCTAATACTTCGTTATGGTCCGCTATTGAACTCTGGGTGCTATTCTGAGCGGGGGACCACATTTTTAGAAAATGGGGAAAGTCGGTCCCTATTAACACATCATGTGCCAGTTTGGGTACAATACCCACCTTGAAATCTAAAGAACCAAACTCTGTTTCAAAAAAAACATCAACAGTGGAATATTCATGATTATCCCCATGTATACAACAAATTGCCACTCTTTGTGAACTGTTTCCCTGTTTCTTCTTAATGGGCAAGAGGTATTCGGACACTAGTGTGACCATGCTCCCAGAGTCAAGAAGTGCCCGAACCCTCTTACCATTAACCTTTACAAATGCCCACAGATGGTTATTCAAGGGGTCCTCTGGGCTAGGGCCCATACATTGGGACAACAGCGAATAAGGTTCCACGCTGTTGCATTGCATGGGCTCATCATTTAGTGGGCAGATTTTTGCTGTGTGGCCCCTCTCATGACAATTTACACATTTAGGTACATAGTCTGTGTCCCACTTAGAGCCTTTTCCCGGCTCCCCATGTTGGCTATTGCCCTTAGTGTGCGAACCACTGTTGCTGGTGCTGCGTGAAGGTGGTCGCCGCTCTTCAGCGCCCCTTAACACCGGTACCCTTTTACCGTCTCTGGAAGAGTCCTGGAACCTCGGGTAGTGGGGTTGCTCCACGACTGTGGGTTGCGGGTGCCCTTCTGCTGCATTGTACCTTTCTACGAGGGCCACAAGCTCATCCGCATTGTGGGGGTCACTCCGACTGACCCAACGGCGTAAGGCAGAGGGAAGTTTCCTCAAGAACTGGTCCATGACCAACCGTTCCACGATGTGGCTGGCTGAGTTGATCTCGGGTTGTAGCCACTTCCGGGCGAGGTGGATGAGGTCATACATCTGGCTTCGGGTGGCCTTATCCATCGTGAAGGACCATGCGTGAAACCTTTGGGCGCGAACAGCCGTGGTTACGCCGAGGCGGGCGAGGATCTCGAACTTCAATTTTGCATAGACGTTAGCTTCGGCTGGCTCTAGATCAAAGTAAGCCTTCTGGGGTTCGCCGCTTAGGAAGGGTGCGATTAGACCAGCCCACTCAGCTTCTGGCCATCCCTCTCTCTGTGCCGTGCGTTCAAACGTGAGAAGATAGGCTTCCACATCATCCGAGGGTCCCATCTTCTGAAGGTAGTGGCTTGCCCTGGTCATTTTCGGAACTGGGGCTGCCACTGCCAGTGGAAGGTTACTGATAGTCCCCCTCAGGATCTCGAGTTCCTGCTGTAAGCCCTGAGCGAACCGCTGTTGCTCCTCTCTCAGCAAGCGGTTTGTCTCTTGCTGGTTTGCATTCGCGTTTTGCAGG
Organism: Ascaphus truei; assembly: GCF_040206685.1. NCBI lineage: Eukaryota > Metazoa > Chordata > Amphibia > Anura > Ascaphidae > Ascaphus > Ascaphus truei. The sequence goes on from NC_134498.1 coordinate 5,415,108, forward strand.
GCTTCATTCGTCTGTTGCTGGTTTGCATTCGCCTGTTGCTGGTTTGCATTCGCCTGTTGCTGGTTTGCATTAATCTCTTGCTGGGCTATTAGCAGCTGTTGCTGGGCTGCATTCGTCTGCTGCTGGTTTGCATTAGTTTCTTGCTGGGCTATTAACAGCTGTTGCTGGGTTTCATTCACGTCTTTCTGGGCAGCGACATTGCGTACCAGCGCACCCACCACGTCTTCCATCTTGTTTGCAGAGGATGAAAAAACTTTTTTTTTTTTTTTTTTTTTAAAGTTCTTCAACCCGCAGACCCCCTAGTGCTCTGCACGCATTCTCCACCATATGTGACACACGGCTTACTCCGGGGCTCCGCCGTCTGTCCGGGACTGTTAGAACACGGTCTTTTAGGGTAGGTTAAATGATGAGGCGTCACGTACTGTTCCTTTAAACAGGCTATGCCTGGTTTATTCAGTCCCAGGCACTGAGACTGCCACAGTGCATACAACAGAAAACAGATCAAAACAAAAGCTGCTCATCTGAGCGATAACTTAACTTAGATATCCCTGACTCAGGGTTGGAAGTGGCTTTTCCACTCCCAACAACAAAACAAGGTACTTTTGCAGTCTTATACAAATGAACAGAAAGATTGAACCTGTTAGGGGAAGAGGCTTCTCCCCTCTGTAGTTCAGCAGCCTTCCAGCCTCCTGGCCCTTGTGGAGAGACCAGAGCAAACAGGAAAACAGTCTTACATACCTGATTCCTAATTAGCATGACAGGTGACAGAAATCAGGCAGCAGACAAACTCTGGTCTGGATCTCTCATCCCTCAGTTCCAGCGCTTGCCAAACTGTGGGATGGAGTGTATGTATTATAAGGCTGCACTCCCAGGCCAAACAGGATAGAAACTGTTTAGTATCCTGGGAGCCCTATATACGGAATTTATTACCATCCCCTGGTTTCTGTCACAATATATATATATATATATATATATATATGTAGCCCTGGTACCCCTGGGGTACGGTATCTACTGATGCTGCTGTCACCTGTGAGGCTAACAAGAGGCCTGAGCCTCCGCCACTGGGAGCCTGGGGTGTACTTACACTGGGTGCAGCGCCTCCACTGATGAGGGATCCCAACTTGGTGGGAGTGTTCCCTTATCAGAACCAACATATGCAGTAACCACACGCAGTTGGATAAAACAGTATTTACTTAGCATAATAATATTAACCTCTGCATAACGTTTCCTACATAAACAGCATGACATTCCCCTGCATGAATATCATCACATCACCCCACACATGTAAATGGTTGCACCACTTTAGTGTCAGTCTTTATATCACCCTAGTCCTTGGTGTACCAATGTGCCAGGTCACTTAACCTCTTAGTGTCCACCAGCTATAGATTGGAGTGTGTGTTTGAGGGACAGCGCTTCCCTGTGTTGGGGCCCGTTGGTGCACTTTAATATAATACCTTCCTGGTTATGGTCCTAACCAGGAGAATCCTTGAGGAGTCTGCAATACCGCAACGTGATCCCACGTAGCACTGCACTGCTCTCTGCAGAAATGAAGGCACACGCTGACTCCACAGGGGAGGGATTCCCAGCCGGATTATCCCTTTGCACACAGTCTCTGTTATGCAATCAGAATCTCTTCCTGCTACACACTGTGCTGACAGCAATCTGTCCTGCAATCTCTTTCTCACTAGAAGTACAGTGAAGGGGTCCCTGTCTTAAGGCAGTTCCCTACACAATACAGTTACTTCTCTACAGTGACTCAGGTAATTAACTGGGCCCTGGGGTTTAACATTCTGGCCTAATCCTTGGAGCACTGCTCTTTGGATTTAACCTGCAGCTTCAGGCTCCTGGTCTTCACTCGCTGCTTCCTGTTCCAGCATTCAATAGTCTTTCCTGCTATTCAGCAGAATCCTGCAGCCCTACTGGCTCCCTGGTGTCAGGTGGTGTCACTGCCCCTGAGCATCATGGGGATTGTAGTTCTATCTGCAGCTTTTAACATAGGGAGCCTCATGCGCTCCCTCTAATGGCTGCCGCTCTGCAGTTTGCACTCGTGCGCCCCCCTGAAATGGCCGCCGCGGAGTTACCCTGCTCATGCGCAACCTCTAATGGTAAGGAGAGGGGGGAAAACTGGCGGCACAGGGAGACCGGAGGGTACATGGCTACATCCTCCCCCTGGTGAAAACATCAACGTCCCCGCTTGAACTAACCCATGCATAACAATATTATATAATAAAAATACAGTGTTAAAATACAACTTAACGATTACTCTAAACGAGATTGTACAGTTCAACAAACATATTTATAACTGAGGCTTGCTTGGCTTTAGCTTGCTGCTGAGATTCATAGTGAGGTGCCCCTAATGAATCATAAGCCACTCTAGTGGGAGGGCGTCTCACTCGCTGGCTCCTGCGAGTCTCAGTCTCCATTTCTTCATCTTGAGAGAGACCATCGTAGGCTTGAGGCCTAGACTCTCTGGCAGGGGGTGAACCAGTTTGGGAAAAGTCTCTTTGTAACTGAACATTGTCTCTTTGAGGCACAAAACCCGGAGTGGTAGGATCTAACGGTTGGTTACTTGGTAAATTTCCTGATGAAGGTACTTGAATAGCAGAAGTGAGAGGAAAGAAAGAATCCCTATCTTGTGGCACTTAGGGAGTGCACCCAAACTAAAACTTAATATTTATTGATTAATCTTAGGGTACGTCTGACATCACCATCACGTGACGTCGGCTTGTCGGAGTGGTGAGGGCTTGTGTACCGTCTGGGTGCTCCGTAGACTGCACTCGTGGGCAGCAACAGCACCCAGACTTTAGTGTCAGTCAATGTTTAATAAAGAGTTTGTGTCTGAATACATTGAGTTAGAGATCAGCTACTTCGATAGACTTGGGGCTATTTCTATAGCTTCCCTGAACATATGTGTCTATCTGTATAGCTATATTCATTCTCTCCTGTGTAAGCTTATGGCTGCTCCCACAAGGGATCAGGGATATAATACTATCCTCACTTTACTTACCTGTGTGATACTTCTCTAAACACTTACAAACCTTTCAAGGGTTAATAGACTGACAATAGGGTTTATATATAATCCCCCTATGTACTCCCCCACCTCTCCGTTTTTTTATTAATTTTAATAACAATTTGTCCTGCATCTATGGTTATTCCAAACAGTTATCATTTTAAGATTAATCAATAAATATTAAGTTTTAGTTTGGGTGCACTCTCTAAGTGCCACAATATAGGGATTCTTTCTTTCCTCTCAGTCTATTATTTATTCCCTGTGAGCACCACCCTTCCCTTATACTGTTTGGGGTATTAATCCCTCTTCATTCGCTTGAGCAGGGTATATCTGCCAATACTATAATCTGCAGATGATACTTGGTTTATATATATCTACTTGAATAGCAGGCCTATTACCTGTTTCTCCTTCGGGAGGTGCCCACCAATCTCTGTTGGATGTTCCCTCCAAAGGATCTTGAATTGTTTCATCTGTGGGCCCTGAATTGCCGGTACACTCTTCAGGCTCACTGTCGTTTACTACTGTTTCTGTTTCGGGTTCACTTTCTCCCAGTTGTGGGATAGGTAACAAGTGGTTTTGGTGCCAGACCTTTACCCTGCCATTCACATCACGTATGCGATAGACCGGGATGCCCGGCATTTGGGACTCTACTTGGAAAGGTCTCTCTCTCCAGCGATCAGCTAACTTGTGCTTGCCGGGAATCCCTAAGTTGCGTAAGAGAACTGCTTCTCCCGGTTGGAGCTCTCGATAGCGTACTTTGTGGTCGTACCTCCTTTTGTTATTGGCATTCAGTCTAGCGGTGGCTCTTTCGGCTAACTGATAGGCACGGTGCAGACTGTCCTGGAGTCTCTGCACATATCGATAATGAGCCATATTGGGTACCCCGTCGGTAGATACCCGTAGGCGGATGTTGATTGGCAGTCTGGCTTCTCTCCCGAACATCATGAAGTATGGGGTGTACCATGTGGACTCGTGCCTAGTGCAATTGTAGGCATGTACCAAGGCCTCCACATGTTTACTCCATTCTCCTTTTTGGAAATCTTTCAGAGTGCCTCGCATGTCCAGCAATGTCCGACTAAATCTTTCAGGGAGCGCATCTACCTCTGGATGGTAGGGAGTAGTCCTTGACTTCTGAATATTCAACAGTGCTAGCAACTCTTTGATCAGCTTGCTCTCGAAATCCCGTCCCTGGTCTGAGTGCATCCTGCTGGGCAGAACATAATGCACAAAATACTTCTCCCACAGCACTTTAGCCACTGTGGTAGCCTTCTGGTCCTTCGTGGGAAAGGCTTGAGCGTATCGAGTGTAGTGATCTGTCACTACTAGCACATCTCCTATACCCTTTGAATCTGGCTCTATGCACAAAAAGTCCATACAAACTAAATCCATAGGCCCGGAGCTTTTGAGATGGCCCATTGGTGCAGCACGGGTGGGAAGTGTCTTCCTATGAATGCACCGTAGACATTTCCTGCAGTGTTGTTCAATTGACTCCCGCATTCTAGGCCAGAAGAACCGGTCTCGCACTAAACCCAAGGTCTTATCCACCCCCAAATGTCCATGATCATCATGTAGTTATCTTAAAACGAGACCTTGCATACGCCGGGGTAGAAATAGTTGTCGACGGTCAGGATGATTGTGGAATTGAACAACCGTATAGAGTAGGCCGTTATCCATCTCAAACTTATCCCATTCTCTCATGAGGAGGCTCACATCAACGGGAGGAGCCCGTTTCACCAGTGAAGAGTCATTTTTGTGTAGAGCCTCTCGGACAGCCTTAGTCGCAGGATCATGTGTCTGTGCTAGTACCAGTTCCTTCACCGTGAAGATAACGTCTTGGGTTAGACCCATGCCATCGGGGTGGCAGTAAGCTTCTGGAAGGGCTTAAGGTCGACACCCTAAAGAATCCGCTACTCATAGCTCGGAGAATGCCACTCGATCGTTTACAATAGCAGCAGTGGAACACATAGCTCTCATTCCTGGCCCTGGAATTTCTTCCCAAGGACCATCGTCGGCGGTCTCACCCAGTCCCGATCTCCTAGATAGAGCATCGGCCCCCTTATTGAGAGGTCCAGGCTTATATTTCAAAGAAAACTGGTAATTGGCGAGGGTAGGCAACCATCTGTGAACGGTCGCATCTAACTTGGCTGTGGTTTGTACATAGGTCAACGGATTGTTGTCTGTTCGGACCTCGAAAGTGACCCCATATAGGTAGTCGTGTAGTTTGTCAGATATGGCCCATTTAAGGGCGAGGAACTCCAATTTGTGAACTGGATAGTTCTTTTCACTGGGAGTCAAACTTCTACTTGCATATGCCACAGGACGAAGTCCAGTGGGGTACTTCTGGTGTAGATATCAATGATCATTAAGTATCAGAAATACTAGCTATGTATGGACATCTATAATAGAAAGTGTCCCATACACACAGGAGCAACAAATAGGAGGTAGAAATCCAAAAGAGAGACACCAATCCAAAACTTAAAAAATGTAGATATTTATCCAGCATTGATAAAAATTGGAGGCTTACAGGATTCCGGAAAGGTAACAGCAAGTTTGTACACATGTAGATTTCACTCGAGTCGCGTTCTCGGGATCTCTGCACGATGCTGCTTCCTCATCCGGTCTCCGACCTGCGCTGCTTCAGGGGGCCGATACGTCACTTCCGGGTTCTTCAACACGTATAGCAGATGCCACCAGAACTCCACAGCAGGCTCTCTCCCTCTGGATCTCACAAGAGGGGTTACGCTCTACGCGTTTCGCCGTACGTAGTGACGGCTTCGTCAGGAGTGACGTTACCCCATAAAGAGATGCTATTTATACCCTTTAATCTATGCTGACCTTTCCTCCTATTGGACAGCAGATAAATTGGTAATTGACTTCATGTGTCCTTCCAATACTCACAACACTGTTATACAATTAACCTTTAAAATACACAACAATGTTTATACACTTCAAAGTAAAATACATCTTTATTAATAAAAAATCCTATTCTAAAAATCAACGAAGTGACCTCATATACAACTGTGCTATTTCAGGAATTGTATATAAAATATATGAGACATAAAATATAATAAGATCGCTCAAAATCTAACTTATAATATATGTTGAAACGGCGATTGATGTATCTCAAAATAAGAACATAGGGAAAAAAAACAATTAGTTCACAGTATGTGCATTTTCAACCTTGTTTGCAGTCTAAAACAATTTATTGTCTAAAACAATTTATTATTACAGTTTTTTATAGGAAAGCACTTAGCTCAAAATCCACATTAAGACCTAGTGGTACAAGTGTTTGTAAGGTGAAGATCCAGAAGCTTTCTCTTTTTTTAAGAGCAGCTTGTCTGTCTCCACCTCTCCAATGTGTCAACACTTGTTCTATAACTGTAAAAGTGAGTCCAGATGTATCCCCATTATGTTTTTGTAAAAAATGGTTGGACAGGTAATGTGTAGTGACACCTCTCCTTACATTGCCAATGTGCTCAAGTATACGTGTATTTACAGTTCTTGTTATCTGGCCCACATATTGTAATCCACATGGACAGGTAATAAGATATACCACATAATTAGATTTACATGACAAAAGTTGTTTTATGTTATATCTTTGCCCTGAGGTATTAGACATAAAGCTAAACTTGTCCTCTGGCCTATGTTTACATGCAGTACATGTGGTACAACCATAAAAACCTTTAGATTTGGTTAGCCATCTATTCCCCTCACTGGTTATTTTAGGGAGGGCGCTAGGGGCTAATTTATCTTTCAATGATTTTGCTCTTCTAAAGATCACGCTTGGATTTTCAGGGACAATCTCTCCAAGCACAGGGTCATTTTTTACAATATGCCAGTGCTTCTTAATTATTTTAGTAATCTTATCTGATTGTCTATTGTAATCTGTCAGAAATGAGTACTCAAAAGTTTTAGTAGATTTAACCTTCTTTTTATTGCTCAGTAAATCATTTCTATCTAAATCATTGACTTTTTTTAATGGCATCCTGTATGGTCACATCATTGTAATCTTTTTCTAAAAACCTTTCTTGTAGAAAAACAGATTGTTTTTGAAAGGTACTTGTGTTACTACAATTTCTTTTAATGCACCTTATCTGTCCGTATGGGACATTTTGCAACCATTTTGGATGATGACAACTTGTGGTGGATATGTAGTTGTTTATATCTACACCTTTAAAGAAGGTCTCTGTTTTTATTATCCCTTCCTCAATGAAAATGGTCAGGTCCAAGAAATTAACTTTTTCCTGACTGTATTCACAATTGAATTTTAAGTTAAGCAAGTTGTCATTAATATAGATGATAAACTGTTTAAGGCTTTCTTCATTGCCTTTCCAAATAAACACAATATCATCTATATACCTGCGCCATAGGCATAAATTCGCACCCAGCTCTGCAATGGACCAAATATGGTCTTCCTCCCATGCTCCCATAAGAAGATTTGCATAGCTGGGTGCAAACTTCGTGCCCATGGCGGTGCCACATTTTTGCAGGTAATATACCCCCTCAAACAAAAAATAATTATGTTCCAGGATGAACTTTATGCCATCTAGAATGAAGTTGGCGTGTTCATTGGGCATATCTGGATCTTTTGATAAGGCCCTATCTACAGCTTCATGTCCATCTCTATGGTTTATACATGTGTAGAGGGAGGTAATATCACAGGTTACTAGATAACATCCATTTTCCCATACTTGACTTTCTAAGATGCGCAAGATATCCGTTGTATCCTTAAGATAGGAAGGAAGTTTAGTAACATATTTTTGTAATTATATGTCTATATAGGCAGATAGATGGGACGTTAAAGAGTCAATCCCTGCCTACCAGGTGGATTAGTGATACTATTATGGAGTTTTGGTAGGTAATAGAATATAGGTCTAACAGGATTTTCTCTGTAAAGAAAACTATATTCATCACTGTTAATGACTTCTTCTATTTTACCTCTATCTAACAGGATTTTAAGTTCTTTTAAGAAATCTACTGTTGGATCTTTTTTTAAAGGTTGATATGTATTCACGTCACCTAGAATTCTTTTAGATTCTGTGATGTAATCATTTCTGTCTATAATTGCTACACCACCACCCTTATCAGCTTGTTTTATAACAACGTTAGTATCTTCTTGTAGTACTTTTAAGGCCTTTCTTTCAGAGATGCTCAAGTTATTTTCAAACTTTGTATCAGATTTAACTAGATTTTCAAAGTCTTTTTGTATAAGTTGTGAAAATACATCTAAATTGTTACCTTTCACATACTTTGGATAGAACGTTGAAGGTAATTTAAGGCCAGAATGTATTAACATTGGTCTGTTTTCTGATGTTTCAGGAAATTTAGTCACATCTGATGTGATGACAAGATTATCAGCAGTCCTTTGTTCTACATCTTTTAATCTAAAAAATCTTTTTATAGTCAGTTTTCTTAAGAACCTCTGTGCATCCACAAATAGGCCAAAATTATTTGGACCTACTGTTGGTGCAAACTTGAGACCCTTTGACATTAGTGACTTTTCTGATTCTGTCAGTGGTTTTGAACTAAGGTTAAAAATATTATTTCCTATTTCTTGCTTTTTTTGCGATACTTCTTTTTCTCTTCCTCTTCCCCGTTTTCGTCGGGTCTTGTTCTTTTCCTTTCTGACGAGGGATCCCTTTTCATTAGGGGGGCATAATAATTTGCTCCCTGAAATAAAGTGGATCCCCCCTCCCCTAAAAAATCCTTTTTATTACCATTTTTAGGGACATGTTTAGTGAACAATTTCTCTTTCTGAACTTCTCTTTGTTCTTTCCTAGAGTTTGTTACTATTTCTACGTCAGAATCGAAGTCTATACTTATAGTTCTTTTAGGTGTTTTACTTACACTAATCTGAACTTTATCAGGTCCTTTTGATGTTTTTGGAGATTTTGATTTGGTTCTCCAATTACCTCGTTCAGGACTCTTTCTATTTTTATTTCGTATGTCTCTTGTATTCTTACTAGATTTTCTATTTTCTCTTGATTTATCTCTTTTTTGAAAGGATTTTTTAGGGGTTTTCTTATTATTGGTAGATTTGGCAGATAAAACTTCAGGAGTTTTATTCTCCTTAGGATTTGTTTTCTCTTCCAGATAAGGTTTTCTAGGGGGTCCATCTTTATAGTCCTCTTCATCTCTAAGAATTTTTTTAACTTTCTTAGTGATGGTTTCCTTCCTGATCTTATCTAATTTGTTTTGCAGATGAATGTCTTTCTCTTTAAACTGAGTTGTTTGTTTTAAATTACCGATCCTTAGTTCTATTTCATTGATCTCGACATCAATCTGCAAAACATGATTTCTCTGCTGTTCAATGATTAATCCCATTAGATCTTGTGAACATTTTTCTAGCAGATTATACCATTTCTCAATGAAAGCCTCATCTTCTAGATCTATAGATGGGTGTTTCTTGAGTCTTAGTCCTCTTGGGACTCTGCCACTTATAATGTACTGTTCCAAAAAAGTGTAGTCCCAAAACTTTTTAATGTCTTTGATAAACAACTTCTCCAATTTCTCAAATTCTGATTCCAAAGTATGCGACTCTTCAACTATAGTATCAGAGTCTAAATTTAGTTTCAGAATGCTGTCAAAGTCCACAACCCTTGTGTGTCTTCATGAGAAAACATTGGGGAAGTTGTTATCAATTTCTATTTCTTCCATATTGAGTGGTGCAGCCTAACTAATGAATGAAACAAAACAAACACTATACAAAAATGACACTAGATGGCGCTCGTACACTCTAAAAAAACACAACTTAAACCATGCAGTGAAATATAGTGACTGGTGATATCAAAATAAATCAAAAATAAAGTGCACAAAGTGATAAATAGACACTCAAACCCTTAAGTACTGTTTCACGGTCCACAAAGTAACAGAGAGAAGAATCAGGGGAGCGTCAGTGCCTAAGGAAAAAACGTGATACTCGCATAGTGCAATATGTTAACAATACACATACACAGGCAGAGCTCTCATAAGAGCACAATAAAGCTAGATATCAATGATCATTAAGTATCAGAAATACTAGCTATGTATGGACATCTACAGTATAATAGAAAGTGTCCCATACACACAGGAGCAACAAATAGGAGGTTGAAATCCAAAAGAGAGACACCAATCCAAAACTTAAAAAATGTAGATATTTATCCAGCATTGATAAAAATTGGAGGCTTACAGGATTCCGGAAAGGTAACAGCAAGTTTGTACACATGTAGATTTCACTCGAGTCGCGTTCTCGGGATCTCTGCACAATGCTGCTTCCTCATCCGGTCTCCGACCTGCGCTGCTTCAGGGGGCCGATACGTCACTTCCGGGTTCTTCAACACGTATAGCAGACGCCACCGGAACTCCACAGCAGGCTCTCTCCCTCTGGATCTCACAAGAGGGGTTACGCTCTATGCGTTTCGCCGTACGTAGTGACGGCTTCGTCAGGAGTGACGTTACCCCATAAAGAGATGCTATTTATACCCTTTAATCTATGCTGACCTTTCCTCCTATTGGACAGCAGATAAATTGGTAATTGACTTCATGTGTCCTTCCAATACTCACAACACTGTTATACAATTAACCTTTAAAATACACAACAATGTTTATACACTTCAAAGTAAAATACATCTTTATTAATAAAAAATCCTATTCTAAAAATTAACGAAGTGACCTCATATACAACTGTGCTATTTCAGGAATTATATATAAAATATATAAGAGACATAAAATATAATAAGATCGCTCAAAATCTAACTTATAATATATGTTGAAACGGCGATTGATGTATCTCAAAATAAGAACATAGGGAAAAAAACACAATTAGTTCACAGTATGTGCATTTTCAACCTTGTTTGCAGTCTAAAACAATTTATTGTCTAAAACAATTTATTATTACAGTTTTTTATAGGAAAGCACTTAGCTCAAAATCCACATTAAGACCTAGTGGTACAAGTGTTTGTAAGGTGAAGATCCAGAAGCTTTCTCTTTTTTTAAGAGCAGCTTGTCTGTCTCCACCTCTCCAATGTGTCAACACTTGTTCTATAACTGTAAAAGTGAGTCCAGATGTATCCCCATTATGTTTTTGTAAAAAATGGTTGGACAGGTAATGTGTAGTGACACCTCTCCTTACATTGCCAATGTGCTCAAGTATACGTGTATTTACAGTTCTTGTTATCTGGCCCACATATTGTAATCCACATGGACAGGTAATAAGATATACCACATAATTAGATTTACATGACAAAAGTTGTTTTATGTTATATCTTTGCCCTGAGGTATTAGACATAAAGCTAAACTTGTCCTCTGGCCTATGTTTACATGCAGTACATGTGGTACAACCATAAAAACCTTTAGATTTGGTTAGCCATCTATTCCCCTCACTGGTTATTTTAGGGAGGGCGCTAGGGGCTAATTTATCTTTCAATGATTTTGCTCTTCTAAAGATCACGCTTGGATTTTCAGGGACAATCTCTCCAAGCACAGGGTCATTTTTTACAATATGCCAGTGCTTCTTAATTATTTTAGTAATCTTATCTGATTGTCTATTGTAATCTGTCAGAAATGAGTACTCAAAAGTTTTAGTAGATTTAACCTTCTTTTTATTGCTCAGTAAATCATTTCTATCTAAATCATTGACTTTTTTTAATGGCATCCTGTATGGTCACATCATTGTAATCTTTTTCTAAAAACCTTTCTTGTAGAAAAACAGATTGTTTTTGAAAGGTACTTGTGTTACTACAATTTCTTTTAATGCACCTTATCTGTCCGTATGGGACATTTTGCAACCATTTTGGATGATGACAACTTGTGGTGGATATGTAGTTGTTTATATCTACACCTTTAAAGAAGGTCTCTGTTTTTATTATCCCTTCCTCAATGAAAATGGTCAGGTCCAAGAAATTAACTTTTTCCTGACTGTATTCACAATTGAATTTTAAGTTAAGCAAGTTGTCATTAATATAGATGATAAACTGTTTAAGGCTTTCTTCATTGCCTTTCCAAATAAACACAATATCATCTATATACCTGCGCCATAGGCATAAATTCGCACCCAGCTCTGCAATGGACCAAATATGGTCTTCCTCCCATGCTCCCATAAGAAGATTTGCATAGCTGGGTGCAAACTTCGTGCCCATGGCGGTGCCACATTTTTGCAGGTAATATACCCCCTCAAACAAAAAATAATTATGTTCCAGGATGAACTTTATGCCATCTAGAATGAAGTTGGCGTGTTCATTGGGCATATCTGGATCTTTTGATAAGGCCATATCTACAGCTTCATGTCCATCTCTATGGTTTATACATGTGTAGAGGGAGGTAATATCACAGGTTACTAGATAACATCCATTTTCCCATACTTGACTTTCTAAGATGCGCAAGATATCCGTTGTATCCTTAAGATAGGAAGGAAGTTTAGTGACATATTTTTGTAATTATATGTCTATATAGGCAGATAGATGGGACGTTAAAGAGTCAATCCCTGCCTACCAGGTGGATTAGTGATACTATTATGGAGTTTTGGTAGGTAATAGAATATAGGTCTAACAGGATTTTCTCTGTAAAGAAAACTATATTCATCACTGTTAATGACTTCTTCTATTTTACCTCTATCTAACAGGATTTTAAGTTCTTTTAAGAAATCTACTGTTGGATCTTTTTTTAAAGGTTGATATGTATTCACGTCACCTAGAATTCTTTTAGATTCTGTGATGTAATCATTTCTGTCTATAATTGCTACACCACCACCCTTATCAGCTTGTTTTATAACAACGTTAGTATCTTCTTGTAGTACTTTTAAGGCCTTTCTTTCAGAGATGCTCAAGTTATTTTCAAACTTTGTATCAGATTTAACTAGATTTTCAAAGTCTTTTTGTATAAGTTGTGAAAATACATCTAAATTGTTACCTTTCACATACTTTGGATAGAACGTTGAAGGTAATTTAAGGCCAGAATGTATTAACATTGGTCTGTTTTCTGATGTTTCAGGAAATTTAGTCACATCTGATGTGATGACAAGATTATCAGCAGTCCTTTGTTCTACATCTTTTAATCTAAAAAATCTTTTTATAGTCAGTTTTCTTAAGAACCTCTGCGCATCCACAAATAGGCCAAAATTATTTGGACCTACTGTTGGTGCAAACTTGAGACCCTTTGACATTAGTGACTTTTCTGATTCTGTCAGTGGTTTTGAACTAAGGTTAAAAATATTATTTCCTATTTCTTGCTTTTTTTGCGATACTTTTTTTTCTCTTCCTCTTCCCCGTTTTCGTCGGGTCTTGTTCTTTTCCTTTCTGACGAGGGATCCCTCTTCATTAGGGGGGCATAATAATTTGCTCCCTGAAATAAAGTGGATCCCCCCTCCCCTAAAAAATCCTTTTTATTACCATTTTTAGGGACATGTTTAGTGAACAATTTCTCTTTCTGAACTTCTCTTTGTTCTTTCCTAGAGTTTGTTACTATTTCTACTTCAGAATCGAAGTCTATACTTATAGTTCTTTTAGGTGTTTTACTTACACTAATCTGAACTTTATCAGGTCCTTTTGATGTTTTTGGAGATTTTGATTTGGTTCTCCAATTACCTCGTTCAGGACTCTTTCTATTTTTATTTCGTATGTCTCTTGTATTCTTACTAGATTTTCTATTTTCTCTTGATTTATCTCTTTTTTGAAAGGATTTTTTAGGGGTTTTCTTATTATTGGTAGATTTGGCAGATAAAACTTCAGGAGTTTTATTCTCCTTAGGATTTGTTTTCTCTTCCAGATAAGGTTTTCTAGGGGGTCCATCTTTATAGTCCTCTTCATCTCTAAGAATTTTTTTAACTTTCTTAGTGATGGTTTCCTTCCTGATCTTATCTAATTTGTTTTGCAGATGAATGTCTTTCTCTTTAAACTGAGTTGTTTGGTTTAAATTACCGATCCTTAGTTCTATTTCATTGATCTCGACATCAATCTGCAAAACATGATTTCTCTGCTGTTCAATGATTAATCCCATTAGATCTTGTGAACATTTTTCTAGCAGATTATACCATTTCTCAATGAAAGCCTCATCTTCTAGATCTATAGATGGGTGTTTCTTGAGTCTTAGTCCTCTTGGGACTCTGCCACTTATAATGTACTGTTCCAAAAAAGTGTAGTCCCAAAACTTTTTAATGTCTTTGATAAACAACTTCTCCAATTTCTCAAATTCTGATTCCAAAGTATGCGACTCTTCAACTATAGTATCAGAGTCTAAATATAGTTTCAGAATGCTGTCAAAGTCCACAACCCTTGTGTGTCTTCATGAGAAAACATTGGGGAAGTTGTTATCAATTTCTATTTCTTCCATATTGAGTGGTGCAGCCTAACTAGTGAATGAAACAAAACAAACACTATACAAAAATGACACTAGATGGCGCTCGTACACTCTAAAAAAACACAACTTAAACCATGCAGTGAAATATAGTGACTGGTGATATCAAAATAAATCAAAAATAAAGTGCACAAAGTGATAAATAGACACTCAAACCCTTAAGTACTGTTTCACGGTCCACAAAGTAACAGAGAGAAGAATCAGGGGAGCGTCAGTGCCTAAGCAAAAAACGTGATACTCGCATAGTGCAATATGTTAACAATACACATACACAGGCAGAGCTCTCATAAGAGCACAATAAAGCTAGATATCAATGATCATTAAGTATCAGAAATACTAGCTATGTATGGACAACTATAATAGAAAATGTCCCATACACACAGGAGCAACAAATAGGCGGTAGAAATCCAAAAGAGAGACACCAATCCAAAACTTAAAAAATGTAGATATTTATCCAGCATTGATAAAAATTGGAGGCTTACAGGATTCCGGAAAGGTAACAGCAAGTTTGTACACATGTAGATTTCACTCGAGTCGCGTTCTCGGGATCTCTGCACGATGCTGCTTCCTCATCCGGTCTCCGACCTGCGCTGCTTCAGGGGGCCGATACGTCACTTCCGGGTTCTTCAACACGTATAGCAGACGCCACCGGAACTCCACAGCAGGCTCTCTCCCTCTGGATCTCACAAGAGGGGTTACGCTCTGCGCGTTTTGCCGTACGTAGTGACGGCTTCGTCAGGAGTGACGTTACCCCATAAAGAGATGCTATTTATACCCTTTAATCTATGCTGACCTTTCCTCCTATTGGACAGCAGATAAATTGGTAATTGACTTCATGTGTCCTTCCAATACTCACAACACTGTTATACAATTAACCTTTAAAATACACAACAATGTTTATACACTTCAAAGTAAAATACATCTTTATTAATAAAAAATCCTATTCTAAAAATTAACGAAGTGACCTCATATACAACTGTGCTATTTCAGGAATTGTATATAAAATATATGAGACATAAAATATAATAAGATCGCTCAAAATCTAACTTATAATATATGTTGAAACGGCGATTGATGTATCTCAAAATAAGAACATAGGGGAAAAAAACACAATTAGTTCACAGTATGTGCATTTTCAACCTTGTTTGCAGTCTAAAACAATTTATTGTCTAAAACAATTTATTATTACAGTTTTTTATAGGAAAGCACTTAGCTCAAAATCCACATTAAGACCTAGTGGTACAAGTGTTTGTAAGGTGAAGATCCAGAAGCTTTCTCTTTTTTTAAGAGCAGCTTGTCTGTCTCCACCTCTCCAATGTGTCAACACTTGTTCTATAACTGTAAAAGTGAGTCCAGATGTATCCCCATTATGTTT
The DNA here is from genome assembly GCF_040206685.1 of Ascaphus truei. Classification (NCBI taxonomy): domain Eukaryota; kingdom Metazoa; phylum Chordata; class Amphibia; order Anura; family Ascaphidae; genus Ascaphus; species Ascaphus truei. The sequence goes on from NC_134498.1 coordinate 5,430,821, forward strand.
TTGTAAAAAATGGTTGGACAGGTAATGTGTAGTGACACCTCTCCTTACATTGCCAATGTGCTCAAGTATACGTGTATTTACAGTTCTTGTTGTCTGGCCCACATATTGTAATCCACATGGACAGGTAATAAGATATACCACATAATTAGATTTACATGACAAAAGTTGTTTTATGTTATATCTTTGCCCTGAGGTATTAGACATAAAGCTAAACTTGTCCTCTGGCCTATGTTTACATGCAGTACATGTGGTACAACCATAAAAACCTTTAGATTTGGTTAGCCATCTATTCCCCTCACTGGTTATTTTAGGGAGGGCGCTAGGGGCTAATTTATCTTTCAATGATTTTGCTCTTCTAAAGATCACGCTTGGATTTTCAGGGACAATCTCTCCAAGCACAGGGTCATTTTTTACAATATGCCAGTGCTTCTTAATTATTTTAGTAATCTTATCTGATTGTCTATTGTAATCTGTCAGAAATGAGTACTCAAAAGTTTTAGTAGATTTAACCTTCTTTTTATTGCTCAGTAAATCATTTCTATCTAAATCATTGACTTTTTTTAATGGCATCCTGTATGGTCACATCATTGTAATCTTTTTCTAAAAACCTTTCTTGTAGAAAAACAGATTGTTTTTGAAAGGTACTTGTGTTACTACAATTTCTTTTAATGCACCTTATCTGTCCGTATGGGACATTTTGCAACCATTTTGGATGATGACAACTTGTGGTGGATATGTAGTTGTTTATATCTACACCTTTAAAGAAGGTCTCTGTTTTTATTATCCCTTCCTCAATGAAAATGGTCAGGTCCAAGAAATTAACTTTTTCCTGACTGTATTCACAATTGAATTTTAAGTTAAGCAAGTTGTCATTAATATAGATGATAAACTGTTTAAGGCTTTCTTCATTGCCTTTCCAAATAAACACAATATCATCTATATACCTGCGCCATAGGCATAAATTCGCACCCAGCTCTGCAATGGACCAAATATGGTCTTCCTCCCATGCTCCCATAAGAAGATTTGCATAGCTGGGTGCAAACTTCGTGCCCATGGCGGTGCCACATTTTTGCAGGTAATATACCCCCTCAAACAAAAAATAATTATGTTCCAGGATGAACTTTATGCCATCTAGAATGAAGTTGGCGTGTTCATTGGGCATATCTGGATCTTTTGATAAGGCCATATCTACAGCTTCATGTCCATCTCTATGGTTTATACATGTGTAGAGGGAGGTAATATCACAGGTTACTAGATAACATCCATTTTCCCATACTTGACTTTCTAAGATGCGCAAGATATCCGTTGTATCCTTAAGATAGGAAGGAAGTTTAGTGACATATTTTTGTAATTATATGTCTATATAGGCAGATAGATGGGACGTTAAAGAGTCAATCCCTGCCTACCAGGTGGATTAGTGATACTATTATGGAGTTTTGGTAGGTAATAGAATATAGGTCTAACAGGATTTTCTCTGTAAAGAAAACTATATTCATCACTGTTAATGACTTCTTCTATTTTACCTCTATCTAACAGGATTTTAAGTTCTTTTAAGAAATCTACTGTTGGATCTTTTTTTAAAGGTTGATATGTATTCACGTCACCTAGAATTCTTTTAGATTCTGTGATGTAATCATTTCTGTCTATAATTGCTACACCACCACCCTTATCAGCTTGTTTTATAACAACGTTAGTATCTTCTTGTAGTACTTTTAAGGCCTTTCTTTCAGAGATGCTCAAGTTATTTTCAAACTTTGTATCAGATTTAACTAGATTTTCAAAGTCTTTTTGTATAAGTTGTGAAAATACATCTAAATTGTTACCTTTCACATACTTTGGATAGAACGTTGAAGGTAATTTAAGGCCAGAATGTATTAACATTGGTCTGTTTTCTGATGTTTCAGGAAATTTAGTCACATCTGATGTGATGACAAGATTATCAGCAGTCCTTTGTTCTACATCTTTTAATCTAAAAAATCTTTTTATAGTCAGTTTTCTTAAGAACCTCTGCGCATCCACAAATAGGCCAAAATTATTTGGACCTACTGTTGGTGCAAACTTGAGACCCTTTGACATTAGTGACTTTTCTGATTCTGTCAGTGGTTTTGAACTAAGGTTAAAAATATTATTTCCTATTTCTTGCTTTTTTTGCGATACTTTTTTTTCTCTTCCTCTTCCCCGTTTTCGTCGGGTCTTGTTCTTTTCCTTTCTGACGAGGGATCCCTCTTCATTAGGGGGGCATAATAATTTGCTCCCTGAAATAAAGTGGATCCCCCCTCCCCTAAAAAATCCTTTTTATTACCATTTTTAGGGACATGTTTAGTGAACAATTTCTCTTTCTGAACTTCTCTTTGTTCTTTCCTAGAGTTTGTTACTATTTCTACTTCAGAATCGAAGTCTATACTTATAGTTCTTTTAGGTGTTTTACTTACACTAATCTGAACTTTATCAGGTCCTTTTGATGTTTTTGGAGATTTTGATTTGGTTCTCCAATTACCTCGTTCAGGACTCTTTCTATTTTTATTTCGTATGTCTCTTGTATTCTTACTAGATTTTCTATTTTCTCTTGATTTATCTCTTTTTTGAAAGGATTTTTTAGGGGTTTTCTTATTATTGGTAGATTTGGCAGATAAAACTTCAGGAGTTTTATTCTCCTTAGGATTTGTTTTCTCTTCCAGATAAGGTTTTCTAGGGGGTCCATCTTTATAGTCCTCTTCATCTCTAAGAATTTTTTTAACTTTCTTAGTGATGGTTTCCTTCCTGATCTTATCTAATTTGTTTTGCAGATGAATGTCTTTCTCTTTAAACTGAGTTGTTTGGTTTAAATTACCGATCCTTAGTTCTATTTCATTGATCTCGACATCAATCTGCAAAACATGATTTCTCTGCTGTTCAATGATTAATCCCATTAGATCTTGTGAACATTTTTCTAGCAGATTATACCATTTCTCAATGAAAGCCTCATCTTCTAGATCTATAGATGGGTGTTTCTTGAGTCTTAGTCCTCTTGGGACTCTGCCACTTACAGTATAATGTACTGTTCCAAAAAAGTGTAGTCCCAAAACTTTTTAATGTCTTTGATAAACAACTTCTCCAATTTCTCAAATTCTGATTCCAAAGTATGCGACTCTTCAACTATAGTATCAGAGTCTAAATATAGTTTCAGAATGCTGTCAAAGTCCACAACCCTTGTGTGTCTTCATGAGAAAACATTGGGGAAGTTGTTATCAATTTCTATTTCTTCCATATTGAGTGGTGCAGCCTAACTAGTGAATGAAACAAAACAAACACTATACAAAAATGACACTAGATGGCGCTCGTACACTCTAAAAAAACACAACTTAAACCATGCAGTGAAATATAGTGACTGGTGATATCAAAATAAATCAAAAATAAAGTGCACAAAGTGATAAATAGACACTCAAACCCTTAAGTACTGTTTCACGGTCCACAAAGTAACAGAGAGAAGAATCAGGGGAGCGTCAGTGCCTAAGCAAAAAACGTGATACTCGCATAGTGCAATATGTTAACAATACACATACACAGGCAGAGCTCTCATAAGAGCACAATAAAGCTAGATATCAATGATCATTAAGTATCAGAAATACTAGCTATGTATGGACAACTATAATAGAAAATGTCCCATACACACAGGAGCAACAAATAGGCGGTAGAAATCCAAAAGAGAGACACCAATCCAAAACTTAAAAAATGTAGATATTTATCCAGCATTGATAAAAATTGGAGGCTTACAGGATTCCGGAAAGGTAACAGCAAGTTTGTACACATGTAGATTTCACTCGAGTCGCGTTCTCGGGATCTCTGCACGATGCTGCTTCCTCATCCGGTCTCCGACCTGCGCTGCTTCAGGGGGCCGATACGTCACTTCCGGGTTCTTCAACACGTATAGCAGACGCCACCGGAACTCCACAGCAGGCTCTCTCCCTCTGGATCTCACAAGAGGGGTTACGCTCTGCGCGTTTTGCCGTACGTAGTGACGGCTTCGTCAGGAGTGACGTTACCCCATAAAGAGATGCTATTTATACCCTTTAATCTATGCTGACCTTTCCTCCTATTGGACAGCAGATAAATTGGTAATTGACTTCATGTGTCCTTCCAATACTCACAACACTGTTATACAATTAACCTTTAAAATACACAACAATGTTTATACACTTCAAAGTAAAATACATCTTTATTAATAAAAAATCCTATTCTAAAAATTAACGAAGTGACCTCATATACAACTGTGCTATTTCAGGAATTGTATATAAAATATATGAGACATAAAATATAATAAGATCGCTCAAAATCTAACTTATAATATATGTTGAAACGGCGATTGATGTATCTCAAAATAAGAACATAGGGGAAAAAAACACAATTAGTTCACAGTATGTGCATTTTCAACCTTGTTTGCAGTCTAAAACAATTTATTGTCTAAAACAATTTATTATTACAGTTTTTTATAGGAAAGCACTTAGCTCAAAATCCACATTAAGACCTAGTGGTACAAGTGTTTGTAAGGTGAAGATCCAGAAGCTTTCTCTTTTTTTAAGAGCAGCTTGTCTGTCTCCACCTCTCCAATGTGTCAACACTTGTTCTATAACTGTAAAAGTGAGTCCAGATGTATCCCCATTATGTTTTTGTAAAAAATGGTTGGACAGGTAATGTGTAGTGACACCTCTCCTTACATTGCCAATGTGCTCAAGTATACGTGTATTTACAGTTCTTGTTGTCTGGCCCACATATTGTAATCCACATGGACAGGTAATAAGATATACCACATAATTAGATTTACATGACAAAAGTTGTTTTATGTTATATCTTTGCCCTGAGGTATTAGACATAAAGCTAAACTTGTCCTCTGGCCTATGTTTACATGCAGTACATGTGGTACAACCATAAAAACCTTTAGATTTGGTTAGCCATCTATTCCCCTCACTGGTTATTTTAGGGAGGGCACTAGGGGCTAATTTATCTTTCAATGATTTTGCTCTTCTAAAGTTCACGCTTGGATTTTCAGGGACAATCTCTCCAAGCACAGGGTCATTTTTTACAATATGCCAGTGCTTCTTAATTATTTTAGTAATCTTATCTGATTGTCTATTGTAATCTGTCAGAAATGAGTACTCAAAAGTTTTAGTAGATTTAACCTTCTTTTTATTGCTCAGTAAATCATTTCTATCCAAATCATTGACTTTTTTTAATGGCATCCTGTATGGTCACATCATTGTAATCTTTTTCTAAAAACCTTTCTTGTAGAAAAACAGATTGTTTTTGAAAGGTACTTGTGTTACTACAATTTCTTTTAATGCGCCTTATCTGTCCGTATGGGACATTTTGCAACCATTTTGGATGATGACAACTTGTGGTGGATATGTAGTTGTTTATATCTACACCTTTAAAGAAGGTCTCTGTTTTTATTATCCCTTCCTCAATGAAAATGGTCAGGTCCAAGAAATTAACTTTTTCCTGCCTGTATTCACAATTGAATTTTAAGTTAAGCAAGTTGTCATTAATATAGATGATAAACTGTTTAAGGCTTTCTTCATTGCCTTTCCAAATAAACACAATATCATCTATATACCTGCGCCATAGGCACAAATTCGCACCCAGCTCTGCAATGGACCAAATATGGTCTTCCTCCCATGCTCCCATAAGAAGATTTGCATAGCTGGGTGCAAATTTCGTGCCCATGGCGGTGCCACATTTTTGCAGGTAATATACCCCCTCAAACAAAAAATAATTATGTTCCAGGATGAACTTTATGCCATCTAGAATGAAGTTGGCGTGTTCATTGGGCATATCTGGATCTTTTGATAAGGCCCTATCTACAGCTTCATGTCCATCTCTATGATTTATACACGTATAGAGGGAGGTAATATCACAGGCTACTAGATAACATCCATTTTCCCATACTTGACTTTCTAAGATGCGCAAGATATCCGTTGTATCCTTAAGATAGGAAGGAAGTTTAGTGACATATTTTTGTAAATATATGTCTATATAGGCAGATAGATGGGACGTTAAAGAGTCAATCCCTGCCTACCAGGTGGATTAGTGATACTATTATGGAGTTTTGGTAGGTAATAGAATATAGGTCTAACAGGATTTTCTCTGTAAAGAAAACTATATTCATCACTGTTAATGACTTCTTCTATTTTACCTCTATCTAACAGGATTTTAAGTTCTTTTAAGAAATCTACTGTTGGATCTTTTTTTAAAGGTTGATATGTATTCACGTCACCTAGAATTCTTTTAGATTCTGTGATGTAATCATTTCTGTCTATAATTGCTACACCACCACCCTTATCAGCTTGTTTTATAACAACGTTAGTATCTTCTTGTAGCACTTTTAAGGCCTTTCTTTCAGAGATGCTCAAGTTATTTTCAAACTTTGTATAAGATTTAACTAGATTTTCAAAGTCTTTTTGTATAAGTTGTGAAAATACATCTAAATTGTTACCTTTCACATACTTTGGATAGAACGTTGAAGGTAATTTAAGGCCAGAATGTATTAACATTGGTCTGTTTTCTGATGTTTCAGGAAATTTAGTCACATCTGATGTGATGACAAGATTATCAGCAGTCCTTTGTTCTACATCTTTTAATCTAAAAATCTTTTTATAGTCAGTTTTCTTAAGAACCTCTGCGCATGTAGTAATAGGGAGTGAAGGGGGGAAGGGATAGTGAGCTCTAGCTACTGTCTGTGATTTGGTGCCAGGGGTGAGAGGGTCATTGAACATGCAAAAACACTTGCCTAGACAAGTGAGAGAACCCCTTTTGAACAAGCACTCATAGTGTGATTGATACAAGTTTGTTTAAAAGAGTAACCTTTATTAGTGTATATGGGTAAAATAAGTGAAGTACATAAACACTCAACACAATTAAAACACGTATTAAACTTAATGTCTCTAAGTCTAAATTGTAGACTAATGGAGGTGGTGTTTGAAGGAATGTAATGTAGCTGGCACCATGTGAAATAAAATCAAAAAGAAAGAAAAATTATTTTAATATTAAAGTATAGAATGAATAAGGTGCCTCAGTGTGGTGTGTATATTATTGTTGAAAGGGTCTGGTGTATGTCGCGTGGATAAAGTGTCAGTCACACCACTTTCATACCACATCTGATTGATATGTGGTTCTCTGACAGTATACAATATATAATATATAGCTATTGAATTTCGGGCCAGACCAACTTGATCAGTGCTTAGTGTGGCTTAGCTGGAATCGATTGTCAGAGAGACCATCAAAGGGTTAAAATATATCCTTCAATACAACGCTGGATGAAGTAAAATATCAGGAAGGAAGGCTACTGTGTAGCTGGGGGTGGTGAGGCTAAATTGTGGGAACTATTGGTATATAATGATGATTTTATTGTTTCCCACTAAACATTAATTATTTCAAAGTTATTATAGCCTCATATGAGCTCAACACGATTCACATAGTAAATAGATAGTGATATGAATGGCTGCTCGTATCCCCTGTGAAGGTAGCAAGTGTGTTTGTGGGTAGGCTAGCAGGTATATCTCGATTAATAAAGCCAATAAAAGAGTTATCTTCAGCTGCCTGAAAAATAAAAATCACTTTATCTCTGCAGACCTATATAGGTGGTATAGGTAAGTGATTGATATTTCTAATAGCCGCCCAGCTGTGTCAGTCAATGTAGGTGTTTTAGATGGGCAGGCTATCTTGCCATAGACAAATTTGTCTCAGTTACCACTTATCTTCTAGGGCAAATCAGCCCTGTCTACTAAATATATGCGACTAGATAAAGTTTAGGTGCCCAGCAGCCGCTCGGTGACGTGCCCTCTACAAAACAGGGATGCTGTGGGGGGCTGCTATCTCGGAGCGTTTAATCCCTGCTCACGAGTGGCGGCATCTGTTGATTCTCCGCCCGGCATGGTGTATTCATGAACACCGCTATGTATCAAACTGCCGGGTGGAGCTCAAAGTGAAGCTGCGGCTATTCTCCGCGCTCACAAACAGACGTCGCCGCACCAGTGCGCGTGCTGACGTCACAGAGGAACGCCCACCGACGTACGTTTCGCGTCACACCGATGCTTTCTCAAGGTGGCCCCGCCTCTACGTTTGCCAATAGTTTAAATAGCCATGCGTTGCTATGTTAACGATCGCATTTGGGTAAGTATACTGTATCAATTTAATAAAGACAATGTTTGTGTTGATATTTAATGCTGTTTGAGTTATTTATTTAATTATTTTGGCTGGCTAGGAGTGAAACCATGTTCGAAATAGAACCCTTATTAGCTCAGGTAAGTGAATGGTGATGTTGTTATTAAACAACCGTGAGAATATTGTAAGAGTTCAAATTGGATAACTCATGCTACCTGTAGAATGTAGATGGTACACATGTGTCACAAGCAAGTTAAGACTGATAGCAACCTACAATCAATGGTGATATAAAGAATTAAAGTATCCTAGCATTCGTATTTTATTTATTGGGCAGTGTGGAGGATGTATAATGCAGATGAATACACATGATTCCTATACACTGAGCCAAAATGGCTAAGATGATACCATCCTGAGGATATTTGTAGTACATGCACATGTTGCGGAGTGAGTAGTAGCTCAGTGGGTTGTTGATATAGTCAATGGCGTACGCTTCAAAGGTATCTGCCAACTCCCTGAAACCATCAGAAGGGGCGATTGGGACCGAGAGTTGCTTAAAAAAGAAGCAAAGTGGATTTATACCCTGGGAACGTTGTATCCCCAGGGCCTTAATGAAGGTTTTATGTTTGCCCCCTTTATAGGATAGGTTCAACACACTCTCTGCATTTCTTGCATCTATGCATCTATACAGCAAATGTAAGATATATCTATCTGCAAGCATACCTCCATTGACTATATCTACAACCCACTGAGCTAACTATCAGCTACTACTCACTCTGCAACATGTGCATGTACTACAAATATCCTCAGGATGGTATCATCTTAGCCATTTTGGCTCAGTGTATAGGAATCATGTATATTCATCTGCATTATACATCCTCCACACTGCCCAATAAATAAAATACGAATGCTAGGATACTTTAATTCTTTATATCACCGTTGATTGTAGGTTGCTATCAGTCTTAACTTGCTTGTGACACATGTGTACCATCTACATTCTACAGGTAGCATGAGTTATCCAATTTGAACTCTTACAATATTCTCACGGTTGTTTAATAACAACATCACCATTCACTTACCTGAGCTAATAAGGGTTCTATTTCGAACATGGTTTCACTCCTAGCCAGCCAAAATAATTAAATAAATAACTCAAACAGCATTAAATATCAACACAAACATTGTCTTTATTAAATTGATATACTTACCCAAATGCGATCGTTACCATAGCAACGCATGGCTATTTAAACTATTGGCAAACGTAGAGGCGGGGCCACCTTGAGAAAGCCTCAGTGTGACGCGAAACGTACGTCGGTGGGCGTTCCTCTGTGACGTCAGCAAGCGCACTGGTGCGGCGACGTCTGTTTGTGAGCGCGGAGAATAGCCGCAGCTTCACTTTGAGCTCCACCCGGCAGTTTGATACATAGCGGTGTTCATGAATACACCATGCCGGGCGGAGAATCAACAGATGCCGCCACTCGTGAGCAGGGATTAAACGCTCCGAGATAGCAGCCCCCCACAGCATCCCTGTTTTGTAGAGGGCACGTCACCGAGCGGCTGCTGGGCACCTATACTTTATCTAGTCGCATATATTTAGTAGACAGGGCTGATTTGCCCTAGAAGATAAGTGGTAACTGAGACAAATTTGTCTATGGCAAGATAGCCTGCCCATCTAAAACACCTACATTGACTGACACAGCTGGGCGGCTATTAGAAATATCAATCACTTACCTATACCACCTATATAGGTCTGCAGAGATAAAGTGATTTTTATTTTTCAGGCAGCTGAAGATAACTCTTTTATTGGCTTTATTAATCGAGATATACCTGCTAGCCTACCCACAAACACACTTGCTACCTTCACAGGGGATACGAGCAGCCATTCATATCACTATCTATTTACTATGTGAATCGTGTTGAGCTCATATGAGGCTATAATAACTTTGAAATAATTAATGTTTAGTGGGAAACAATAAAATCATCATTATATACCAATAGTTCCCACAATTTAGCCTCACCACCCCCAGCTACACAGTAGCCTTCCTTCCTGATATTTTACTTCATCCAGCGTTGTATTGAAGGATATATTTTAACCCTTTGGTGGTCTCTCTGACAATCGATTCCAGCTAAGCCACACTAAGCACTGATCAAGTTGGTCTGGCCCGAAATTCAATAGCTATATATTATATATTGTATACTGTCAGAGAACCACATATCAATCAGATGTGGTATGAAAGTGGTGTGACTGACACTTTATCCACGCGACATACACCAGACCCTTTCAACAATAATATACACACCACACTGAGGCACCTTATTCATTCTATACTTTAATATTAAAATAATTTTTCTTTCTTTTTGATTTTATTTCACATGGTGCCAGCTACATTACATTCCTTCAAACACCACCTCCATTAGTCTACAATTTAGACTTAGAGACATTAAGTTTAATACGTGTTTTAATTGTGTTGAGTGTTTATGTACTTCACTTATTTTACCCATATACACTAATAAAGGTTACTCTTTTAAACAAACTTGTATCAATCACACTATGAGTGCTTGTTCAAAAGGGGTTCTCTCACTTGTCTAGGCAAGTGTTTTTGCATGTTCAATGAACCTCTGCGCATCCACAAATAGGCCAAAATTATTTGGACCTACTGTTGGTGCAAACTTGAGACCCTTTGACATTAGTGACTTTTCTGATTCTGTCAGTGGTTTTGAACTAAGGTTAAAAATATTATTTCCTATTTCTTGCTTTTTTTGCGATACTTCTTTTTCTCTTCCTCTTCCCCATTTTCGTCGGGTCTTGTTCTTTTCCTTTCTGACGAGGGATCCCTCTTCATTAGGGGGGCATAATAATTTGCTCCCTGAAATGAAGTGGACCCCCCCTCCCCTAAAAAATGCTTTTTATTACCATTTTTAGGGACATGTTTAGTGAACAATTTCTCTTTCTGAACTTCTCTTTCTTCTTTCCTAGAGTTTGTTACTATTTCTACTTCAGAATCGAAGTCTATACTTATAGTTCTTTTAGGTGTTTTACTTACACTAATCTGAACTTTATCAGGTCCTTTTGATGTTTTTGGAGATTTTGATTTGGTTCTCCAATTACCTCGTTCAGGACTCTTTCTATTTTTATTTCGTATGTCTCTTGTATTCTTACTAGATTTTCTATTTTCCCTTGATTTATCTCTTTTTTGAAAGGATTTTTTAGCTGTTTTCTTATTATTGGTAGATTTGGCAGATAAAACTTCAGGAGTTTTATTCTCCTTAGGATTTGTTTTCTCTTCCAGATCAGGTTTTCTAGGGGGTCCATCTTTATAGTCCTCTTCATCTCTAAGAAATTTTTTAACTTTCTTAGTGATGGTTTCCTTCCTGATCTTATCTAATTTGTTTTGCAGATGAATGTCTTTCTCTTTAAACTGAGTTGTTTGGTTTAAATTACCGATCCTTAGTTCTATTTCATTGATCTCGACATCAATCTGCAAAACATGATTTCTCTGCTGTTCAATGATTAATCCCATTAGATCTTGTGAACATTTTTCTAGCAGATTATACCATTTCTCAATGAAAGCCTCATCTTCTAGATCTATAGATGGGTGTTTCTTGAGTCTTAGTCCTCTTGGGACTCTGCCACTTATAATGTACTGTTCCAAAAAAGTGTAGTCCCAAAACTTTTTAATGTCTTTGATAAACAACTTCTCCAATTTCTCAAATTCTGATTCCAAATTATGCGACTCTTCAACTATAGTATCAGAGTCTAAATTTAGTTTCAGAATGCTGTCAAAGTCCACAACCCTTGTGTGTCTTCATGAGAAAACATTGGGGAAGTTGTTATCAATTTCTATTTCTTCCATATTGAGTGGTGCAGCCTAACTAGTGAATGAAACAAAACAAACACTATACAAAAATGACACTAGATGGCGCTCGTACACTCTAAAAAAACACAACTTAAACCATGCAGTGAAATATAGTGACTGGTGATATCAAAATAAATCAAAAATAAAGTGCACAAAGTGATAAATAGACACTCAAACCCTTAAGTACTGTTTCACGGTCCACAAAGTAACAGAGAGAAGAATCAGGGGAGCGTCAGTGCCTAAGGAAAAAACGTGATACTCGCATAGTGCAATATGTTAACAATACACATACACAGGCAGAGCTCTCATAAGAGCACAATAAAGCTAGATATCAATGATCATTAAGTATCAGAAATACTAGCTATGTATGGACAACTATAATAGAAAGTGTCCCATACACACAGGAGCAACAAATAGGCGGTAGAAATCCAAAAGAGAGACACCAATCCAAAACTTAAAAAATGTAGATATTTATCCAGCATTGATAAAAATTGGAGGCTTACAGGATTCCGGAAAGGTAACAGCAAGTTTGTACACATGTAGATTTCACTCGAGTCGCGTTCTCGGGATCTCTGCACGATGCTGCTTCCTCATCCGGTCTCCGACCTGCGCTGCTTCAGGGGGCCGATACGTCACTTCCGGGTTCTTCAACACGTATAGCAGACGCCACCAGAACTCCACAGCAGGCTCTCTCCCTCTGGATCTCACAAGAGGGGTTACGCTCTACGCGTTTCGCCGTACGTAGTGACGGCTTTGTCAGGAGTGACGTTACCCCATAAAGAGATGCTATTTATACCCTTTAATCTATGCTGACCTTTCCTCCTATTGGACAGCAGATAAATTGGTAATTGACTTCATGTGTCCTTCCAATCCTCACAACACTGTTATACAATTAACCTTTAAAATACACAACAATGTTTATACACTTCAAAGTAAAATACATCTTTATTAATAAAAAATCCTATTCTAAAAATTAACGATGTGACCTCATATACAACTGTGCTATTTCAGGAATTGTATATAAAATATATAAGAGACATAAAATATAATAAGATCGCTCAAAATCTAACTTATAATATATGTTGAAACGGCGATTGATGTATCTCAAAATAAGAACATAGGGAAAAAAAACACAATTAGTTCACAGTATGTGCATTTTCAACCTTGTTTGCAGTCTAAAACAATTTATTGTCTAAAACAATTTATTATTACAGTTTTTTATAGGAAAGCACTTAGCTCAAAATCCACATTAAGACCGAGTGTACGAGCGCCATCTAGTGTCATTTTTGTATAGTGTTTGTTTTGTTTCATTCACTAGTTAGGCTGCACCACTCAATATGGAAGAAATAGAAATTGATAACAACTTCCCCAATGTTTTCTCATGAAGACACACAAGGGTTGTGGACTTTGACAGCATTCTGAAACTAAATTTAGACTCTGATACTATAGTTGAAGAGTCGCATACTTTGGAATCAGAATTTGAGAAATTGGAGAAGTTGTTTATCAAAGACATTAAAAAGTTTTGGGACTACACTTTTTTGGAACAGTACATTATAAGTGGCAGAGTCCCAAGAGGACTAAGACTCAAGAAACACCCATCTATAGATCTAGAAGATGAGGCTTTCATTGAGAAATGGTATAATCTGCTAAAAAAATGTTCACAAGATCTAATGGGATTAATCATTGAACAGTAGAGAAATCATGTTTTGCAGATTGATGTCGAGATCAATGAAATAGAACTAAGGATCGGTAATTTAAACCAAACAACTCAGTTTAAAGAGAAAGACATTCATCTGCAAAACAAATTAGATAAGATCAGGAAGGAAACCATCACTAAGAAAGTTAAAAAAATTCTTAGAGATGAAGAGGACTATAAAGATGGACCCCCTAGAAAACCTGATCTGGAAGAGAAAACAAATCCTAAGGAGAATAAAACTCCTGAAGTTTTATCTGCCAAATCTACCAATAATAAGAAAACCCCTAAAAAAATCCTTTCAAAAAAGAGATAAATCAAGAGAAAATAGAAAATCTAGTAAGAATACAAGAGACATACGAAATAAAAATAGAAAGAGTCCTGAACGAGGTAATTGGAGAACCAAATCAAAATCTCCAAAAACATCAAAAGGACCTGATAAAGTTCAGATTAGTGTAAGTAAAACACCTAAAAGAACTATAAGTATAGACTTCGATTCTGAAGTAGAAATAGTAACAAACTCTAGGAAAGAAGAAAGAGAAGTGCAGAAAGAGAAATTGTTCACTAAACATGTCCCTAAAAATGGTAATAAAAAGCATTTTTTAGGGGAGGGGGGGTCCACTTCATTTCAGGGAGCAAATTATTATGCCCCCCTAATGAAGAGGGATCCCTCGTCAGAAAGGAAAAGAACAAGACCCGACGAAAACGGGGAAGAGGAAGAGAAAAAGAAGTATCTCAAAAAAAGCAAAAAATAGGAAATAATATTTTTAACCTTAGTTCAAAACCACTGACAGAATCAGAAAAGTCACTAATGTCAAAGGGTCTCAAGTTTGCACCAACAGTAGGTCCAAATAATTTTGGCCTATTTGTGGATGCGCAGAGGTTCTTAAGAAAACTGACTATAAAAAGATGTTTTAGATTAAAAGATGTAGAACAAAGGACTGCTGATAATCTTGTCATCACATCAGATGTGACTAAATTTCCTGAAACATCAGAAAACAGACCAATGTTAATACATTCTGGCCTTAAATTACCTACAACGTTCTATCGAAAGTATGTGAAAGGTAACAATTTAGATGTATTTTCACAACTTATACAAAAAGACTTTGAAAATCTAGTTAAATCTGATACAAAGTTTGAAAATAACTTGAGCATCTCTGAAAGAAAGGCCTTAAAAGTGCTACAAGAAGATACTAACGTTGTTATAAAACAAGCTGATAAGGGTGGTGGTGTAGCAATTATAGACAGAAATGATTACATCACAGAATCTAAAAGAATTCTAGGTGACGTGAATACATATCAACCTTTAAAAAAAGATCCAACAGTAGATTTCTTAAAAGAACTTAAAATCCTGTTAGATAGAGGTAAAATAGAAGAAGTCATTAACAGTGATGAATATAGTTTTCTTTACAGAGAAAATCCTGTTAGACCTATATTCTATTACCTACCAAAACTCCATAATAGTATCACTAATCCACCTGGTAGGCCAATAATAGCAGGGATTGACTCTTTAACGTCCCATCTATCTGCCTATATAGACATATATTTACAAAAATATGTCACTAAACTTCCTTCCTATCTTAAGGATACAACGGATATCTTGCGCATCTTAGAAAGTCAAGTATGGGAAAATGGATGTTATCTAGTAACCTGTGATATTACCTCCCTCTACACATGTATAAACCATAGAGATGGACATGAAGCTGTAGATAGGGCCTTATCAAAAGATCCAGATATGCCCAATGAACACGCCAACTTCATTCTAGATGGCATAAAGTTCATCTTGGAACATAACTATTTTTTATTTGAGGGGGTATATTACCTGCAAAAATGTGGCACCGCCATGGGCACGAAATTTGCACCCAGCTATGCAAATCTTCTTATGGGAGCATGGGAGGAAGACCATATTTGGTCCATTGCAGAGCTGGGTACGAATTTATGCCTATGGCGCAGGTATATAGATGATATTGTGTTTATTTGGAAAGGCAATGAAGAAAGCCTTAAACAGTTTATCATCTATATTAATGACAACTTGCTTAACTTAAAATTCAATTGTGAATACAGTCAGGAAAAAGTTAATTTCTTGGACCTGACCATTTTCATTGAGGAAGGGATAATAAAAACAGAGACCTTCTTTAAAGGTGTAGATATAAACAACTACATATCCACCACAAGTTGTCATCATCCAAAATGGTTGCAAAATGTCCCATACGGACAGATAAGGCGCATTAAAAGAAATTGTAGTAACACAAGTACCTTTCAAAAACAATCTGTTTTTCTACAAGAAAGGTTTTTAGAAAAAGATTACAATGATGTGACCATACAGGATGCCATTAAAAAAAGTCAATGATTTGGATAGAAATGATTTACTGAGCAATAAAAAGAAGGTTAAATCTACTAAAACTTTTGAGTACTCATTTCTGACAGATTACAATAGACAATCAGATAAGATTACTAAAATAATTAAGAAGCACTGGCATATTGTAAAAAATGACCCTGTGCTTGGAGAGATTGTCCCTGAAAATCCAAGCGTGATCTTTAGAAGAGCAAAATCATTGAAAGATAAATTAGCCCCTAGTGCCCTCCCTAAAATAACCAGTGAGGGGAATAGATGGCTAACCAAATCTAAAGGTTTTTATGGTTGTACCACATGTACTGCATGTAAACATAGGCCAGAGGACAAGTTTAGCTTTATGTCTAATACCTCAGGGCAAAGATATAACATAAAACAACTTTTGTCATGTAAATTTAATTATGTGGTATATCTTATTACCTGTCCATGTGGATTACAATATGTGGGCCAGATAACAAGAGCTGTAAATACACGTATACTAGAGCACATTGGCAATGTAAGGAGAGGTGTCACTACACATTACCTGTCCAACCATTTTTTACAAAAACATAATGGGGATACATCTGGACTCACTTTTACAGTTATAGAACAAGTGTTGACACATTGGAGAGGTGGAGACAGACAAGCTGCTCTTAAAAAAAGAGAAAGCTTCTGGATCTTCACCTTACAAACACTTGTACCACTAGGTCTTAATGTGGATTTTGAGCTAAGTGCTTTCCTATAAAAAAACTGTAATAATAAATTGTTTTAGACAATAAATTGTTTTAGACTGCAAACAAGGTTGAAAATGCACATACTGTGAACTAATTGTGTTTTTTTCCCTATGTTCTTATTTTGAGATACATCAATCGCCGTTTCAACATATATTATAAGTTAGATTTTGAGCGATCTTATTATATTTTATGTCTCTTATATATTTTATATACAATTCCTGAAATAGCACAGTTGTATATGAGGTCACTTCGTTAATTTTTAGAATAGGATTTTTTATTAATAAAGATGTATTTTACTTTGAAGTGTATAAACATTGTTGTGTATTTTAAAGGTTAATTGTATAACAGTGTTGTGAGTATTGGAAGGACACATGAAGTCAATTACCAATTTATCTGCTGTCCAATAGGAGGAAAGGTCAGCATAGATTAAAGGGTATAAATAGCATCTCTTTATGGGGTAACGTCACTCCTGACGAAGCCGTCACTACGTACGGCGAAACGCATAGAGCGTAACCCCTCTTGTGAGATCCAGAGGGAGAGAGCCTGCTGTGGAGTTCCGGTGGCGTCTGCTATACGTGTTGAAGAACCCGGAAGTGACGTATCGGCCCCCTGAAGCAGCGCAGGTCGGAGACCGGATGAGGAAGCAGCATCGTGCAGAGATCCCGAGAACGCGACTCGAGTGAAATCTACATGTGTACAAACTTGCTGTTACCTTTCCGGAATCCTGTAAGCCTCCAATTTTTATCAATGCTGGATAAATATCTACATTTTTTAAGTTTTGGATTGGTGTCTCTCTTTTGGATTTCAACCTCCTATTTGTTGCTCCTGTGTGTATGGGACACTTTCTATTATACTGTAGATGTCCATACATAGCTAGTATTTCTGATACTTAATGATCATTGATATCTAGCTTTATTGTGCTCTTATGAGAGCTCTGCCTGTGTATGTGTATTGTTAACATATTGCACTATGCGAGTATCACGTTTTTTCCTTAGGCACTGACGCTCCCCTGATTCTTCTCTCTGTTACTTTGTGGACCGTGAAACAGTCCTTAAGGGTTTGAGTGTCTATTTATCACTTTGTGCACTTTATTTTTGATTTATTTTGATATCACCAGTCACTATATTTCACTGCATGGTTTAAGTTGTGTTTTTTTAGAGTGGACGAACGCCATCGAGTGTCATTTTTGTATAGTACTTCTGGTGTAGCACAGCTCCCAATCCGTTGAGGCTGGCATCCACGTGCAGAATGTAAGGCTTCTCCAGGTCAGCATAGGCTAGAACGGGAGCCTCTGTTAGACTGTTCTTCAGCCCCTTAAATGCTTCTTCAAAAGCGGACGTCCACCGATCCCCAAGGGGTTCCTTGGGGTGATCTTCTTCTGCTTGGGTTCCTCTGGATAGACCTTCAGCAGATTGTTCAGCACAGCCGCCTTCTTGCAGTATCCATCCACAAACCGTCTGTAGTATCCACAGAACCCGAGAAATGACCTCAGCTCCATCACATTCTCTGGTCTTGGCCAATTCACCACCACCTCCACCTTGGCCGGGTCGGTGGCCACGCCATCTGCAGACACTATATGACCCACATAAGTGACCGATGTTCGACAGAAGCAGCACTTATCCAAGGAGAGCTTCAGGCCTTCTTTCCCTAAGCGATCCAGCACTTTCATCAGCCTAGTCTCATGTTCTTCAAGTGTGGTTCCGAACACAATTATGTCATCCAGGTAGACCAGACACTCACGAGGACACATATCTCCAATCGTCTTCTCCATAAGCCGTTGGAAAGTGGCCGGAGCATCGCAGATACCTTGGGGCATCCGGGTGAACTGATAAAATCCCAGAGGACAGACGAACGCCGTCTTCTCTTGATCAGCTGGGCTCATTGGAACCTGGTAATACCCAGATCGAAGGTCCAACACGCTAAACCACTGGCTTCTCGACAGTGCGCTGAGGATCTCCTCTATTCGTGGTAGCGTGTATTGGTCAGGCACAGTACGTCTGTTCAATGTTCTGTAATCCACGCACAATCGAACAGACCCATTTTTCTTTCGTACCACCACAATCGGTGAGGCATAGGGAATTCAAGATTCGGTCACTATACCGGCCGTTTCCATCTCGTTCAGGACACCACGCACATCCTCCACATCTCTGGGAGCTATACGGCGAGACCTTTCCCTAAACGGCGTGTCATCATTCAGACGAATCGTGTGCTGAGCGCTTCTGCTGCATCCCACGTCCATCTCACTAGTAGAGAACACATCTCGTCTCTCTCTCAACTGAGCACGTAGCTTCTCCTTCCATTCTTCCTCCAGGGGAGACTTTCCGAAGTCGAATTGTAGTGCCCCGGGCTCTTCTCCCACACGGGCAGTGTGAACGGTCACTGTGTCGTCCATAGGATCCACAGGATAAATTCTACCCAGACTTTGTCCTACTTCAAGCAGCACGGTATGTAGAGACATGTTCTGGATAGACACGGTAATCTTCCTGGGGACATTAGATGGCCAATCCCGTACTTCAGGTATCATTCGGTATCCCCAATGACTCTCAGACTCTGGAAGAGTCTCCAGCGAAAAGTATCTGTCGTTTTCGTGCCGACTGGGATACTTGATCAGCGCGGTCACACGCCTCACTCCCCCTGGTGGAATCTCCAATAACCCTCGCTCTTAAATATAAAAAAGATTATGAACAGAATAGACAGAGGGACTGGAAAACCGAAAAGAAAGTCAACATTGCAGAGGATACACCCACAGTTGAGGTGCAATCCACTCCAATTAATAAAGTGCTATCAAAGGAAGATATAAAACCAAAATCAAAAAAAGACAATGAAAAAATAGATAAAACATCAAATAGAAAGATGGGACCCCATAGGCCCTACATGGGAGCTAGGCCACAAGCACCTGTAAGGGAGAATCACCATAGATACCATGGCCCACCAAGAGGAGGGTATTTTAATGGTAATGGTGGGTATGGGCACCATGAGTATTATCATGATGGACCCAGAGAGGCATATAGAGGGTATGATAATAGTGTTTATAGATCTAACAATTTCAGGCCCTTTAATGCACCTTCTTTCAATCATGAAAATAACCAACACCAATTGTCTTTTTTAGACCACGACAGGGAGTACAACTTCCCTATATGGAAAAACAGCGAGATAGAAAACGCAGTGGGGAGACAAGACACCCCCAGGTCAGCGAGACGCAAAAGAATAGAGGATTCAGAGGAAAAAGAGGTGGAAGAAGGAAAGAGAAAAAAGTCAGAGCAGCCAAACCACAGGTAGAGGTTGGTAATATATTCAATATCAGCAGTTACAGAACCACTGAGGTTGAGGAAAAAGTTTTGTCCAGGGGCCTTAACTTTGCTCCCTCTAAGGGACCAAATATGTTTGACTTGTTTATAGATACCCAAAAATTTGTGAGACGGTTAACATTAAAAAAGTACTTTATAAAAGATGCTGTAAGTAGGGAGACTATCCAGAGTAATAATATAAATAGTGAGAGCAGATCGTCCTCCACCACTCAATTTAAAAGACCCTCAGTGTTTTATCCTAAACACGTGAAGGGTAGTTTCTTAGAAACTTTTTCTGAACTAGTCATTCAGGACATGGAAAAGGCAACCAGTGAGTTTAAAATCCCCAAATATAATCTTAGTAAGATAGAAAAAGATGCAGTAATGAGCCTGGAAAGCAACAAACAAATAGTAATTAAGTCTGCGGACAAAGGGGGAGGCATAGTTATAATGGACTCTGACTATTATAAACAAGAGTCCTTGAGAATCCTAAGCGATGGAACTACATATAAAAAACTGCAGGGCAATCCATCCATAGAGTTTAGGATAGCACTTCAGGAATACCTTCATAGGGGTTTCTTGGATGGAAACATCTCAAAGAGTGAATTGGAGTTCTTGGATGTATTACAGCCAAGGATTCCAATTTTCTATTTCATTCCTAAAATCCATAAGGATCTTTGGAATCCCCCCGGACGCCCCATAATATCGGGGATTAAATCACTGACATCCAATTTGTCGCAGTTCATTGACTCCACTCTGCAGAAATATGTCCCCAAAATCCCGTCTTTTCTAAGAGACACCACACACGTATTAAATTTAGTTAGGGACCTCAAATGGGAAGATCATTACATTTGGGTCACGTGTGACGTGACGTCTCTATATACCGTCATAAATCATGACCTAGGTATCAGAGCAATCAGAAGGGTGTTAAATCAAGATGATAGTCTTGAACAGGGATTCCGAGAATTTATAATAGAGGGGATACGCTATATACTTACGCATAACTATTTTAGCTATGATAACAGCTTCTACCTCCAGATATGTGGCACTGCCATGGGTACAAGGTTCGCCCCTAGTTATGCCAACATTTTTATGGGCATGTGGGAAGAGGAGCACATCCATTCCGGCGGCCCATTTGGGGCGGGCCTTGTACTATGGAAACGCTATATAGACGACGTGCTATGTATCTGGGGTGGAGGCATCGAGGAACTTGGGGAGTTCCAAAAATACTTGAATAATAACAATATGAACTTAAAATTCACCTTTAACATCAGCCCAACGAGTATAGACTTCTTAGATCTCAGATTGTTCATAGAGCGAGGGTCTATTGAGACTAAGACCTTTTATAAAAAAGTAGATGCCAACACATATCTCTTGGCATCTAGCCATCACAACCATAGATGGATTAATAATATTCCCAAGGGCCAGTTCCTAAGAACTAAAAGAAATTGCTCTCAACCAGAAATATTTGAGATGCAGGCCAATGATCTTAAGGAAAAATTCATCCAGAGAGAATATAATCCTAATATGGTTGAGAAGGCCTTAGAGAGTGTAAAGGATATTGACAGAAATGACCTTATCTGTATGGACAATAAGAAATCAAAACAACCAGATGGTGTAGAATTTATCCCCTTCATAACCAAGTATAATGGGATGTCAAATAAAATAACACAAATAATTAGAAAACATTGGAGTATACTACAGGGGGATGCAATCCTTAAATCAATATTACCTAAACACCCCCAGATAGTGTTCAAAAAGGCCAATAATTTAAAGCTTCAACTATCCCCGAGCTGTCCGTTTAATTCCACAAAAGCACAAAATACAACATGGCTCAAGGAATTGGACGGATTCTTTACATGTGATAAATGTATTGGCTGTAGGTACAGCAGTAAATGCAAGCAATTTCAATCTAATGTTACAGGTATTAAATTTCCCATTAAATCATTCATTTCCTGCAAGACTCCTTTTGTGGTCTACCTGTTAGAGTGCCCTTGTGGACTACAATATGTAGGGCGAACAGGTAGACCATTGAAACGACGTCTTGCGGAACATGTCTATAATATCAAAAAGGGCCTGGAGACACATAGTGTCTCCAGTCACTTTAAAAATAAACATGGACAAAATCCGGAAGGGTTAATCTGCAAAGGGATTGACTGCCCTAAGCAGAATTGGAGGGGGGGTGATAAAATCAATCTTATATCCAGACGCGAAAGCTACTGGATATATACCCTCAAAACCTTAACCCCGAGAGGACTCAACATTGAATTTGACCTGGCAGCATTTTTGAGGGATAGTTAGGTCTGTATACTGCTGTTGTTGAGTATTGCCTAACCAGGTTATCTGATTTTTGCAATTCAAGTAATCTCTTTCCACCTCTGAGTCCTATATGCTGTCATTGACAGTGAGCTAGTATAAATAGCCTACTCGCACATTGAAATAATAAGCCACAAGGTTGCTAATTACTTTTTATTTCTATAATTATTAGAGTTTTACTTATGTATTTTATTAGATGCATTGGCATTGATGTATCAATTTTGTCTTTGTAAAGTATTTCACAGCATGCTAGAATGTGATCATTTAGTGCTATTGGCTGTCCAGGCATGAAGTGGTTAAACCTGCTACACACGAATTGCCTGTTATCAGCCAACAAGTGGACAATTAGTAGGAGTTCCCAATCAGACATTCATCCAATGGGAACCCCATGTCAGCTTTGCACAAAGGTATAAAACACCTTAAGTGCCCCCACAGCTCCATTACCCCTGAAGAAGTGACGTCAGAGTCACGAAACGCGCGTAGGGTGGAGCTTGCTGTACGTGCTGCGACGTGCAGACCCTGTGGAAGGAAAGGAGGTTGATTGACGGGGAACGTCATCGGAGGAGGGACTAGGCGCTCCGAGTCGCGGCCACGAAACGGGGAATCACGCCGGCTCCTGCCTCCTCCTGCAATCACTCGGCATCCTTACATGTGAAGCGGACGGCACGTTGTAGGACACGCATAGGGCATTCTGGCATGTGAGTGCATGTTTTTATGCCTGTCTTTTTTAATAATAAATGTTATAGTGTTACACTATTGGTGCCCCTTTTTGTTCCCAATCGGTATGGTGATGCTGATGCTGGAAGTGTAAATCGTGATACCAGCAGCAGGAATCAGTCGGAGCCAATCATGTGGAGATTTAAAGAAACCTTTTGAGGCCCATTCTTATCTATTTTTAAGTAAGTAGATAGCAACGGTGGGGGTGTGGAACATTGACCATAGGGTACTGCGCAATGGTTGTTTCATTTGTATTTCCAGACAAGCGTCCAGTGTAAAAGAACGGGACATTGTGGACTGTGGATCTCTTCTATATCATCTTTTGATTCATGGGACTACTCCAATTCGTCAGGTTTATTATCTGATAGTGCGCCAGGGAATCACTGTTTGTGTTGAATCTGTGTTATTTATCATATAACCCTCGCTCTTGATTAAAGATTTCACCATACTCTTCTTCATATGCCACCCTATAGCATTCTTCCCGTAGGCTAGGGGCTATATTAAGGGATGACAATGGTAGCTCGCCGGCTTCCTGCAGGAATGAGCGAATCACCGACCTCACAATATCTGCATTCATGCCCAATATGATGGGGGCACTGGGATGTTCTCGAGCCTCCGGGCAGACCAAGGCTTCCAACAGCATGGGATGTGACTTGTTAGTGTTCACCTGCAAGATATCCAGCTTGACCGCCACTATTCCGTCTATGGGGTAATCATCTTTACTCAGTCCCCACAACTTCATCTTTTCGGCTGACTGCAAAGGAAGATTGCTGAGGTGCTGGTCGTAGAATGGACGGTAGATGATGGTCACTTGTGACCCAGTGTCCAGAAGTGCTGAAGAGTAGATCCCCTCCATGACGACTCTTATTACAGCGGTGGGCCCTACTCGACAGTACACTGGCGACACACTTTATTCGAGCTTGGCTAGTCCCACGAATTCGGGTATACCCGGGTGTATTGAGGTTTGTGACTGTTTTCTGCCCGAGTACATTGAGTTATTTTCCAAGCAGGGATTGAAGCATTTTATTCCCGCTGGCTGCAATACTGCACAGTATATATATATAAACTGCATTACAATTCATGAATTTATGCCATCTGGTAGACACGCGAAGCATTGCAGCCTATTAAATCCTAATCATTATCATTTAACAGATCAGCCGCCCATCAGCCAGGCATGAACCCAGGCTGGGAAGGCAAATGCAACGGGGCTTGTCAGAGGTGAGGAGCGGCGCATTCCAGGTATCTGCCAGGTACATACTGGGTATTTGCTCGAATAAAGTGTGTCGGTGCAGTAGGCATCTGGTTGGGGCGTCTCCTCTATGGGAGGCCTCCCCAACTCTTCGGCAACATCCTTGGGTACGGTTGATAAGGACGAGTTGCCTTCCGCACTGTTACGGTGTAGGTCTGGGCCTTAGTGGGCCTCTTGGGGTGCAAACAGCTCCTTGCAACATGGCCCTTCTCGCCACAGTTGAAGCAACGGAAGTCTGGGCGGGGACCCGAACTGTCAGGTGACCTGGGAGCGGACCCAGGCACCTCCGGGGTGGCCGTTTCCTTACCGCTCTTGCTTCCCTTTGCTTTGGGCACTGTTGCTTCCTTGGTCTCATCCTTGCGAGGGTCTTTGGCCTTCTTGGGCGTATGCAACCTAGTATAGGCCTCATGACTCTTCACCTCATCCAGTAGGTTTTCTAGAGTAGGGGGGTCCCCCTTCCGTAGCGCGCATCTGATCATTACTACGATATGGTGAGTGCGCCTATACTCATTCACTGAGGCCTTGATGACTTGGCGGGAACGTAGATCCCACAAGAGCAATTGGATCCGTTGTATGAACTCTGATAGGTCTTCCCCCTCTTTCTGGCAGAGATTGTAATACTTAGTCCATAACTCACTCACATCATCTTCCTTACCGTATGCCCGGGTAAGAGACTCCATCATCTGATGTGCGGTAACCTCAGTATGCTGATCTTTATACATCTTGATGGTAGTGGACGCAGGCGGGCGCAGGCTCTCCATGATTCGTTGTCTTTTCACCTCATCAGGACATGTCCACTCTTCCAGTACCTGTGAAGCATATTCCTTCCAAACATCAAAAGCCTCTTCACCGGTGGGGGTAGGTTTTACCTCTGAAAAGAGCTTTAACTTGTGGTATGGCTGAGGGGAAGCGGATTCGTGCTTGGGCCCACCCAGTTGTTGGATGGCCTGGGCTAGTAATTGGATTTCTCCCATTCTACTGGGGCTAAAGTTGGGGCTGGAGCTCCGTCTGCTTGAGCGACAATTAACACAGGATAATACACTGGCCTCGTCCCCGCATATACTTTCGGGTGGGGACAGGGACATGCACATACTAGTCTCTAGCAAGTCTGTAATGGGGCTACAGGGTTCGAATTTTATCGGCATTTCAGGATATATAACAGGACACCTTGAGCTGAGGGCCCTGGGGAACCTCAAAGTGGATGGGCCTTGCTCTGGCGACAATTCACATCCCCCAGTGATTAATACGGTGCACCATGACCCGTCTGGGTCGGAGCGGCGACCCAGGATTCTGGCATCTTCTAAGCCTGGATACTGCATTAGGATTAAACATAGTTCATAGGATGAGGCATTGGCGGGAACTTGTCCTACAGCAAGGGTTTGTGAGGGCGGGACTTGCCTTTTTACCACCCACATGTTTACCTCTTGGCGGGAAGGTAACGTGTAACTTAACGACACTTTTACTGAGTTCGGGCACCCCAGGTCTGACTCTCAGCAGCGCCTCCAAATGTAGCCCTTGTACCCCTGGGGTATGGTATCTACTGATGCTGCTGTCACCTGTGAGGCTAACAAGAGGCCTGAGCCTCCGCCACTGGGAGCCTGGGGTATACTTACACTGGGTGCAGCGCCTCCACTGATAAGGGAACACTCCCATCAAGTTGGGATCCCTCATCAGAACCAACATATGCAGTAACCACACGCAGTTGGATAAAACAGTATTTATATAGCATAATAATAATAATAATAACCTGTGCATAACGTTTCCTACATAAACAGCATGACATTCCCCTGCATGAATATCATCACATCACCCCACACATGTAAATGGTTGCACCACTTTAGTGTCAGTCTTTATATCACCCTAGTCCTTGGTGTACCAATGTGCCAGGTCACTTAACCTCTTAGTGTCCACCAGCTATAGATTGGAGTGTGTGTGTGAGGGACAGCGCTTCCCTGTGTTGGGGCCCGTTGGTGCACTTTAATATAATACCTTCCTGGTTATGGTCCTAACCAGGAGAATCCTTGAGGAGTCTGCAACACCGCAACGTGATCCCACGTAGCACTGCACTGCTCTCTGCAGAAATGAATGCACACGCTGACTCCACAGGGGAGGGATTCCCAGCCGGATTATCCCTTTGCAAACAGTCTCTGTTATGCAATCAGAGTCTCTTCCTGCTACACACTGTGCTGACAGTCAGGCTCTGTCCTGCAATCTCTTTCTCACTAGAAGTACAGTGAAGGGGTCCCTGTCTTAAGGCAGTTCCCTACACAATACAGTTACTTCTCTACAGTGACTCAGGTAATTAACTGGGCCCTGGGGTTTAACATTCTGGCCTAATCCTTGGAGCACTGCTCTTTGGATTTAACCTGCAGCTTCAGGCTCCTGGTCTTCACTCGCTGCTTCCTGTTCCAGCATTCAATAGTCTTTCCTGCTATTCAGCAGAATCCTGTAGCCCTACTGGCTCCCTGGTGTCAGGTGGTGTCACTGCCCCTGAGCATCATGGGGATTGTAGTTCTATCTGCAGCTTTTAACATAGGGAGCCTCATGCGCTCCCTCTAATGGCTGCCGCTCTGCAGCTTGCACTCGTGCGCCCCCCTGAAATGGCCGCCGCGGAGTTACCCTGCTCATGCGCAACCTCTAATGGTAAGGAGAGGGGGGGAAACCGGCGGCACGGGGAGACCGGAGGGTACATGGCTACATATACATACATTAATTATATATATACATACATTAATTATGTTCTTGTTGTTATGCTTTATTATATTTATTTATAGGTAATTGTCATTTGCCTTCCTTTGGGGGGAGCAATAGTGACCTACCCCTGGTGCTGTCTGTGTGACCTGCCCCTTGCAGCCTGCCTTCAGTGTTGACATCATTCTGACACTCCTTTACTGTACATATGCAGTCCTGGATTTGGAGGAGATCTACTAATCATTTGGAGCTCTATACAGACACTGCAACACTGTGTTGCATCTCTCCAACCTACTGCACATGTGCAGGACTCTCTATTTTTTTGTTTTTTTTGAGAGCCCACAGCTGATTTCCATGTCGGCATTGCACCTGCGACGCTGATTGATGATGTCACCTCCCCTTTAATATCATCGTGCAAACACAGCTTCACACAGATGCCCTCAGCCTCTGACAGGAGCAGGATTGCTGAGTTTCACTAGACTGCCTGTGGTTTGCATTTTTGCCTCAAATCATTAATCCTGCTCCACATCATTAATCCTGCTCCTTGCTATATACTCACCATTTTGGTTGTTCACTAAAACCCTATTGAACTGTTTGTGTGGGGGTTATTCAGTCTCTTTGTGGGACTTGACACTGGCGACACATTTAATTGCACTGCGGCAAGATCCGCAAGCCGGGAGATTTCCCGGCTTGCTAGTGGCCGCCCCTCGGCGTGCCGCGCGTCATAGACGCGCGGTCACGCGTCTTCGGGAGCGTGCGCCCCCTGCACGCGCGTCCAGGGGCTCCCCGAGGGAGCCCTGGTGTCCCGCGATCGCGGGACAGCGGCAGGGGGTTCCGGGGGACCCGGCGGACCCGGCAGCGGGAGGGAGAGCGCCCCGATCGGAGGGCGCTCTTCCGCTGCTTCGGCGCGCGCCCGTCACACTCGGGCGCGCGCCAGGCTACTGCTGCGGCACAGAACGGGCAAATGCTCGAATAAACTGTGCCGCAGCAGTGACGTTTTTATTGTGGGTCTGGGGGACAGGGAAGTACCCCTCTGTTCCATTGGAGAGAGGGGGAATGGGCCTGACGAAGGGGTGTTCCCCGAAGTTACGTTGCCCCCCTGCTGCTTCCCCATTGTTTGTACCCACCTATGTGTTGTCCTGACCCTACTGTGTTTGTACTTTATTCACTGCCCTCTCCCCCCTCCATTATTCCCTTTGTTTTTGACTGTTTTATTATTGCATGTTATCAATTTTTGATGTAGTGGGTGTGGTTCTTATACTGGTGGTTTGTGTTACATATTAAATGTCATTACATTTCTTCTTGGCATTATCCCTTTTCATTTGTTCTATTATCTAAAGACAGTGTGTGCTGGGCTTTGTGTTATTTACATGTTATAGGAGGGTTATTGTTGAAAATAGACACTTCAGGACCTACACCCTCTGACTGTTTTTTGGACATTTCATTGATATTACCACGGACATTGGGATCGGTACATGTAGTATCTTTAGTTTTTTATTGCGCCGGGGACTGCATTTCCATTAGTTTTTTATTTTAATTGCATAGTATTGAAGCAGGGGGTCTCCGGAGCTGAACTGCATTAATTTTGCTCCCGGGGACCCCATGCTTCCCGACATACCGGCCCCAGTATGGGGTGCAGAGATCTCTCTGCGTGTTTAATTCTCCAGGGCATCTGACATGGGACGTTTAAACTTGCCAGAGATACCGGCACCCCATACAGGGGTCTCTTACTTGGGAAGCAGTGGGTTCCCAGGGCTGAAATTAACGCAGTTCAACTCCGAACACCCCCTGCTCCCATCCAATATTAATAAAATGAAAGCAGCGCGGTCGCCTGTTAGATGCGCAGAGAGAGGGACTGATTGTCTACTCTCTCTGCGCAGCTCAGGAACCCCCGCTGTGTTAATCCTGATGGGCAGTTTCCCCTGCTCTGCACTTGGCTACACGTTTGGTCCGCAGTTCACCAGCAGATGTGCGGGACAGGGTGGAGTTATAATTTACTGCATCTGTAGATGGGATAGGGCTTTGGATACAAGAGTCAGGCAGGTGTTTAATGAGAAATTAGGGTGAGATATAAGAAGGGACAGGAGAGAGGAGCTTTTAAGTGGAGGAGAATTTTGTCATAGGGGTTTACTAAGAAGGAAAAGGAATATGTGGAACGCTAATAAAGTGCTAATTAGAATGCAATAGATTTGGGGCGAGACGAGATCTGTGATGTCACGACCAGGAAGTGAATGCCGGGTGAGTGAGATGGCGCTCCCCGGCATCCTAATGACACATGGAGAAGAGGAAACACCAGGGTCTTTGTGGGACCACAACGAACATCACCTAAAGACCCCCTTACGCTGTCTGTTATATATGTTCAAAACGTTTTTTTACTGCCTGAGATAATACAATTCATACAACCTACACTGTTGGATTCCATTTCTCTCTTCTAAATGACCCCTGGAGGAAGAAAACAAGCTTCCTGCAGATCTCTGAAGAACACAAGAGCAGCCAAGCGGTATATGGTTTACTCTTTTCACATCATTTTTTATTACAATATTTACACGGACGTCTTATATGTTGCACTAATTGCTGCACTTACTATAAATGGCACTATCTATTGCACTAAGCACTTTATTAGCGCACCCCATATTCTTTTTGCATATATGTTTGAGTTTAGAGGTTAATTCGTTTTTGGGTTTACAGCTGCAACGCTTTCTTTAATAATCTTAAAAATCACTTATCACTAGTGACGGGTTATATTCCGACACGATTTGCTAGGAAGCCCAGACTCTGAGAAAGATGAAGGATAAATTATAGTGATTCTAGCACCAGTGTTTAGGTTAGATTGTAAGGGAGACAGGTGAAAGGCAGGAAGGCCAAACATTCAAAAGTTTACAATAGTCCAGACAGGAGAGAATAAGGGCTTGTGTTAGAGTTTTAGCAGTAGAGCGTCGGAGGAAAGGGCGAATCTTTGCAATGTTACGGAGGGGAAAATAACACATTTGTATCTACATTATGAGCAAGAGGAGAATGTGAGGGAGGAGGCAAATGTGACCCCTAGGCAGTGTGTTTGGATACTGGGTGTATGATTGTGCCAATCTGTGAAATTTGGTTGCAGCCATTTTATCGCGGCCAACGTTTAGCCGCACTCACCTCGCTACAGGGATCGCTCCACTGGCCATTTCGCCACCAAAGTAAGCTCCTAACCTTACCCTAAAACCCCCAAATCTTAACCCCTAATACTAATGATACATTGTACCATAAAAACCTTAACCTCGTACACTAAGCCCTTAACTTAAGTCCTTTCCATAAAACCCCTTACCCCAATTCTCTACCCTAAAAACCTAACCCCCTACCCTAATCACTAAAACGCCTGCATGTACTTACCTTATTGACAAAACTACTGATCACTGAGTGTCTAGTGGCAGAGAGGATGCGGTAAAGAGTCCATCGGCAGCAAAACACTGCCGGCTACGTAGTTGCAGCAAAATGGCAGCGACCAAATTTCTGGGAGAAATATGATGAGTTCCATGTCTGACATGCTAATTTTGAGTCGGTGGAGGGCCATCCAACAGCAGTAAGGTCAGGGGTTGAAAAGTACATTTGTGTGTCATCAGCATAGAGTTGATACTTGAAACTACGAGATATAAGGTCACCTAAATAAAGTGTGAATAGAGAAGAGGTCCCAGGACAGACCCCCTGGGGTATACCCACAGCGAGATCGACAGGAGGAGGTGTTGGCAAAGAAGACACTGAAGGTACAGTAAAAGAGGTAAGAAGAAATCAGAGAGAGAGCTCTGTTATGGATAACAATAGTATGGAGAATAAGAAGAGGGTGGTCCACAGTATTAAAGGCTGCAGAGAAGTCAAGTAGTATGAGAAGAATGCAAAAACATGGAGTTACCCTCAATGGCGCTTTTAACCTAATCAATGATATTTCTTAAAATAAGAATATATTATTTATAAAAAAATCGTGCTTAATTCACTATAAAAAGTGCATAAATTATATATAATGGTGAAATGAAAAATCAAATAAAATATACGTCCAAATGCAAATGAATGTGATTTGCAGCTCAAACCCTATTGCAGATTGCTTTCTCAATCCATGTGTGTCTCAGGAGTCCAGGTTTTTTGGGGAGCACAGGTACAGATGCAGCAGCCGTTATTCGAACATTTCACATGTTGTATACCTCTGAATACCCATGTCATGGCGCGTGATTTCTTCCAACCTTACCGCCTTAAGATGCGTGTTGACTCATGTTTTTATCGAGTGCAGAAAATGGCATTTTAGTGTTCTGGTTTTTAAACACCTGCAAATTGACACAGTTGCTGAGTACTGTACTGTACACATTACAATTCATTCATTTCTGGCACGGATACACGAAGAATTGCACCCAAAGAAATCAGAATCCATGAAATTCAAACAAATCAACCGCGGTAAACACAGGTGTGCCTGGTGTGATTGGCGGTGTGAATGCCGCGTGGAATACAGCAGAGCACACGAAAATGGCTCAGTGAAATGTTCGAATAACGGCCGTTGCATCTGTAATATGTGAAAAGAAAACATACAAACAATTGTGAAATATGTTTTTGGTGATTATGAGGAGTTGATTTCTCCAAAATCCAACGAAATTTGTACTGACAAATTTCTCGATCTTTTAGTGCATTTTCCAATCAGTGGCAATATAAGTGTCTTTGCAATGCTGTACCAGATGATATGCACAGGTATAGGAACCTTTGTGGGATAGGATAAAGAGACCAAAAATAGTGTAACTGATAAAAACTTTATGTATCGTACACTGGCGACACACTTTATTCGAGCTCGGCTAGTCCCACGAATTCGGGTATACCCGGGTGTATTGAGGTTTGTGACTGTTTTCTGCCCGAGTGCATTGAGTTATTTTCCAGGCAGGGATTGAAGCATTTTATTCCCGCTGGCTGCAATACTGCACAGTATATATATATATATATACTGCATTACAATTCATGAATTTATGCCATCTGGTAGACACGCGAAGCATTGCAGCCTATTAAATCCTAATCATTATCATTTAACAGATCAGCCGCCCGTCAGCCAGGCATGAACCCAGGCTGGGAAGGCAAACGCAACGGGGCTTGTCAGAGGTGAGGAGCGGCGCATTCCAGGTATCTGCCAGGTACATACTGGGTATTTGCTCGAATAAAGTGTGTCGCAGCAGTAAGTAGATGATAAAACATTCAAATGGTGTTAGATCAAAGCAAGTATTTTGATCAAATGTTAGACGCAGGCAGCTGGAATCTGGAATAATCTCCTTACTCCTCCACTCAGTTGGGCTTGTGTCGCCCGTCTCCATACTTCCGGTTCGAATCCCCGGATGCTGGACTGGATGCAGGTCTGTAGACAAGCAGGCAGCACTGTGTAGCGTCCTACACAACAGGTTTCATCAGGAATGTAAAACATACTGGACACCTAACAAGCTCCTATTGAACCCCCAAAATGACTTAGAATTTTGCAACTAATATTGACAGATTTACTATAAATCATTCTTCCTGTTATTACACAGGTTATTAAGAATTTATATTAGCGTTAGAGACCCCTGATATGTGGTCTGCCGTGGCGTTGGCTCAGGGGCTTACAACAATTTTGGCCAAAAATGTCAAACTAAAAGACCATTTTACTTATTAGATATTTATACATATATATTTAGGCACTGTACCGTGTATGAGTCTCACTGGATGTGCTAAAACTGAGCTTTGTCTGTGTTTTATGTTCTGTCTCTGGTTTTAAATTCATCAGGAATGTCCATGATTGTTTTAGATGCCTTTAAATACCCTATACAACTTTTTCATTGGTTTCAGGCATATTAGAAACTAAGGGCCTCATGCAGAGAGCATAGAATTTTCAAATTGGCGAATTTCATAAAAAGTAGCTTTTTTGGAGAGTTTTATTCTCCATATGCAGAAAAGTGCGAATTCTGCTATGTTTAACATGGATGCGTGTGGCGAGTTTGAATGGGAAAGATGCGCGCTTCAGAAATGTGTAAAAAAAAAATCGCGGCTTTTTTTCCCCCTTTGCTATAGGCGGCGAGCGCCATCTTATTGCCAACTTTTCCTGGCGCGGCAAAAATGAGAAAATCGCGCCATTTCCCTGGCGCGAACAGCCGCTACATGCCGTTCGTACCTCTCTGCATTCGGAGAATTTTAAAAATGGCGAGATGGAGGTTCTTGCCAGCCGCGAGGCGAGTTTTAGCAATAGAAAAAACAAAATGGCGCGTTTTTCGTAACTCGCCATTTTCTGCCGGTTTCTGCGCGAAATTGTACAAAAAATGGCGAATTTTGAAATAACGATGCTCTCTGCATGAGGCCCTATATGTCTGATTTCACACTATATGATGATACAATTAGGTGCGAAAATTCCATTTAAAATAAATTCAATACATTCGATAAGAAATTGGATCTGTAATTGTCATTTTTCCCCTTTTCTCCAATGATCATCGCCTCCCTACTGTACATCCATCATTATGATTGATCAATGTGTATAGAGCGGTAACGTCAGTGGTCACTAAATATTAGCCATCTTTCCATTTTATTTTATCCAATAGAAGCAAAACATCATTAGTATCTTTGAGATGGGATCTTTGTTATTTCACTAGATCCTGTAAAAAAAACCTGACAATTAACTCTGACAAATTTGATGTCATTGAGCCTATGCCTGATATAATCGGGCTTCCTGATGGATTTAGTCTATCCTTATGGACTTTCAGTAGGAAATAGAACAGGATTCTTGGGTTTTCTATAGTCAAAAATTTGAATTCATTTTCCTCTAGTATTCCCTGACATCACCGCTCTATACACATCAATCAATCATAACGATGGATGTAGGACGGTGGTAAAATTTTGGGAGAAAAGTGGAAAAATGCCGAAATTACAGATCCAATTTCTTACCGAATGTCTAAATCAATCATGGACGTCCTGCAGTCTATCTCTGCGCTCAATTTGTGAGGAAACAGGTTGCAGAGTACCTGTCTAGGGGAGAGCCTGAATGCCCTTACGTGTACCTGAGATTAAGGACTGTTGTGTTATTTTGCAGATCTATGCTACTTAGTTGAATTGTCTGTTCTATTTCCGTTAAAAGTATACTACAACCTGCTTTCCCTGGTGCAGGAAATAGAAGACTTTCATGCAAGAAAGTGGTGTATGAGCTCCTTTCTAACCCTACCTACGAGGATGGTAGAAAGAAAGGTGTAGTTTGGAAAGCAGTGAGGATAGAGCAAATATAAATAGCAGTGGAGGCATGGCAGTGGTAGTAGTGCTAGGAGTGTAGAGAGGTGGGTAAGAGTTGGGCACTGACTGAAGTTAGGATACGGGTAAACAACAAGATATGAAAATTAAACAATGTACGAGTGGTAGAATGTTGATTGTAGAGTGCTGTGTCTTCTGGAGTCTTTGATTGATGTCCTCCTGTCCAACTCAGTTCAACTTGAGGAATAACTCCATATCACTTATCCACAGGTCACTTTAATACAGGGAAATACAACCCCTCACAATCTAAACCACGCAATAAGTGTTAGGACATAATTCATTTCTGACTTTTAATATTTCTGGGCATTTTTTTTGCAAATGTGAGATGTACCTGA
>NC_134498.1:5767927-5937887 GCF_040206685.1 Ascaphus truei
CACAAATCAACAAAACAGGCTCTGCCACCTCTACATCCACAAAACACACACCAGCAGCCCCCCTTTACACCCACTGCAG
This sequence comes from Ascaphus truei, assembly GCF_040206685.1. Lineage (NCBI taxonomy): Eukaryota > Metazoa > Chordata > Amphibia > Anura > Ascaphidae > Ascaphus > Ascaphus truei. Next base: position 5,768,007 of record NC_134498.1, read on the forward strand.
CCCCCTGTATACCCACACACTGCAGACACAGACACAGACACACACACACACACACACACACAAAACACTCTGCACCCACCTCCAGTCACAAAACACACACTGAAGACACACACACTGCAGCTCCCCCTCTACAAGAACAAAACACACACAGCAGAAACACACCACCAAGACTCTGCTGCCCCCTCTACACCCACAAAACACACTGCAGACCTCCTCCACCCTCTACACTCACAAAACACAGCAGCCCCCCCTCTACACCTACAAAACACACAAATCAACAAAACAGGCTCTGCCACCTCTACATCCACAAAACACACACCAGCAGCCCCCCTTTACACCCACTGCAGCCCCCTGTATACCCACACACTGCAGACACAGACACAGACACACACACACACACACACACACAAAACACTCTGCACCCACCTCCAGTCACAAAACACACACTGAAGACACACACACTGCAGCTCCCCCTCTACAAGAACAAAACACACACAGCAGAAACACACCACCAAGACTCTGCTGCCCCCTCTAGGCAGTGGATATTCGCACTCAGTAGAAAATAAAATGGAAAAAATAAACATCCCTGCCAGAAATCGAACCCTGGTCCACTATGTGAATGGCCTGCTGCATAACCATTGAGCTATAAGACTTTCTGGTTTTTTCCTGGTGAATAAAGGCATAGAAACCTGTTCATAACAGCTCGGCTATTCGCACTCAGTTAAGTTCTACTGAGTGCGAATAGCCGTAAGGGGACAAGGGTTCGATTCCAGGCTGGGATGTTTACTGAGTGCGAATAGCCGTAAGGGGACAAGGGTTCGATTCCAGGCTGGGATGTTTACTGAGTGCGAATAGCCGTAAGGGGACAAGGGTTCGATTCCAGGCTGGGATGTTTACTGAGTGCGAATAGCCGTAAGGGGACAAGGGTTCGATTCCAGGCTGGGATGTTTACTGAGTGCGAATAGCCGTAAGGGGACAAGGGTTCGATTCCAGGCTGGGATGTTTACTGAGTGCGAATAGCCGTGCGGCTATTTGCACTCAACTGTGAATATCAACTGCCCCCCCTCTACACCCACAAACCCACACCAACAGAAGACACACAAATAAAACACTCTGCTGCCCCCTTTACACCCACAAAACACACTCAGCAGACACAAACCTTTCCCCTCACTCGCCTGTGCGGAGCTCTCTGCAGGCAGGGTGGGGGAGGAGTCAGTGCCTTGCTGGTAGCTTCTGTCCAATCACCTCCCCTGTCTAAGTGCAAATTTCACTCTTTGTGAATGAAACCTGAAAGCTGATTGGCTGAAAAACTTGACAAACTGCCATAAATTCTGGGCCATTACCGATTGGATAATGCCCAGAATTTTAACCAATCAGAGAGCAGGGATTTCAATAATGCCCTGAATTTGACTGCTTTAGGCTGCGGTCCCACTAACTACTACAGCGCAAGCCCCGCCCCCCGTTACTCCGGTCCCAGTTCCTACCTTGTCGCGCACCTTTCCTCAGCGGTGCGCGACAGGTTTTCAGGCAGGCAAGGGAATTTGAGTTTGGCATTCGCGACGGAGGCGTGGCCACGCCCCCCCCCCCCCGGCGGTTCAGCCAATGAGGGCGAACCAGCTGTGGGACGTCATGGCCACGCCCCCGCAAACTGACAGCCACGCACCCTCCCGTCGCAAATCTTCCCTCAGATCGCGGGGTAGCGCTGTGCACGGGCCGCCCCCCCCCCCCGGCCACGGTGCTGACTGGGGACTCAGCCTTAGCCTATAATGCTCCTTATTTACATCAGTCAAGTTGTTGCAAGTAAACCTGTGTGCGCAGGCTCTGTGTATTGCTTTTTAGGGCTGCGGGACTGACTATGTCACATGGTGCACTCAGTGCAATGGAAGTCTCTAGTACTTGGCCAGCTCAGCATATAGTATTTCATATAGAGTTTATTTCCTGGATTTCAGACAGGACGGTTTCAGGGCCAGGCCGGGTACAAAAACACCGACCCCAACCAGCATCTTTTGTTAACCTGAGAGGCAATCCCGGCAGAAATCACTTCCATAAAGGACAGGACACTGCGGCCCTCCAAAAACGTTAGGCAAGAGTCAAATAGGCATTGTAAGTCTTTTTAATGATCTAGACCAGGGGAGCGGAAACTTTTGAAGCTGCGCCCCCCCCCCCCCCCCCCTGTCTTCCCTTCCCCGGCTCTCGCGTCCCCTCACCTTGTATCCGCGTCAAATGATGCTGCGGGTTCGTGTGATGTCACGTGACCCGCAGCGTCATTTGAAGCATGTGACATCACGTCACATGGCGTTGCATGGCGACGCGTCACGCCGCCGGCTGAATCCCGGTAAGTGTAGTGTTGCAGGGGCCTCACGCGATCCCCCGGCATTTAATTAAGCCTCTGCCATCGCCCGCACCCTCCCCCAGAAAAATCACCTGCCCCCCCCAGTGTGCGCACCCCTGATCTGGACATCATGCATAACGTTTCCGGGAGATCTCACATACGTGTTTCCACCTGACGGCGAGATCTCCCCGGAAAGTTATGCAGGATGTCTAGATCCTGGCAGACTATGCGTGTTCCATCAGAAAATCCAGGAGGACTTTGATAGACTAACCTATGGTGCTACTAAGATAACTAAGAACAATCTAACCTTGAAAGAAAAAATCGCATTGCAAAACTTAGAGAAAGAAAAGGCTATTACATTCAAACAAGCAGATAAAGGGGGTGGGGGGGTAGTCATTATGGACACGGAATACTACAAGGGTGAAGCAGAGAGGATACTGTCGGATGACATCACCTATGCACGTCTGAAGACTAATCCCCACAGAGAATTCTGTGTAGAATTCCAAACTCTGCTAGACAGGGGCAGCTCAACAGGAGTCCTGAATGAAAAAGAATATGATTATCTAAATGTGAAATTCCCGGTTATGCCAATATTCTAATTTCTGCCCAAAATCCATAAGGACATTAAAGCACCACCAGGTAGACCCATTATCTCTGGGATAGGCTCGCTCACGTCTCGACTGTCGGAGTACATAGATCTATTTCTGCAGCCATACGTTGCGGAGATGCGGTCCTATCTCAGAGACACCACGCAAATTCTAAATATATTAGAACAGATAGATTGGCAAGAAGGCTATAAAATGCGCACCTGCGATGTGACTTCATTATACACGTCCATAAAACATGATGATGGAATTAAAGCCATCGAACGGACGCTAATAAATGATGCCACCGTTCACATAGAACAAAGACGCTTTATTTTAGAAAGTATTAATTTTATTCTTAAACACAACCTTTTTAATTTTGATGGAACATATTTTTTACAAAAGTGCGGAACAGCCATGGGTACAAAATTCGCACCGAGTTATGCCAACTTGTTCATGGACAGTTGGGAGACCGATACCATCTGGTCGGAACATGAATTCAGTGCGGATCTTGTGCTATGGCGGAGATACATCGATGATGTGTTTTTTATCTGGAGAGGCAACAATGAAACCTTAAATCACTTTCTGAATTACATTAACAATAATGAGAGGAACCTAGCTTTCACAACATGCATAGGGAATAATTCGGTAGACTTTTTAGATCTAACAATTTACATAGAAGATAATAGACTGAAGACTAAAACTTTCTTCAAAACAGTTGACTGCAATAATTACCTGCTTAACACTAGCTGCCACCATAAGAAATGGCTGAAAAACATACCCCCAGGACAGTTTCGCAGAATCAGGAGAAACTTTAGCGATGATCATGTTTATAGGGAACAATCCAATATTCTGAAGAACCGATTCATTGCAAAGAATTATGATAATGAAAAAATGGATACAGCAATAATAGATGTAGGGAAGCTTAAACGCAGCGACATTTTAAAAACCAATCCACCAAAACCTAGAGAGGAGTTTAATATTGCTTTCCTAACACAATATAGCCAAGATGCAGGGAGCATACAAAAGATCCTGAATAAACACTGGCATCTGCTACAGGGAGACCCCACCTTGAAAGAATACCTCCCAGAGAAACCCAAGGTTATCTATAAGAGGGCGGATAATATTAAAAGGAGGTTGGCACCAAGCCTCTTCCGGCCAGAAAGTAGGACAACAGGCCAGGACTTAAATTGGTTACAGAAAGTAAAAGGTTTCCACAGATGTAACACCTGTAAAGCCTGCAAACAGGGAACAAAAGAGAAAATTCAGTTTAGCTCTAAAGCAACAGGGGAACAGTTCAAAATTTCAAATTTCATCAACTGTAAATCTGAATTCGTAGTCTATCTACTAAATTGCCCCTGTGGACTCCAGTATGTAGGGCGTACCAGCCGACCATTACGGGTACGCATTCTGGAGCACCTAGGGAACATTAGGCGGAAACTTATGACACATAGTGTATCAAAACATTTTGCACTACACCACCAAGGAGATCCATCTGGCCTTGAATTTAGGGGCATTGAGGTAGTCCCACCACATTGAGGGGTGGAGACAGACTGACAACTTTATCAAGAAAAGAAACTTTTTGGATTTATAAATTGAAAAGCTTGGCCCCCATAGGCCTCAATGTAGAGATAGACATTGCAGCCTTCCTTTAAACACACACTGATCCGTTTTCAATCCCCAAATCCCATTTTTTTCCCCTACAATTTTGAATAGGAGTTCACGTCTTAAATATGAATCCACCACGAACCAGTCCTTGAAGACCAAATTGACGCATACCACCGTGGCAACTAATGAACAATATCATTTTTATAAATTGTATTGAAATAATATCTATTTTTGTCCAACTAGTTATTAATGTTCGAGTTCCCTAAAATCTATATTTTTTAGTTTTTCTAGTTATTTTAGAATTGTTTTATATTTGTCTAAATGTGTATAAATTTGGGTGGCTACAGTGCCCACAGTCCTACAGCATCCTGTTACTAACATTAGTCACCATTAGGGAATAACTATGTCTTTGTAATTTCCAAACTAAGCCAAATTATGGCACCATTGTACAAGATCACCTTTACAAACTGTATTGAAGTTTAATCTATTTTTGTCCAAACAGCTATTAATGTTCAAGTTCCCTAAAAATCTGTAATATTTTTTAGAATTTTTTAGATCTCTAATATATTTAGGTTATTACACTGCCCACATCCCAATAGCATTCTGTTACTAACATGAGTCACCATGAGAGAAGAACTATGTCTATGTAGTTTCCAAACTCAGCCACATGATGGCACCATTGTACAACAAATGGAGAAAAGTTCACTGACAGCATAATGGTTTAAGTGATACAGCTCTCTGGCATAGAACCACTATAACAGGCTGTGTGAGCCCGCAAAGGTCCATAGGCTTAAGATTATTGATGATACTCACCACAATATAATGTTTCACACTGCGAATTGATGTTTGTTTTTTAAAACGTTTTTTAAACATTTTAAAATATTTATTAAAACAATGTTTGATTTTAATATATTGACACTAGAGAAATGTTTACAATAACAAGTATATTGTCCCTGTATCCAAGGGCTATGATCGGTTCGATTTACATTGACATTACATTAGTCTATTGGAAGTGGACAACTTTTAATGAAAGCCAGGTGTTTTACTAATTAATTAAATCGGGGCGCCTATATAGACTGCACACAATGAGCATCCGGCAGGAACCTGACGAAGCTTACTGCGAAACGCGTTGTTCCCTGCCGGAGCTCATTGAGAGAGGGACCCAGCCGACCGCAGGACATCCGGTATAGATCCTCTCTTCCGGTTCCACTGCCGGACGCGCCAGTGAGAGCAACAACAGAGGAGGAGATCTTGCGGGATCAAACCACGCGGCCGACGCTGGGCAAAAGAAGTTACAATTCAGTGTGAGTGTGCTTTTTGTTTTTTTGTTTATTCACCTTGCTATATTTATATTTTTATATGCTTTTTCAACGTGTATGCTTGTTTATGCTCATGTCTCAAACTGTTACCAAATAAAGACCTGTTATATTGCTAACCCTGGTTTGCACACATTTTCTTGGTCTTTTGGGCAACGGGGAGAGGAGACACTCACACACTATACCTATTGGGGGATATTTTGCTGAGACGACTTCACACCACCTATACAGGCTGACATCACCCTCTGAGGGCAAGAACTCACATTAGGCCGTGTGAGTTTTATGTTTATTGGGACTCCACCATAGGAGTCTGCATTTACCCACTACAGTCTGCGTTGAGGGCGAAGTCTCACACAAGCCCGTGTGAGTCACTGAAACTATATGTTTATGTTTCATTTATTGTTTATTTAGTGGAATTCCACCATCACCCCTTCCTCCATTCTCCCCCCATCCCCCCCATCCCCCACATATGTGACACTAATACTGTGTTTTATTCCATTTTTATTCAACTTCATCCTGTTCCATCAACATCGTGAGGTCCATGAGTTTTGCGCTGACCGTCTTCACACTCCCATTGCCACGTTAAGAAGGACACGGGGTTCCCTTCTTCAAGGTCAAGCAGCAACCAAAAATCATCAAAAGGGCCAGTATATATTTTTATACTCTTTTACACCACAAAACACAATTTTTTATTTTTCTACATATTTTAATATATCAAAGGTGTTGTAGCATTTTTTAGCCACACATTCCAGGGAGCGCCCCAGTTCAAACAACCACTGAGCCTTTTCTAATCCCATCCTGGTGGCAGCACCCCAAAAAGCTCCTAATATGGAAGAAGAAACCATAGAGATGGAAAACCCAGTCGAAATTAAAGAGAGTGTTTTTACAAAAAGAATTTTCAGAAGTAACAACATATAGAACAAAATGAGAGAAATTGAGTCAGCGGAGATGGGAGATGTAGAAACAATAAATAACGAGTTTGACAAACTTGAGAATTTACTTAAGAAAGAGACCAAAAAGGTCTGGGATAAAGTCTATTTAGAGAAATACTTAGACATCAAACGTATACCTAGGGGTTTACGATTTGATAAAAAATCCTCCTTTGAATTAGCAGACATAGAATATAATGTCCAATGGGAAGAAACTATGGATGCGTGTTCATTCAGTCTAATGAAACTAATCATTAAACATCATACAAAGACCTTGATAGAAATTGATTGAGAAGTTACTTTAATTCAGAAGAGATTAGAAATTTCCACAGACAACCCCACCTTCCTAAATAGAGACCAAAAACTAGCTGATGAAATAGATGCTATAGAAAGAAATCTGATAGAGTCTAAAAATAAGAAATTTAGACGAGATGAGGAAGACTACTTAGTAGGGTCCAACCCCAAATGGCAAAGGGTCACACTAGTCCCACCTACCACCCCAAAGGATAGGAAAATGTTTGAATATAGGAGTAGAGAAGATAGCAACAAAACTTTAAGAACCAACATATCGAGCTATCCAACCAAAATAGACAAACATAGGACCTATTCCAAATTTGATAACACTAAAAATGTATCATTCAATACAGAGGCTAGACACATACCACCAAGAGGGCGGGAAGTTGGTGATCTAGAAACTCCTGGAGAGAATAAAGAAATAAAAACTCACAGTACCGAGGACGCAGTCAGTCACAAAAGGGAAGAGGCAAATAAACAAGATAGAGACCGGGAGGAAAACTGGCAGAGACACAAGTACTATTCCAAAGATTATCAGGAAAGCCATCATAGAGCCAAGCCACCCGCATACAACTACAGAGCTAGATCACCACTAGAACGTAGAGATAACAGGTATGAGAGAGAACGTAGCAGGGATAGGGATCGTAGATCACCTTATAAATATCATGGGTCAAATCGGGAATATAGAGAGAGACGTTATGAGAGAGAAGAGAGTCAAAGGAGACACTACCGGTCACCCCGTAAACATCATAGGGAACATAGCCAAGGAAGAGAACACAAATCCCCCCATAGGGAACAGAGGACCACATATAGAGAAAGACAGGATAGAGAACAGAGTCATGTGAGAGAGCAAAGATCACCCCGACCACACGCAGGGCATTTTTTAGAACAGGCCCAATCACTCAAAGCACCACCCCTAGTTACTCAGAATCGCTTCCTAGTGTCAGAAAACCAGAAAGAAAAAGAAACCCCAAACACAAAACTCAGAAAAAGGCCCCACGAGGAAAGCGGGGAGGAAGAAGGACACAGAAAAAGAGCAGTGATTTGAACAATATATTTAATCTGAGCAAAAAAGAATTAAATGTAGATGAATGTAACCTAATAAAAAAGGGGCTGAACTTCGCACCAGTTGCCAAGGCGAACAGTTTCAATCTGCATATAGACGCGCACAAATACATTAGACAGTTAACCCTTAAAAAATTCTTTATTTCAAAAGATGCACAAACAAGGGAGGTAGTGAACAATAATGCTAACGCGAATATAGAGATGGATGAGTTCAAGCATTCAAACCTAAAAAATAAATCCAAATTCTATCCAAGCTGGGCGAAAGGCCATAACTTAGAAGTCTTCAATCAGAAAATCCAGGAGGACTTTGATAGACTAACCTCTGGTGCTACTAAGATAACTAAGAACAATCTAACCTTGAAAGAAAAAATCGCATTGCAAAACTTAGAGAAAGAAAAGGCTATTACATTCAAACAAGCAGATAAAGGGGGGGGGGGTAGTCATTATGGACACGGAATACTACAAGGGTGAAGCAGAGAGGATACTGTCGGATGACATCACCTATGCACGTCTGAAGACTAATCCCCACAGAGAATTCTGTGTAGAATTCCAAACTCTGCTAGACAGGGGCAGCTCAACAGGAGTCCTGAATGAAAAAGAATATGATTATCTAAATGTGAAATTCCCGGTTATGCCAATATTCTATTTTCTGCCCAAAATCCATAAGGACATTAAAGCACCACCAGGTAGACCCATTATCTCTGGGATAGGCTCGCTCACGTCTCGACTGTCGGAGTACATAGATCTATTTCTGCAGCCATACGTTGCGGAGATGCGGTCCTATCTCAGAGACACCACGCAAATTCTAAATATATTAGAACAGATAGATTGGCAAGAAGGCTATAAAATGCGCACCTGCGATGTGACTTCATTATACACGTCCATAAAACATGATGATGGAATTAAAGCCATCGAACGGACGCTAATAAATGATGCCACCGTTCACATAGAACAAAGACGCTTTATTTTAGAAAGTATTAATTTTATTCTTAAACACAACCTTTTTAATTTTGATGGAACATATTTTTTACAAAAGTGCGGAACAGCCATGGGTTCAAAATTCGCACCGAGTTATGCCAACTTGTTCATGGACAGTTGGGAGACCGATACCATCTGGTCGGAACATGAATTCAGTGCGGATCTTGTGCTATGGCGGAGATACATCGATGATGTGTTTTTTATCTGGAGAGGCAACAATGAAACCTTAAATCACTTTCTGAATTACATTAACAATAATGAGAGGAACCTAGCTTTCACAACATGCATAGGGAATAATTCGGTAGACTTTTTAGATCTAACAATTTACATAGAAGATAATAGACTGAAGACTAAAACTTTCTTCAAAACAGTTGACTGCAATAATTACCTGCTTAACACTAGCTGCCACCATAAGAAATGGCTGAAAAACATACCCCCAGGACAGTTTCGCAGAATCAGGAGAAACTTTAGCGATGATCATGTTTATAGGGAACAATCCAATATTCTGAAGAACCGATTCATTGCAAAGAATTATGATAATGAAAAAATGGATACAGCAATAATAGATGTAGGGAAGCTTAAACGCAGCGACATTTTAAAAACCAATCCACCAAAACCTAGAGAGGAGTTTAATATTGCTTTCCTAACACAATATAGCCAAGATGCAGGGAGCATACAAAAGATCCTGAATAAACACTGGCATCTGCTACAGGGAGACCCCACCTTGAAAGAATACCTCCCAGAGAAACCCAAGGTTATCTATAAGAGGGCGGATAATATTAAAAGGAGGTTAGCACCAAGCCTCTTCCGGCCAGAAAGTAGGACAACAGGCCAGGACTTAAATTGGTTACAGAAAGTAAAAGGTTTCCACAGATGTAACACCTGTAAAGCCTGCAAACAGGGAACAAAAGAGAAAATTCAGTTTAGCTCTAAAGCAACAGGAGAACAGTTCAAAATTTCAAATTTCATCAACTGTAAATCTGAATTCGTAGTCTATCTACTAAATTGCCCCTGTGGACTCCAGTATGTAGGGCGTACCAGCCGACCATTACGGGTGCGCATTCTGGAGCACCTAGGGAACATTAGGCGGAAACTTATGACACATAGTGTATCAAAACATTTTGCACTACACCACCAAGGAGATCCATCTGGCCTTGAATTTAGGGGCATTGAGGTAGTCCCACCACATTGGAGGGGTGGAGACAGACTGACAACTTTATCAAGAAAAGAAACTTTTTGGATTTATAAATTGAAAAGCTTGGCCCCCATAGGCCTCAATGTAGAGATAGACATTGCAGCCTTCCTTTAAACACACACTGATCCGTTTTCAATCCCCAAATCCCATTTTTTTCCCCTACAATTTTGAATAGGAGTTCACGTCTTAAATATGAATCCACCACGAACCAGTCCTTGAAGACCAAATTGACGCATACCACCGTGGCAACTAATGAACAATATCATTTTTATAAATTGTATTGAAATAATATCTATTTTTGTCCAACTAGTTATTAATGTTCGAGTTCCCTAAAATCTATATTTTTTAGTTTTTCTAGTTATTTTAGAATTGTTTTATATTTGTCTAAATGTGTATAAATTTGGGTGGCTACAGTGCCCACAGTCCTACAGCATCCTGTTACTAACATTAGTCACCATTAGGGAATAACTATGTCTTTGTAATTTCCAAACTAAGCCAAATTATGGCACCATTGTACAAGATCACCTTTACAAACTGTATTGAAGTTTAATCTATTTTTGTCCAAACAGCTATTAATGTTCAAGTTCCCTAAAAATCTGTAATATTTTTTAGATCTCTAATATATTTGGGTTATTACACTGCCCACATCCCAATAGCATTCTGTTACTAACATGAGTCACCATGAGAGAAGAACTATGTCTATGTAGTTTCCAAACTCAGCCACATGATGGCACCATTGTACAACAAATGGAGAAAAGTTCACTGACAGCATAATGGTTTAAGTGATACAGCTCTCTGGCATAGAACCACTATAACAGGCTGTGTGAGCCCGCAAAGGTCCATAGGCTTAAGATTATTGATGATACTCACCACAATATAATGTTTCACACTGCGAATTGATGTTTGTTTTTTAAAACGTTTTTTAAACATTTTAAAATATTTATTAAAACAATGTTTGATTTTAATATATTGACACTAGAGAAATGTTTACAATAACAAGTATATTGTCCCTGTATCCAAGGGCTATGATCGGTTCGATTTACATTGACATTACATTAGTCTATTGGAAGTGGACAACTTTTAATGAAAGCCAGGTGTTTTACTAATTAATTAAATCGGGGCGCCTATATAGACTGCACACAATGAGCATACGGCAGGAACCTGACGAAGCTTACTGCGAAACGCGTTGTTCCCTGCCGGAGCTCATTGAGAGAGGGACCCAGCCGACCGCAGGACATCCGGTATAGATCCTCTCTTCCGGTTCCACTGCCGGACGCGCCAGTGAGGAGTAACAACAGAGGAGGAGATCTTGCGGGATCAAACCACGCGGCCGACGCTGGGCAAAAGAAGTTACAATTCCGTGTGAGTGTGCTTTTTGTTTTTTTGTTTATTCACCTTGCTATATTTATATTGTTATATGCTTTTTCAACGTGTATGCTTGTTTATGCTCATGTCTCAAACTGTTACCAAATAAAGACCTGTTATATTGCTAACCCTGGTTTGCACACATTTTCTTGGTCTTTTGGGCAACGGGGAGAGGAGACACTCACACACTATACCTATTGGGGGATATTTTGCTGAGACGACTTCACACCACCTATACAGGCTGACATCACCCTCTGAGGGCAAGAACTCACATTAGGCCGTGTGAGTTTTATGTTTATTGGGACTCCACCATAGGAGTCTGCATTTACCCACTACAGTCTGCGTTGAGGGCAAAGTCTCACACAAGCCCGTGTGAGTCACTGAAACTATATGTTTATGTTTCATTTATTGTTTATTTAGTGGAATTCCACCATCACCCCTTCCTCCATTCCCCCCCCCATCCCCCACATATGTGACACTAATACTGTTTTTTATTCCATTTTTATTCAACTTCATCCTGTTCCATCAACATTGTGAGGTCCATGAGTTTTGCGCTGACCGTCTTCACACTCCCATTGCCACGTTAAGAAGGACACGGGGTTCCCTTCTTCAAGGTCAAGCAGCAACCAAAAATCATCAAAAGGGCCAGTATATATTTTTATACTCTTTTACACCACAAAACACAATTTTTTATTTTTCTACATATTTTAATATATCAAAGGTGTTGTAGCATTTTTTAGCCACACATTCCAGGGAGCGCCCCAGTTCAAACAACCACTGAGCCTTTTCTAATCCCATCCTGGTGGCAGCACCCCAAAAAGCTCCTAATATGGAAGAAGAAACCATAGAGATGGAAAACCCAGTCGAAATTAAAGAGAGTGTTTTTACAAAAAGAATTTTCAGAAGTAACAACATAGAGAACAAAATGAGAGAAATTGAGTCAGCGGAGATGGGAGATGTAGAAACAATAAATAACGAGTTTGACAAACTTGAGAATTTACTTAAGAAAGAGACCAAAAAGGTCTGGGATAAAGTCTATTTAGAGAAATACTTAGACATCAAACGTATACCTAGGGGTTTACGATTTGATAAAAAATCCTCCTTTGAATTAGCAGACATAGAATATAATGTCCAATGGGAAGAAACTATGGATGCGTGTTCATTCAGTCTAATGAAACTAATCATTAAACATCATACAAAGACCTTGATAGAAATTGATCGAGAAGTTACTTTAATTCAGAAGAGATTAGAAATTTCCACAGACAACCCCACCTTCCTAAATAGAGACCAAAAACTAGCTGATGAAATAGATGCTATAGAAAGAAATCTGATAGAGTCTAAAAATAAGAAATTTAGACGAGATGAGGAAGACTACTTACACTGGCGACACAGTTTATTACACTGTGGCCAGATCCGCAAGCCGGGAGATTTCCCGGCTTGCTAGTGGCCGCCCCTCGGCGTGCCGCGCGTCATAGACGCGCGGTCACGCGTCTTCGGGAGCGTGCGCCCCCTGCACGCGCGTCCAGGGGCTCCCCGGGGGAGCCCTGGTGTCCCGCGATCGCGGGACAGCGGCAGGGGGTTCCGGGGGACCCGGCGGACCCGGCAGCGGTAGGGAGAGCGCCCCGATCGGAGGGCGCTCTTCCGCTGCTTCGGCGCGCGCCCGTCACTCTCGGGCGCGCGCCAGGCTACTGCTGCGGCACAGAACGGGCAAATGCTCGAATAAACTGTGCCGCAGCAGTAGTAGGGTCCAACCCCAAATGGCAAAGGGTCACACTAGTCCCACCTACCACCCCAAAGGATAGGAAAATGTTTGAATATAGGAGTAGAGAAGATAGCAACAAAACTTTAAGAACCAACATATCGAGCTATCCAACCAAAATAGACAAACATAGGACCTATTCCAAATTTGATAACACTAAAAATGTATCATTCAATACAGAGGCTAGACACATACCACCAAGAGGGCGGGAAGTTGGTGATCTAGAAACTCCTGGAGAGAATAAAGAAATAAAAACTCACAGTACCGAGGACGCAGTCAGTCACAAAAGGGAAGAGGCAAATAAACAAGATAGAGACCGGGAGGAAAACTGGCAGAGACACAAGTACTATTCCAAAGATTATCAGGAAAGCCATCATAGAGCCAAGCCACCCGCATACAACTACAGAGCTAGATCACCACTAGAACGTAGAGATAACAGGTATGAGAGAGAACGTAGCAGGGATAGGGATCGTAGATCACCTTATAAATATCATGGGTCAAATCGGGAATATAGAGAGAGACGTTATGAGAGAGAAGAGAGTCAAAGGAGACACTACCGGTCACCCCGTAAACATCATAGGGAACATAGCCAAGGAAGAGAACACAAATCCCCCCATAGGGAACAGAGGACCACATATAGAGAAAGACAGGATAGAGAACAGAGTCATGTGAGAGAGCAAAGATCACCCCGACCACACGCAGGGCATTTTTTAGAACAGGCCCAATCACTCAAAGCACCACCCCTAGTTACTCAGAATCGCTTCCTAGTGTCAGAAAACCTGAAAGAAAAAGAAACCCCAAACACAAAACTCAGAAAAAGGCCCCACGAGGAAAGCGGGGAGGAAGAAGGACACAGAAAAAGAGCAGCGATTTGAACAATATATTTAATCTGAGCAAAAAAGAATTAAATGTAGATGAATGTAACCTAATAAAAAAGGGGCTGAACTTCGCACCAGTTGCCAAGGCGAACAGTTTCAATCTGTATATAGACGCGCACAAATACATTAGACAGTTAACCCTTAAAAAATTCTTTATTTCAAAAGATGCACAAACAAGGGAGGTAGTGAACAATAATGCTAACGCGAATATAGAGATGGATGAGTTCAAGCATTCAAACCTAAAAAATAAATCCAAATTCTATCCAAGCTGGGCGAAAGGCCATAACTTAGAAGTCTTCAATCAGAAAATCCAGGAGGACTTTGATAGACTAACCTCTGGTGCTACTAAGATAACTAAGAACAATCTAACCTTGAAAGAAAAAATCGCATTGCAAAACTTAGAGAAAGAAAAGGCTATTACATTCAAACAAGCAGATAAAGGGGGGGGGGGGTAGTCATTATGGACACGGAATACTACAAGGGTGAAGCAGAGAGGATACTGTCGGATGACATCACCTATGCACGTCTGAAGACTAATCCCCACAGAGAATTCTGTGTAGAATTCCAAACTCTGCTAGACAGGGGCAGCTCAACAGGAGTCCTGAATGAAAAAGAATATGATTATCTAAATGTGAAATTCCCGGTTATGCCAATATTCTATTTTCTGCCCAAAATCCATAAGGACATTAAAGCACCACCAGGTAGACCCATTATCTCTGGGATAGGCTCGCTCACGTCTCGACTGTCGGAGTACATAGATCTATTTCTGCAGCCATACGTTGCGGAGATGTGGTCCTATCTCAGAGACACCACGCAAATTCTAAATATATTAGAACAGATAGATTGGCAAGAAGGCTATAAAATGTGCACCTGCGATGTGACTTCATTATACACGTCCATAAAACATGATGATGGAATTAAAGCCATCGAACGGACGCTAATAAATGATGCCACCGTTCACATAGAACAAAGACGCTTTATTTTAGAAAGTATTAATTTTATTCTTAAACACAACCTTTTTAATTTTGATGGAACATATTTTTTACAAAAGTGCGGAACAGCCATGGGTTCAAAATTCGCACCGAGTTATGCCAACTTGTTCATGGACAGTTGGGAGACCGATACCATCTGGTCGGAACATGAATTCAGTGCGGATCTTGTGCTATGGCGGAGATACATCGATGATGTGTTTTTTATCTGGAGAGGCAACAATGAAACCTTAAATCACTTTCTGAATTACATTAACAATAATGAGAGGAACCTAGCTTTCACAACATGCATAGGGAATAATTCGGTAGACTTTTTAGATCTAACAATTTACATAGAAGATAATAGACTGAAGACTAAAACTTTCTTCAAAACAGTTGACTGCAATAATTACCTGCTTAACACTAGCTGCCACCATAAGAAATGGCTGAAAAACATACCCCCAGGACAGTTTCGCAGAATCAGGAGAAACTTTAGCGATGATCATGTTTATAGGGAACAATCCAATATTCTGAAGAACCGATTCATTGCAAAGAATTATGATAATGAAAAAATGGATACAGCAATAATAGATGTAGGGAAGCTTAAACGCAGCGACATTTTAAAAACCAATCCACCAAAACCTAGAGAGGAGTTTAATATTGCTTTCCTAACACAATATAGCCAAGATGCAGGGAGCATACAAAAGATCCTGAATAAACACTGGCATCTGCTACAGGGAGACCCCACCTTGAAAGAATACCTCCCAGAGAAACCCAAGGTTATCTATAAGAGGGCGGATAATATTAAAAGGAGGTTAGCACCAAGCCTCTTCCGGCCAGAAAGTAGGACAACAGGCCAGGACTTAAATTGGTTACAGAAAGTAAAAGGTTTCCACAGATGTAACACCTGTAAAGCCTGCAAACAGGGAACAAAAGAGAAAATTCAGTTTAGCTCTAAAGCAACAGGAGAACAGTTCAAAATTTCAAATTTCATCAACTGTAAATCTGAATTCGTAGTCTATCTACTAAATTGCCCCTGTGGACTCCAGTATGTAGGGCGTACCAGCCGACCATTACGGGTGCGCATTCTGGAGCACCTAGGGAACATTAGGCGGAAACTTATGACACATAGTGTATCAAAACATTTTGCACTACACCACCAAGGAGATCCATCTGGCCTTGAATTTAGGGGCATTGAGGTAGTCCCACCACATTGGAGGGGTGGAGACAGACTGACAACTTTATCAAGAAAAGAAACTTTTTGGATTTATAAATTGAAAAGCTTGGCCCCCATAGGCCTCAATGTAGAGATAGACATTGCAGCCTTCCTTTAAACACACACTGATCCGTTTTCAATCCCCAAATCCCATTTTTTTCCCCTACAATTTTGAATAGGAGTTCACGTCTTAAATATGAATCCACCACGAACCAGTCCTTGAAGACCAAATTGACGCATACCACCGTGGCAACTAATGAACAATATCATTTTTATAAATTGTATTGAAATAATATCTATTTTTGTCCAACTAGTTATTAATGTTCGAGTTCCCTAAAATCTATATTTTTTAGTTTTTCTAGTTATTTTAGAATTGTTTTATATTTGTCTAAATGTGTATAAATTTGGGTGGCTACAGTGCCCACAGTCCTACAGCATCCTGTTACTAACATTAGTCACCATTAGGGAATAACTATGTCTTTGTAATTTCCAAACTAAGCCAAATTATGGCACCATTGTACAAGATCACCTTTACAAACTGTATTGAAGTTTAATCTATTTTTGTCCAAACAGCTATTAATGTTCAAGTTCCCTAAAAATCTGTAATATTTTTTAGATCTCTAATATATTTGGGTTATTACACTGCCCACATCCCAATAGCATTCTGTTACTAACATGAGTCACCATGAGAGAAGAACTATGTCTATGTAGTTTCCAAACTCAGCCACATGATGGCACCATTGTACAACAAATGGAGAAAAGTTCACTGACAGCATAATGGTTTAAGTGATACAGCTCTCTGGCATAGAACCACTATAACAGGCTGTGTGAGCCCGCAAAGGTCCATAGGCTTAAGATTATTGATGATACTCACCACAATATAATGTTTCACACTGCGAATTGATGTTTGTTTTTTAAAACGTTTTTTAAACATTTTAAAATATTTATTAAAACAATGTTTGATTTTAATATATTGACACTAGAGAAATGTTTACAATAACAAGTATATTGTCCCTGTATCCAAGGGCTATGATCGGTTCGATTTACATTGACATTACATTAGTCTATTGGAAGTGGACAACTTTTAATGAAAGCCAGGTGTTTTACTAATTAATTAAATCGGGGCGCCTATATAGACTGCACACAATGAGCATACGGCAGGAACCTGACGAAGCTTACTGCGAAACGCGTTGTTCCCTGCCGGAGCTCATTGAGAGAGGGACCCAGCCGACCGCAGGACATCCGGTATAGATCCTCTCTTCCGGTTCCACTGCCGGACGCGCCAGTGAGAGCAACAACGGAGGAGGAGATCTTGCGGGATCAAACCACGCGGCCGACGCTGGGCAAAAGAAGTTACAATTCAGTGTGAGTGTGCTTTTTGTTTTTTTGTTTATTCACCTTGCTATATTTATATTGTTATATGCTTTTTCAACGTGTATGCTTGTTTATGCTCATGTCTCAAACTGTTACCAAATAAAGACCTGTTATATTGCTAACCCTGGTTTGCACACATTTTCTTGGTCTTTTGGGCAACGGGGAGAGGAGACACTCACACACTATACCTATTGGGGGATATTTTGCTGAGACGACTTCACACCACCTATACAGGCTGACATCACCCTCTGAGGGCAAGAACTCACATTAGGCCGTGTGAGTTTTATGTTTATTGGGACTCCACCATAGGAGTCTGCATTTACCCACTACAGTCTGCGTTGAGGGCAAAGTCTCACACAAGCCCGTGTGAGTCACTGAAACTATATGTTTATGTTTCATTTATTGTTTATTTAGTGGAATTCCACCATCACCCCTTCCTCCATTCCCCCCCCCATCCCCCCCATCCCCCACATATGTGACACTAATACTGTTTTTTATTCCATTTTTATTCAACTTCATCCTGTTCCATCAACATTGTGAGGTCCATGAGTTTTGCGCTGACCGTCTTCACACTCCCATTGCCACGTTAAGAAGGACACGGGGTTCCCTTCTTCAAGGTCAAGCAGCAACAAAAAATCATCAAAAGGGCCAGTATATATTTTTATACTCTTTTACACCACAAAACACAATTTTTTATTTTTCTACATATTTTAATATATCAAAGGTGTTGTAGCATTTTTTAGCCACACATTCCAGGGAGCGCCCCAGTTCAAACAACCACTGAGCCTTTTCTAATCCCATCCTGGTGGCAGCACCCCAAAAAGCTCCTAATATGGAAGAAGAAACCATAGAGATGGAAAACCCAGTCGAAATTAAAGAGAGTGTTTTTACAAAAAGAATTTTCAGAAGTAACAACATATAGAACAAAATGAGAGAAATTGAGTCAGCGGAGATGGGAGATGTAGAAACAATAAATAACGAGTTTGACAAACTTGAGAATTTACTTAAGAAAGAGACCAAAAAGGTCTGGGATAAAGTCTATTTAGAGAAATACTTAGACATCAAACGTATACCTAGGGGTTTACGATTTGATAAAAAATCCTCCTTTGAATTAGCAGACATAGAATATAATGTCCAATGGGAAGAAACTATGGATGCGTGTTCATTCAGTCTAATGAAACTAATCATTAAACATCATACAAAGACCTTGATAGAAATTGATCGAGAAGTTACTTTAATTCAGAAGAGATTAGAAATTTCCACAGACAACCCCACCTTCCTAAATAGAGACCAAAAACTAGCTGATGAAATAGATGCTATAGAAAGAAATCTGATAGAGTCTAAAAATAAGAAATTTAGACGAGATGAGGAAGACTACTTAGTAGGGTCCAACCCCAAATGGCAAAGGGTCACACTAGTCCCACCTACCACCCCAAAGGATAGGAAAATGTTTGAATATAGGAGTAGAGAAGATAGCAACAAAACTTTAAGAACCAACATATCGAGCTATCCAACCAAAATAGACAAACATAGGACCTATTCCAAATTTGATAACACTAAAAATGTATCATTCAATACAGAGGCTAGACACATACCACCAAGAGGGCGGGAAGTTGGTGATCTAGAAACTCCTGGAGAGAATAAAGAAATAAAAACTCACAGTACCGAGGACGCAGTCAGTCACAAAAGGGAAGAGGCAAATAAACAAGATAGAGACCGGGAGGAAAACTGGCAGAGACACAAGTACTATTCCAAAGATTATCAGGAAAGCCATCATAGAGCCAAGCCACCCGCATACAACTACAGAGCTAGATCACCACTAGAACGTAGAGATAACAGGTATGAGAGAGAACGTAGCAGGGATAGGGATCGTAGATCACCTTATAAATATCATGGGTCAAATCGGGAATATAGAGAGAGACGTTATGAGAGAGAAGAGAGTCAAAGGAGACACTACCGGTCACCCCGTAAACATCATAGGGAACATAGCCAAGGAAGAGAACACAAATCCCCCCATAGGGAACAGAGGACCACATATAGAGAAAGACAGGATAGAGAACAGAGTCATGTGAGAGAGCAAAGATCACCCCGACCACACGCAGGGCATTTTTTAGAACAGGCCCAATCACTCAAAGCACCACCCCTAGTTACTCAGAATCGCTTCCTAGTGTCAGAAAACCAGAAAGAAAAAGAAACCCCAAACACAAAACTCAGAAAAAGGCCCCACGAGGAAAGCGGGGAGGAAGAAGGACACAGAAAAAGAGCAGCGATTTGAACAATATATTTAATCTGAGCAAAAAAGAATTAAATGTAGATGAATGTAACCTAATAAAAAAGGGGCTGAACTTCGCACCAGTTGCCAAGGCGAACAGTTTCAATCTGCATATAGACGCGCACAAATACATTAGACAGTTAACCCTTAAAAAATTCTTTATTTCAAAAGATGCACAAACAAGGGAGGTAGTGAACAATAATGCTAACGCGAATATAGAGATGGATGAGTTCAAGCATTCAAACCTAAAAAATAAATCCAAATTCTATCCAAGCTGGGCAAAAGGCCATAACTTAGAAGTCTTCCATCAGAAAATCCAGGAGGACTTTGATAGACTAACCTCTGGTGCTACTAAGATAACTAAGAACAATCTAACCTTGAAAGAAAAAATCGCATTGCAAAACTTAGAGAAAGAAAAGGCTATTACATTCAAACAAGCAGATAAAGGGGGGGGGGGGGTAGTCATTATGGACACGGAATACTACAAGGGTGAAGCAGAGAGGATACTGTCGGATGACATCACCTATGCACGTCTGAAGACTAATCCCCACAGAGAATTCTGTGTAGAATTCCAAACTCTGCTAGACAGGGGCAGCTCAACAGGAGTCCTGAATGAAAAAGAATATGATTATCTAAATGTGAAATTCCCGGTTATGCCAATATTCTAATTTCTGCCCAAAATCCATAAGGACATTAAAGCACCACCAGGTAGACCCATTATCTCTGGGATAGGCTCGCTCACGTCTCGACTGTCGGAGTACATAGATCTATTTCTGCAGCCATACGTTGCGGAGATGCGGTCCTATCTCAGAGACACCACGCAAATTCTAAATATATTAGAACAGATAGATTGGCAAGAAGGCTATAAAATGTGCACCTGCGATGTGACTTCATTATACACGTCCATAAAACATGATGATGGAATTAAAGCCATTGAACGGACGCTAATAAATGATGCCACCGTTCACATAGAACAAAGACGCTTTATTTTAGAAAGTATTAATTTTATTCTTAAACACAACCTTTTTAATTTTGATGGAACATATTTTTTACAAAAGTGCGGAACAGCCATGGGTACAAAATTCGCACCGAGTTATGCCAACTTGTTCATGGACAGTTGGGAGACCGATACCATCTGGTCGGAACATGAATTCAGTGCGGATCTTGTGCTATGGCGGAGATACATCGATGATGTGTTTTTTATCTGGAGAGGCAACAATGAAACCTTAAATCACTTTCTGAATTACATTAACAATAATGAGAGGAACCTAGCTTTCACAACATGCATAGGGAATAATTCGGTAGACTTTTTAGATCTAACAATTTACATAGAAGATAATAGACTGAAGACTAAAACTTTCTTCAAAACAGTTGACTGCAATAATTACCTGCTTAACACTAGCTGCCACCATAAGAAATGGCTGAAAAACATACCCCCAGGACAGTTTCGCAGAATCAGGAGAAACTTTAGCGATGATCATGTTTATAGGGAACAATCCAATATTCTGAAGAACCGATTCATTGCAAAGAATTATGATAATGAAAAAATGGATACAGCAATAATAGAAGTAGGGAAGCTTAAACGCAGCGACATTTTAAAAACCAATCCACCAAAACCTAGAGAGGAGTTTAATATTGCTTTCCTAACACAATATAGCCAAGATGCAGGGAGCATACAAAAGATCCTGAATAAACACTGGCATCTGCTACAGGGAGACCCCACCTTGAAAGAATACCTCCCAGAGAAACCCAAGGTTATCTATAAGAGGGCGGATAATATTAAAAGGAGGTTAGCACCAAGCCTCTTCCGGCCAGAAAGTAGGACAACAGGCCAGGACTTAAATTGGTTACAGAAAGTAAAAGGTTTCCACAGATGTAACACCTGTAAAGCCTGCAAACAGGGAACAAAAGAGAAAATTCAGTTTAGCTCTAAAGCAACAGGAGAACAGTTCAAAATTTCAAATTTCATCAACTGTAAATCTGAATTCGTAGTCTATCTACTAAATTGCCCCTGTGGACTCCAGTATGTAGGGCGTACCAGCCGACCATTACGGGTACGCATTCTGGAGCACCTAGGGAACATTAGACGGAAACTTATGACACATAGTGTATCAAAACATTTTGCGCTACACCACCAAGGAGATCCATCTGGCCTTGAATTTAGGGGCATTGAGGTAGTCCCCCCACATTGGAGGGGTGGAGACAGACTGACAACTTTATCAAGAAAAGAAACTTTTTGGATTTATAAATTGAAAAGCTTGGCCCCCATAGGCCTCAATGTAGAGATAGACATTGCAGCTTTCCTTTAAACACACACTGATCCGTTTTCAATCCCCAAATCCCATTTTTTCCCCTACAATTTTGAATAGGAGTTCACGTCTTAAATATGAATCCACCACGAACCAGTCCTTGAAGACCAAATTGACGCATACCACCGTGGCAACTAATGAACAATATCATTTTTATAAATTGTATTGAAATAATATCTATTTTTGTCCAACTAGTTATTAATGTTCGAGTTCCCTAAAATCTATATTTTTTAGTTTTTCTAGTTATTTTAGAATTGTTTTATATTTGTCTAAATGTGTATAAATTTGGGTGGCTACAGTGCCCACAGTCCTACAGCATCCTGTTACTAACATTAGTCACCATTAGGGAATAACTATGTCTTTGTAATTTCCAAACTAAGCCAAATTATGGCACCATTGTACAAGATCACCTTTACAAACTGTATTGAAGTTTAATCTATTTTTGTCCAAACAGCTATTAATGTTCAAGTTCCCTAAAAATCTGTAATATTTTTTAGATCTCTAATATATTTGGGTTATTACACTGCCCACATCCCAATAGCATTCTGTTACTAACATGAGTCACCATGAGAGAACTATGTCTATGTAGTTTCCAAACTCAGCCACATGATGGCACCATTGTACAACAAATGGAGAAAAGTTCACTGACAGCATAATGGTTTAAGTGATACAGCTCTCTGGCATAGAACCACTATTATAGGCTGTGTGAGCCCGCAAAGGTCCATAGGCTTAAGATTATTGATGATACTCACCACAATATAATGTTTCACACTGCGAATTGATGTTTGTTTTTTAAAACGTTTTTTAAACATTTTAAAATATTTATTAAAACAATGTTTGATTTTAATATATTGACACTAGAGAAATGTTTACAATAACAAGTATATTGTCCCTGTATCCAAGGGCTATGATCGGTTCGATTTACATTGACATTACATTAGTCTATTGGAAGTGGACAACTTTTAATGAAAGCCAGGTGTTTTACTAATTAATTAAATCGGGGCGCCTATATAGACTGCACACAATGAGCATCCGGCAGGAACCTGACGAAGCTTACTGCGAAACGCGTTGTTCCCTGCCGGAGCTCATTGAGAGAGGGACCCAGCCGACCGCAGGACATCCGGTATAGATCCTCTCTTCCGGTTCCACTGCCGGACGCGCCAGTGAGAGCAACAACGGAGGAGGAGATCTTGCGGGATCAAACCACGCGGCCGACGCTGGGCAAAAGTTACAATTCAGTGTGAGTGTGCTTTTTGTTTTTTTGTTTATTCACCTTGCTATATTTATATTGTTATATGCTTTTTCAACGTGTATGCTTGTTTATGCTCATGTCTCAAACTGTTACCAAATAAAGACCTGTTATACTGCTAACCCTGGTTTGCACACATTTTCTTGGTCTTTTGGCCAACGGGGAGAGGAGACACTCACACACTGTACCTATTGGGGGATATTTTGCTGAGACAACTTCACACCACCTATACAGGCTGACCTCACCCTCTGAGGGCAAGAACTCACATTAGGCCGTGTGAGTTTTATGTTTATTGGGACTCCACCATAGGAGTCTGCATTTACCCACTACAGTCTGCGTTGAGGGCGAAGTCTCACACAAGCCCGTGTGAGTCACTGAAACTATATGTTTATGTTTCATTTATTGTTTATTTAGTGGAATTCCACCATCACCCCTTCCTCCATTCCCCCCCACCCCCCACCCATTCCCCCCCATCCCCCACATATGTGACACTAATACTGTGTTTTATTCCATTTTTATTCAACTTCATCCTGTTCCATCAACATCGTGAGGTCCATGAGTTTTGCGCTGACCGTCTTCACACTCCCATTGCCACGTTAAGAAGGACACGGGGTTCCCTTCTTCAAGGTCAAGCAGCAACCAAAAATCATCAAAAGGGCCAGTATATATTTTTATACTCTTTTACACCACAAAACACAATTTTTTATTTTTCTACATATTTTAATATATCAAAGGTGTTGTAGCATTTTTTAGCCACACATTCCAGGGAGCGCCCCAGTTCAAACAACCACTGAGCCTTTTCTAATCCCATCCTGGTGGCAGCACCCCAAAAAGCTCCTAATATGGAAGAAGAAACCATAGAGATGGAAAACCCAGTCGAAATTAAAGAGAGTGTTTTTACAAAAAGAATTTTCAGAAGTAACAACATATAGAACAAAATGAGAGAAATTGAGTCAGCGGAGATGGGAGATGTAGAAACAATAAATAACGAGTTTGACAAACTTGAGAATTTACTTAAGAAAGAGACCAAAAAGGTCTGGGATAAAGTCTATTTAGAGAAATACTTAGACATCAAACGTATACCTAGGGGTTTACGATTTGATAAAAAATCCTCCTTTGAATTAGCAGACATAGAATATAATGTCCAATGGGAAGAAACTATGGATGCGTGTTCATTCAGTCTAATGAAACTAATCATTAAACATCATACAAAGACCTTGATAGAAATTGATCGAGAAGTTACTTTAATTCAGAAGAGATTAGAAATTTCCACAGACAACCCCACCTTCCTAAATAGAGACCAAAAACTAGCTGATGAAATAGATGCTATAGAAAGAAATCTGATAGAGTCTAAAAATAAGAAATTTAGACGAGATGAGGAAGACTACTTAGTAGGGTCCAACCCCAAATGGCAAAGGGTCACACTAGTCCCACCTACCACCCCAAAGGATAGGAAAATGTTTGAATATAGGAGTAGAGAAGATAGCAACAAAACTTTAAGAACCAACATATCGAGCTATCCAACCAAAATAGACAAACATAGGACCTATTCCAAATTTGATAACACTAAAAATGTATCATTCAATACAGAGGCTAGACACATACCACCAAGAGGGCGGGAAGTTGGTGATCTAGAAACTCCTGGAGAGAATAAAGAAATAAAAACTCACAGTACCGAGGACGCAGTCAGTCACAAAAGGGAAGAGGCAAATAAACAAGATAGAGACCGGGAGGAAAACTGGCAGAGACACAAGTACTATTCCAAAGATTATCAGGAAAGCCATCATAGAGCCAAGCCACCCGCATACAACTACAGAGCTAGATCACCACTAGAACGTAGAGATAACAGGTATGAGAGAGAACGTAGCAGGGATAGGGATCGTAGATCACCTTATAAATATCATGGGTCAAATCGGGAATATAGAGAGAGACGTTATGAGAGAGAAGAGAGTCAAAGGAGACACTACCGGTCACCCCGTAAACATCATAGGGAACATAGCCAAGGAAGAGAACACAAATCCCCCCATAGGGAACAGAGGACCACATATAGAGAAAGACAGGATAGAGAACAGAGTCATGTGAGAGAGCAAAGATCACCCCGACCACACGCAGGGCATTTTTTAGAACAGGCCCAATCACTCAAAGCACCACCCCTAGTTACTCAGAATCGCTTCCTAGTGTCAGAAAACCAGAAAGAAAAAGAAACCCCAAACACAAAACTCAGAAAAAGGCCCCACGAGGAAAGCGGGGAGGAAGAAGGACACAGAAAAAGAGCAGCGATTTGAACAATATATTTAATCTGAGCAAAAAAGAATTAAATGTAGATGAATGTAACCTAATAAAAAAAGGGCTGAACTTCGCACCAGTTGCCAAGGCGAACAGTTTCAATCTGTATATAGACGCGCACAAATACATTAGACAGTTAACCCTTAAAAAATTCTTTATTTCAAAAGATGCACAAACAAGGGAGGTAGTGAACAATAATGCTAACGCGAATATAGAGATGGATGAGTTCAAGCATTCAAACCTAAAAAATAAATCCAAATTCTATCCAAGCTGGGCGAAAGGCCATAACTTAGAAGTCTTCCATCAGAAAATCCAGGAGGACTTTGATAGACTAACCTCTGGTGCTACTAAGATAACTAAGAACAATCTAACCTTGAAAGAAAAAATCGCATTGCAAAACTTAGAGAAAGAAAAGGCTATTACATTCAAACAAGCAGATAAAGGGGGGGGTGGGTAGTCATTATGGACACGGAATACTACAAGGGTGAAGCAGAGAGGATACTGTCGGATGACATCACCTATGCACGTCTGAAGACTAATCCCCACAGAGAATTCTGTGTAGAATTCCAAACTCTGCTAGACAGGGGCAGCTCAACAGGAGTCCTGAATGAAAAAGAATATGATTATCTAAATGTGAAATTCCCGGTTATGCCAATATTCTAATTTCTGCCCAAAATCCATAAGGACATTAAAGCACCACCAGGTAGACCCATTATCTCTGGGATAGGCTCGCTCACGTCTCGACTGTCGGAGTACATAGATCTATTTCTGCAGCCATACGTTGCGGAGATGCGGTCCTATCTCAGAGACACCACGCAAATTCTAAATATATTAGAACAGATAGATTGGCAAGAAGGCTATAAAATGTGCACCTGTGATGTGACTTCATTATACACGTCCATAAAACATGATGATGGAATTAAAGCCATCGAACGGACGCTAATAAATGATGCCACCGTTCACATAGAACAAAGACGCTTTATTTTAGAAAGTATTAATTTTATTCTTAAACACAACCTTTTTAATTTTGATGGAACATATTTTTTACAAAAGTGCGGAACAGCCATGGGTTCAAAATTCGCACCGAGTTATGCCAACTTGTTCATGGACAGTTGGGAGACCGATACCATCTGGTCGGAACATGAATTCAGTGCGGATCTTGTGCTATGGCGGAGATACATCGATGATGTGTTTTTTATCTGGAGAGGCAACAATGAAACCTTAAATCACTTTCTGAATTACATTAACAATAATGAGAGGAACCTAGCTTTCACAACATGCATAGGGAATAATTCGGTAGACTTTTTAGATCTAACAATTTACATAGAAGATAATAGACTGAAGACTAAAACTTTCTTCAAAACAGTTGACTGCAATAATTACCTGCTTAACACTAGCTGCCACCATAAGAAATGGCTGAAAAACATACCCCCAGGACAGTTTCGCAGAATCAGGAGAAACTTTAGCGATGATCATGTTTATAGGGAACAATCCAATATTCTGAAGAACCGATTCATTGCAAAGAATTATGATAATGAAAAAATGGATACAGCAATAATAGATGTAGGGAAGCTTAAACGCAGCGACATTTTAAAAACCAATCCACCAAAACCTAGAGAGGAGTTTAATATTGCTTTCCTAACACAATATAGCCAAGATGCAGGGAGCATACAAAAGATCCTGAATAAACACTGGCATCTGCTACAGGGAGACCCCACCTTGAAAGAATACCTCCCAGAGAAACCCAAGGTTATCTATAAGAGGGCGGATAATATTAAAAGGAGGTTAGCACCAAGCCTCTTCCGGCCAGAAAGTAGGACAACAGGCCAGGACTTAAATTGGTTACAGAAAGTAAAAGGTTTCCACAGATGTAACACCTGTAAAGCCTGCAAACAGGGAACAAAAGAGAAAATTCAGTTTAGCTCTAAAGCAACAGGAGAACAGTTCAAAATTTCAAATTTCATCAACTGTAAATCTGAATTCGTAGTCTATCTACTAAATTGCCCCTGTGGACTCCAGTATGTAGGGCGTACCAGCCGACCATTACGGGTGCGCAT
Organism: Ascaphus truei; assembly: GCF_040206685.1. Classification (NCBI taxonomy): domain Eukaryota; kingdom Metazoa; phylum Chordata; class Amphibia; order Anura; family Ascaphidae; genus Ascaphus; species Ascaphus truei. The sequence goes on from NC_134498.1 coordinate 5,796,041, forward strand.
TCTGGAGCACCTAGGGAACATTAGGCGGAAACTTATGACACATAGTGTATCAAAACATTTTGCACTACACCACCAAGGAGATCCATCTGGCCTTGAATTTAGGGGCATTGAGGTAGTCCCACCACATTGGAGGGGTGGAGACAGACTGACAACTTTATCAAGAAAAGAAACTTTTTGGATTTATAAATTGAAAAGCTTGGCCCCCATAGGCCTCAATGTAGAGATAGACATTGCAGCCTTCCTTTAAACACACACTGATCCGTTTTCAATCCCCAAATCCCATTTTTTTCCCCTACAATTTTGAATAGGAGTTCACGTCTTAAATATGAATCCACCACGAACCAGTCCTTGAAGACCAAATTGACGCATACCACCGTGGCAACTAATGAACAATATCATTTTTATAAATTGTATTGAAATAATATCTATTTTTGTCCAACTAGTTATTAATGTTCGAGTTCCCTAAAATCTATATTTTTTAGTTTTTCTAGTTATTTTAGAATTGTTTTATATTTGTCTAAATGTGTATAAATTTGGGTGGCTACAGTGCCCACAGTCCTACAGCATCCTGTTACTAACATTAGTCACCATTAGGGAATAACTATGTCTTTGTAATTTCCAAACTAAGCCAAATTATGGCACCATTGTACAAGATCACCTTTACAAACTGTATTGAAGTTTAATCTATTTTTGTCCAAACAGCTATTAATGTTCAAGTTCCCTAAAAATCTGTAATATTTTTTAGATCTCTAATATATTTGGGTTATTACACTGCCCACATCCCAATAGCATTCTGTTACTAACATGAGTCACCATGAGAGAAGAACTATGTCTATGTAGTTTCCAAACTCAGCCACATGATGGCACCATTGTACAACAAATGGAGAAAAGTTCACTGACAGCATAATGGTTTAAGTGATACAGCTCTCTGGCATAGAACCACTATAACAGGCTGTGTGAGCCCGCAAAGGTCCATAGGCTTAAGATTATTGATGATACTCACCACAATATAATGTTTCACACTGCGAATTGATGTTTGTTTTTTAAAACGTTTTTTAAACATTTTAAAATATTTATTAAAACAATGTTTGATTTTAATATATTGACACTAGAGAAATGTTTACAATAACAAGTATATTGTCCCTGTATCCAAGGGCTATGATCGGTTCGATTTACATTGACATTACATTAGTCTATTGGAAGTGGACAACTTTTAATGAAAGCCAGGTGTTTTACTAATTAATTAAATCGGGGCGCCTATATAGACTGCACACAATGAGCATCCGGCAGGAACCTGACGAAGCTTACTGCGAAACGCGTTGTTCCCTGCCGGAGCTCATTGAGAGAGGGACCCAGCCGACCGCAGGACATCCGGTATAGATCCTCTCTTCCGGTTCCACTGCCGGACGCGCCAGTGAGAGCAACAACGGAGGAGGAGATCTTGCGGGATCAAACCACGCGGCCGACGCTGGGCAAAAGAAGTTACAATTCAGTGTGAGTGTGCTTTTTGTTTTTTTGTTTATTCACCTTGCTATATTTATATTGCTATATGCTTTTTCAACGTGTATGCTTGTTTATGCTCATGTCTCAAACTGTTACCAAATAAAGACCTGTTATACTGCTAACCCTGGTTTGCACACATTTTCTTGGTCTTTTGGCCAACGGGGAGAGGAGACACTCACACACTATACCTATTGGGGGATATTTTGCTGAGACGACTTCACACCACCTATACAGGCTGACATCACCCTCTGAGGGCAAGAACTCACATTAGGCCGTGTGAGTTTTATGTTTATTGGGACTCCACCATAGGAGTCTGCATTTACCCACTACAGTCTGCGTTGAGGGCAAAGTCTCACACAAGCCCGTGTGAGTCACTGAAACTATATGTTTATGTTTCATTTATTGTTTATTTAGTGGAATTCCACCATCACCCCTTCCTCCATTCCCCCCCCCATCCCCCCCATCCCCCACATATGTGACACTAATACTGTTTTTTATTCCATTTTTATTCAACTTCATCCTGTTCCATCAACATCGTGAGGTCCATGAGTTTTGCGCTGACCGTCTTCACACTCCCATTGCCACGTTAAGAAGGACACGGGGTTCCCTTCTTCAAGGTCAAGCAGCAACCAAAAATCATCAAAAGGGCCAGTATATATTTTTATACTCTTTTACACCACAAAACACAATTTTTTATTTTTCTACATATTTTAATATATCAAAGGTGTTGTAGCATTTTTTAGCCACACATTCCAGGGAGCGCCCCAGTTCAAACAACCACTGAGCCTTTTCTAATCCCATCCTGGTGGCAGCACCCCAAAAAGCTCCTAATATGGAAGAAGAAACCATAGAGATGGAAAACCCAGTCGAAATTAAAGAGAGTGTTTTTACAAAAAGAATTTTCAGAAGTAACAACATATAGAACAAAATGAGAGAAATTGAGTCAGCGGAGATGGGAGATGTAGAAACAATAAATAACGAGTTTGACAAACTTGAGAATTTACTTAAGAAAGAGACCAAAAAGGTCTGGGATAAAGTCTATTTAGAGAAATACTTAGACATCAAACGTATACCTAGGGGTTTACGATTTGATAAAAAATCCTCCTTTGAATTAGCAGACATAGAATATAATGTCCAATGGGAAGAAACTATGGATGCGTGTTCATTCAGTCTAATGAAACTAATCATTAAACATCATACAAAGACCTTGATAGAAATTGATCGAGAAGTTACTTTAATTCAGAAGAGATTAGAAATTTCCACAGACAACCCCACCTTCCTAAATAGAGACCAAAAACTAGCTGATGAAATAGATGCTATAGAAAGAAATCTGATAGAGTCTAAAAATAAGAAATTTAGACGAGATGAGGAAGACTACTTAGTAGGGTCCAACCCCAAATGGCAAAGGGTCACACTAGTCCCACCTACCACCCCAAAGGATAGGAAAATGTTTGAATATAGGAGTAGAGAAGATAGCAACAAAACTTTAAGAACCAACATATCGAGCTATCCAACCAAAATAGACAAACATAGGACCTATTCCAAATTTGATAACACTAAAAATGTATCATTCAATACAGAGGCTAGACACATACCACCAAGAGGGCGGGAAGTTGGTGATCTAGAAACTCCTGGAGAGAATAAAGAAATAAAAACTCACAGTACCGAGGACGCAGTCAGTCACAAAAGGGAAGAGGCAAATAAACAAGATAGAGACCGGGAGGAAAACTGGCAGAGACACAAGTACTATTCCAAAGATTATCAGGAAAGCCATCATAGAGCCAAGCCACCCGCATACAACTACAGAGCTAGATCACCACTAGAACGTAGAGATAACAGGTATGAGAGAGAACGTAGCAGGGATAGGGATCGTAGATCACCTTATAAATATCATGGGTCAAATCGGGAATATAGAGAGAGACGTTATGAGAGAGAAGAGAGTCAAAGGAGACACTACCGGTCACCCCGTAAACATCATAGGGAACATAGCCAAGGAAGAGAACACAAATCCCCCCATAGGGAACAGAGGACCACATATAGAGAAAGACAGGATAGAGAACAGAGTCATGTGAGAGAGCAAAGATCACCCCGACCACACGCAGGGCATTTTTTAGAACAGGCCCAATCACTCAAAGCACCACCCCTAGTTACTCAGAATCGCTTCCTAGTGTCAGAAAACCAGAAAGAAAAAGAAACCCCAAACACAAAACTCAGAAAAAGGCCCCACGAGGAAAGCGGGGAGGAAGAAGGACACAGAAAAAGAGCAGCGATTTGAACAATATATTTAATCTGAGCAAAAAAGAATTAAATGTAGATGAATGTAACCTAATAAAAAAGGGGCTGAACTTCGCACCAGTTGCCAAGGCGAACAGTTTCAATCTGCATATAGACGCGCACAAATACATTAGACAGTTAACCCTTAAAAAATTCTTTATTTCAAAAGATGCACAAACAAGGGAGGTAGTGAACAATAATGCTAACGCGAATATAGAGATGGATGAGTTCAAGCATTCAAACCTAAAAAATAAATCCAAATTCTATCCAAGCTGGGCAAAAGGCCATAACTTAGAAGTCTTCCATCAGAAAATCCAGGAGGACTTTGATAGACTAACCTCTGGTGCTACTAAGATAACTAAGAACAATCTAACCTTGAAAGAAAAAATCGCATTGCAAAACTTAGAGAAAGAAAAGGCTATTACATTCAAACAAGCAGATAAAGGGGGGGGGGGGGGTAGTCATTATGGACACGGAATACTACAAGGGTGAAGCAGAGAGGATACTGTCGGATGACATCACCTATGCACGTCTGAAGACTAATCCCCACAGAGAATTCTGTATAGAATTCCAAACTCTGCTAGACAGGGGCAGCTCAACAGGAGTCCTGAATGAAAAAGAATATGATTATCTAAATGTGAAATTCCCGGTTATGCCAATATTCTAATTTCTGCCCAAAATCCATAAGGACATTAAAGCACCACCAGGTAGACCCATTATCTCTGGGATAGGCTCGCTCACGTCTCGACTGTCGGAGTACATAGATCTATTTCTGCAGCCATACGTTGCGGAGATGCGGTCCTATCTCAGAGACACCACGCAAATTCTAAATATATTAGAACAGATAGATTGGCAAGAAGGCTATAAAATGTGCACCTGCGATGTGACTTCATTATACACGTCCATAAAACATGATGATGGAATTAAAGCCATTGAACGGACGCTAATAAATGATGCCACCGTTCACATAGAACAAAGACGCTTTATTTTAGAAAGTATTAATTTTATTCTTAAACACAACCTTTTTAATTTTGATGGAACATATTTTTTACAAAAGTGCGGAACAGCCATGGGTACAAAATTCGCACCGAGTTATGCCAACTTGTTCATGGACAGTTGGGAGACCGATACCATCTGGTCGGAACATGAATTCAGTGCGGATCTTGTGCTATGGCGGAGATACATCGATGATGTGTTTTTTATCTGGAGAGGCAACAATGAAACCTTAAATCACTTTCTGAATTACATTAACAATAATGAGAGGAACCTAGCTTTCACAACATGCATAGGGAATAATTCGGTAGACTTTTTAGATCTAACAATTTACATAGAAGATAATAGACTGAAGACTAAAACTTTCTTCAAAACAGTTGACTGCAATAATTACCTGCTTAACACTAGCTGCCACCATAAGAAATGGCTGAAAAACATACCCCCAGGACAGTTTCGCAGAATCAGGAGAAACTTTAGCGATGATCATGTTTATAGGGAACAATCCAATATTCTGAAGAACCGATTCATTGCAAAGAATTATGATAATGAAAAAATGGATACAGCAATAATAGAAGTAGGGAAGCTTAAACGCAGCGACATTTTAAAAACCAATCCACCAAAACCTAGAGAGGAGTTTAATATTGCTTTCCTAACACAATATAGCCAAGATGCAGGGAGCATACAAAAGATCCTGAATAAACACTGGCATCTGCTACAGGGAGACCCCACCTTGAAAGAATACCTCCCAGAGAAACCCAAGGTTATCTATAAGAGGGCGGATAATATTAAAAGGAGGTTAGCACCAAGCCTCTTCCGGCCAGAAAGTAGGACAACAGGCCAGGACTTAAATTGGTTACAGAAAGTAAAAGGTTTCCACAGATGTAACACCTGTAAAGCCTGCAAACAGGGAACAAAAGAGAAAATTCAGTTTAGCTCTAAAGCAACAGGAGAACAGTTCAAAATTTCAAATTTCATCAACTGTAAATCTGAATTCGTAGTCTATCTACTAAATTGCCCCTGTGGACTCCAGTATGTAGGGAGTACCAGCCGACCATTACGGGTACGCATTCTGGAGCACCTAGGGAACATTAGGCGGAAACTTATGACACATAGTGTATCAAAACATTTTGCGCTACACCACCAAGGAGATCCATCTGGCCTTGAATTTAGGGGCATTGAGGTAGTCCCCCCACATTGGAGGGGTGGAGACAGACTGACAACTTTATCAAGAAAAGAAACTTTTTGGATTTATAAATTGAAAAGCTTGGCCCCCATAGGCCTCAATGTAGAGATAGACATTGCAGCTTTCCTTTAAACACACACTGATCCGTTTTCAATCCCCAAATCCCATTTTTTCCCCTACAATTTTGAATAGGAGTTCACGTCTTAAATATGAATCCACCACGAACCAGTCCTTGAAGACCAAATTGACGCATACCACCGTGGCAACTAATGAACAATATCATTTTTATAAATTGTATTGAAATAATATCTATTTTTGTCCAACTAGTTATTAATGTTCGAGTTCCCTAAAATCTATATTTTTTAGTTTTTCTAGTTATTTTAGAATTGTTTTATATTTGTCTAAATGTGTATAAATTTGGGTGGCTACAGTGCCCACAGTCCTACAGCATCCTGTTACTAACATTAGTCACCATTAGGGAATAACTATGTCTTTGTAATTTCCAAACTAAGCCAAATTATGGCACCATTGTACAAGATCACCTTTACAAACTGTATTGAAGTTTAATCTATTTTTGTCCAAACAGCTATTAATGTTCAAGTTCCCTAAAAATCTGTAATATTTTTTAGATCTCTAATATATTTGGGTTATTACACTGCCCACATCCCAATAGCATTCTGTTACTAACATGAGTCACCATGAGAGAAGAACTATGTCTATGTAGTTTCCAAACTCAGCCACATGATGGCACCATTGTACAACAAATGGAGAAAAGTTCACTGACAGCATAATGGTTTAAGTGATACAGCTCTCTGGCATAGAACCACTATTATAGGCTGTGTGAGCCCGCAAAGGTCCATAGGCTTAAGATTATTGATGATACTCACCACAATATAATGTTTCACACTGCGAATTGATGTTTGTTTTTTAAAACGTTTTTTAAACATTTTAAAATATTTATTAAAACAATGTTTGATTTTAATATATTGACACTAGAGAAATGTTTACAATAACAAGTATATTGTCCCTGTATCCAAGGGCTATGATCGGTTCGATTTACATTGACATTACATTAGTCTATTGGAAGTGGACAACTTTTAATGAAAGCCAGGTGTTTTACTAATTAATTAAATCGGGGCGCCTATATAGACTGCACACAATGAGCATCCGGCAGGAACCTGACGAAGCTTACTGCGAAACGCGTTGTTCCCTGCCGGAGCTCATTGAGAGAGGGACCCAGCCGACCGCAGGACATCCGGTATAGATCCTCTCTTCCGGTTCCACTGCCGGACGCGCCAGTGAGAGCAACAACGGAGGAGGAGATCTTGCGGGATCAAACCACGCGGCCGACGCTGGGCAAAAGTTACAATTCAGTGTGAGTGTGCTTTTTGTTTTTTTGTTTATTCACCTTGCTATATTTATATTGTTATATGCTTTTTCAACGTGTATGCTTGTTTATGCTCATGTCTCAAACTGTTACCAAATAAAGACCTGTTATACTGCTAACCCTGGTTTGCACACATTTTCTTGGTCTTTTGGCCAACGGGGAGAGGAGACACTCACACACTGTACCTATTGGGGGATATTTTGCTGAGACAACTTCACACCACCTATACAGGCTGACCTCACCCTCTGAGGGCAAGAACTCACATTAGGCCGTGTGAGTTTTATGTTTATTGGGACTCCACCATAGGAGTCTGCATTTACCCACTACAGTCTGCGTTGAGGGCGAAGTCTCACACAAGCCCGTGTGAGTCACTGAAACTATATGTTTATGTTTCATTTATTGTTTATTTAGTGGAATTCCACCATCACCCCTTCCTCCATTCCCCCCCACCCCCCCCATTCCCCCCCATCCCCCACATATGTGACACTAATACTGTGTTTTATTCCATTTTTATTCAACTTCATCCTGTTCCATCAACATCGTGAGGTCCATGAGTTTTGCGCTGACCGTCTTCACACTCCCATTGCCACGTTAAGAAGGACACGGGGTTCCCTTCTTCAAGGTCAAGCAGCAACCAAAAATCATCAAAAGGGCCAGTATATATTTTTATACTCTTTTACACCACAAAACACAATTTTTTATTTTTCTACATATTTTAATATATCAAAGGTGTTGTAGCATTTTTTAGCCACACATTCCAGGGAGCGCCCCAGTTCAAACAACCACTGAGCCTTTTCTAATCCCATCCTGGTGGCAGCACCCCAAAAAGCTCCTAATATGGAAGAAGAAACCATAGAGATGGAAAACCCAGTCGAAATTAAAGAGAGTGTTTTTACAAAAAGAATTTTCAGAAGTAACAACATATAGAACAAAATGAGAGAAATTGAGTCAGCGGAGATGGGAGATGTAGAAACAATAAATAACGAGTTTGACAAACTTGAGAATTTACTTAAGAAAGAGACCAAAAAGGTCTGGGATAAAGTCTATTTAGAGAAATACTTAGACATCAAACGTATACCTAGGGGTTTACGATTTGATAAAAAATCCTCCTTTGAATTAGCAGACATAGAATATAATGTCCAATGGGAAGAAACTATGGATGCGTGTTCATTCAGTCTAATGAAACTAATCATTAAACATCATACAAAGACCTTGATAGAAATTGATCGAGAAGTTACTTTAATTCAGAAGAGATTAGAAATTTCCACAGACAACCCCACCTTCCTAAATAGAGACCAAAAACTAGCTGATGAAATAGATGCTATAGAAAGAAATCTGATAGAGTCTAAAAATAAGAAATTTAGACGAGATGAGGAAGACTACTTAGTAGGGTCCAACCCCAAATGGCAAAGGGTCACACTAGTCCCACCTACCACCCCAAAGGATAGGAAAATGTTTGAATATAGGAGTAGAGAAGATAGCAACAAAACTTTAAGAACCAACATATCGAGCTATCCAACCAAAATAGACAAACATAGGACCTATTCCAAATTTGATAACACTAAAAATGTATCATTCAATACAGAGGCTAGACACATACCACCAAGAGGGCGGGAAGTTGGTGATCTAGAAACTCCTGGAGAGAATAAAGAAATAAAAACTCACAGTACCGAGGACGCAGTCAGTCACAAAAGGGAAGAGGCAAATAAACAAGATAGAGACCGGGAGGAAAACTGGCAGAGACACAAGTACTATTCCAAAGATTATCAGGAAAGCCATCATAGAGCCAAGCCACCCGCATACAACTACAGAGCTAGATCACCACTAGAACGTAGAGATAACAGGTATGAGAGAGAACGTAGCAGGGATAGGGATCGTAGATCACCTTATAAATATCATGGGTCAAATCGGGAATATAGAGAGAGACGTTATGAGAGAGAAGAGAGTCAAAGGAGACACTACCGGTCACCCCGTAAACATCATAGGGAACATAGCCAAGGAAGAGAACACAAATCCCCCCATAGGGAACAGAGGACCACATATAGAGAAAGACAGGATAGAGAACAGAGTCATGTGAGAGAGCAAAGATCACCCCGACCACACGCAGGGCATTTTTTAGAACAGGCCCAATCACTCAAAGCACCACCCCTAGTTACTCAGAATCGCTTCCTAGTGTCAGAAAACCAGAAAGAAAAAGAAACCCCAAACACAAAACTCAGAAAAAGGCCCCACGAGGAAAGCGGGGAGGAAGAAGGACACAGAAAAAGAGCAGCGATTTGAACAATATATTTAATCTGAGCAAAAAAGAATTAAATGTAGATGAATGTAACCTAATAAAAAAAGGGCTGAACTTCGCACCAGTTGCCAAGGCGAACAGTTTCAATCTGTATATAGACGCGCACAAATACATTAGACAGTTAACCCTTAAAAAATTCTTTATTTCAAAAGATGCACAAACAAGGGAGGTAGTGAACAATAATGCTAACGCGAATATAGAGATGGATGAGTTCAAGCATTCAAACCTAAAAAATAAATCCAAATTCTATCCAAGCTGGGCGAAAGGCCATAACTTAGAAGTCTTCCATCAGAAAATCCAGGAGGACTTTGATAGACTAACCTCTGGTGCTACTAAGATAACTAAGAACAATCTAACCTTGAAAGAAAAAATCGCATTGCAAAACTTAGAGAAAGAAAAGGCTATTACATTCAAACAAGCAGATAAAGGGGGGGGTGGGTAGTCATTATGGACACGGAATACTACAAGGGTGAAGCAGAGAGGATACTGTCGGATGACATCACCTATGCACGTCTGAAGACTAATCCCCACAGAGAATTCTGTGTAGAATTCCAAACTCTGCTAGACAGGGGCAGCTCAACAGGAGTCCTGAATGAAAAAGAATATGATTATCTAAATGTGAAATTCCCGGTTATGCCAATATTCTATTTTCTGCCCAAAATCCATAAGGACATTAAAGCACCACCAGGTAGACCCATTATCTCTGGGATAGGCTCGCTCACGTCTCGACTGTCGGAGTACATAGATCTATTTCTGCAGCCATACGTTGCGGAGATGCGGTCCTATCTCAGAGACACCACGCAAATTCTAAATATATTAGAACAGATAGATTGGCAAGAAGGCTATAAAATGCGCACCTGCGATGTGACTTCATTATACACGTCCATAAAACATGATGATGGAATTAAAGCCATCGAACGGACGCTAATAAATGATGCCACCGTTCACATAGAACAAAGACGCTTTATTTTAGAAAGTATTAATTTTATTCTTAAACACAACCTTTTAAATTTTGATGGAACATATTTTTTACAAAAGTGCGGAACAGCCATGGGTTCAAAATTCGCACCGAGTTATGCCAACTTGTTCATGGACAGTTGGGAGACCGATACCATCTGGTCGGAACATGAATTCAGTGCGGATCTTGTGCTATGGCGGAGATACATCGATGATGTGTTTTTTATCTGGAGAGGCAACAATGAAACCTTAAATCACTTTCTGAATTACATTAACAATAATGAGAGGAACCTAGCTTTCACAACATGCATAGGGAATAATTCGGTAGACTTTTTAGATCTAACAATTTACATAGAAGATAATAGACTGAAGACTAAAACTTTCTTCAAAACAGTTGACTGCAATAATTACCTGCTTAACACTAGCTGCCACCATAAGAAATGGCTGAAAAACATACCCCCAGGACAGTTTCGCAGAATCAGGAGAAACTTTAGCGATGATCATGTTTATAGGGAACAATCCAATATTCTGAAGAACCGATTCATTGCAAAGAATTATGATAATGAAAAAATGGATACAGCAATAATAGATGTAGGGAAGCTTAAACGCAGCGACATTTTAAAAACCAATCCACCAAAACCTAGAGAGGAGTTTAATATTGCTTTCCTAACACAATATAGCCAAGATGCAGGGAGCATACAAAAGATCCTGAATAAACACTGGCATCTGCTACAGGGAGACCCCACCTTGAAAGAATACCTCCCAGAGAAACCCAAGGTTATCTATAAGAGGGCGGATAATATTAAAAGGAGGTTAGCACCAAGCCTCTTCCGGCCAGAAAGTAGGACAACAGGCCAGGACTTAAATTGGTTACAGAAAGTAAAAGGTTTCCACAGATGTAACACCTGTAAAGCCTGCAAACAGGGAACAAAAGAGAAAATTCAGTTTAGCTCTAAAGCAACAGGAGAACAGTTCAAAATTTCAAATTTCATCAACTGTAAATCTGAATTCGTAGTCTATCTACTAAATTGCCCCTGTGGACTCCAGTATGTAGGGCGTACCAGCCGACCATTACGGGTACGCATTCTGGAGCACCTAGGGAACATTAGGCGGAAACTTATGACACATAGTGTATCAAAACATTTTGCACTACACCACCAAGGAGATCCATCTGGCCTTGAATTTAGGGGCATTGAGGTAGTCCCACCACATTGGAGGGGTGGAGACAGACTGACAACTTTATCAAGAAAAGAAACTTTTTGGATTTATAAATTGAAAAGCTTGGCCCCCATAGGCCTCAATGTAGAGATAGACATTGCAGCTTTCCTTTAAACACACACTGATCCGTTTTCAATCCCCAAATCCCATTTTTTCCCCTACAATTTTGAATAGGAGTTCACGTCTTAAATATGAATCCACCACGAACCAGTCCTTGAAGACCAAATTGACGCATACCACCGTGGCAACTAATGAACAATATCATTTTTATAAATTGTATTGAAATAATATCTATTTTTGTCCAACTAGTTATTAATGTTCGAGTTCCCTAAAATCTATATTTTTTAGTTTTTCTAGTTATTTTAGAATTGTTTTATATTTGTCTAAATGTGTATAAATTTGGGTGGCTACAGTGCCCACAGTCCTACAGCATCCTGTTACTAACATTAGTCACCATTAGGGAATAACTATGTCTTTGTAATTTCCAAACTAAGCCAAATTATGGCACCATTGTACAAGATCACCTTTACAAACTGTATTGAAGTTTAATCTATTTTTGTCCAAACAGCTATTAATGTTCAAGTTCCCTAAAAATCTGTAATATTTTTTAGATCTCTAATATATTTGGGTTATTACACTGCCCACATCCCAATAGCATTCTGTTACTAACATGAGTCACCATGAGAGAAGAACTATGTCTATGTAGTTTCCAAACTCAGCCACATGATGGCACCATTGTACAACAAATGGAGAAAAGTTCACTGACAGCATAATGGTTTAAGTGATACAGCTCTCTGGCATAGAACCACTATAACAGGCTGTGTGAGCCCGCAAAGGTCCATAGGCTTAAGATTATTGATGATACTCACCACAATATAATGTTTCACACTGCGAATTGATGTTTGTTTTTTAAAACGTTTTTTAAACATTTTAAAATATTTATTAAAACAATGTTTGATTTTAATATATTGACACTAGAGAAATGTTTACAATAACAAGTATATTGTCCCTGTATCCAAGGGCTATGATCGGTTCGATTTACATTGACATTACATTAGTCTATTGGAAGTGGACAACTTTTAATGAAAGCCAGGTGTTTTACTAATTAATTAAATCGGGGCGCCTATATAGACTGCACACAATGAGCATCCGGCAGGAACCTGACGAAGCTTACTGCGAAACGCGTTGTTCCCTGCCGGAGCTCATTGAGAGAGGGACCCAGCCGACCGCAGGACATCCGGTATAGATCCTCTCTTCCGGTTCCACTGCCGGACGCGCCAGTGAGAGCAACAACGGAGGAGGAGATCTTGCGGGATCAAACCACGCGGCCGACGCTGGGCAAAAGAAGTTACAATTCAGTGTGAGTGTGCTTTTTGTTTATTCACCTTGCTATATTTATATTGTTATATGCTTTTTCAACGTGTATGCTTGTTTATGCTCATGTCTCAAACTGTTACCAAATAAAGACCTGTTATACTGCTAACCCTGGTTTGCACACATTTTCTTGGTCTTTTGGCCAACGGGGAGAGGAGACACTCACACACTATACCTATTGGGGGATATTTTGCTGAGACGACTTCACACCACCTATACAGGCTGACCTCACCCTCTGAGGGCAAGAACTCACATTAGGCCGTGTGAGTTTTATGTTTATTGGGACTCCACCATAGGAGTCTGCATTTACCCACTACAGTCTGCGTTGAGGGCGAAGTCTCACACAAGCCCGTGTGAGTCACTGAAACTATATGTTTATGTTTCATTTATTGTTTATTTAGTGGAATTCCACCATCACCCCTTCCTCCATTCCCCCCCACCCCCCCATCCCCCCCCATCCCCCACATATGTGACACTAATACTGTGTTTTATTCCATTTTTATTCAACTTCATCCTGTTCCATCAACATCGTGAGGTCCATGAGTTTTGCGCTGACCGTCTTCACACTCCCATTGCCACGTTAAGAAGGACACGGGGTTCCCTTCTTCAAGGTCAAGCAGCAACCAAAAATCATCAAAAGGGCCAGTATATATTTTTATACTCTTTTACACCACAAAACACAATTTTTTATTTTTCTACATATTTTAATATATCAAAGGTGTTGTAGCATTTTTTAGCCACACATTCCAGGGAGCGCCCCAGTTCAAACAACCACTGAGCCTTTTCTAATCCCATCCTGGTGGCAGCACCCCAAAAAGCTCCTAATATGGAAGAAGAAACCATAGAGATGGAAAACCCAGTCGAAATTAAAGAGAGTGTTTTTACAAAAAGAATTTTCAGAAGTAACAACATATAGAACAAAATGAGAGAAATTGAGTCAGCGGAGATGGGAGATGTAGAAACAATAAATAACGAGTTTGACAAACTTGAGAATTTACTTAAGAAAGAGACCAAAAAGGTCTGGGATAAAGTCTATTTAGAGAAATACTTAGACATCAAACGTATACCTAGGGGTTTACGATTTGATAAAAAATCCTCCTTTGAATTAGCAGACATAGAATATAATGTCCAATGGGAAGAAACTATGGATGCGTGTTCATTCAGTCTAATGAAACTAATCATTAAACATCATACAAAGACCTTGATAGAAATTGATCGAGAAGTTACTTTAATTCAGAAGAGATTAGAAATTTCCACAGACAACCCCACCTTCCTAAATAGAGACCAAAAACTAGCTGATGAAATAGATGCTATAGAAAGAAATCTGATAGAGTCTAAAAATAAGAAATTTAGACGAGATGAGGAAGACTACTTAGTAGGGTCCAACCCCAAATGGCAAAGGGTCACACTAGTCCCACCTACCACCCCAAAGGATAGGAAAATGTTTGAATATAGGAGTAGAGAAGATAGCAACAAAACTTTAAGAACCAACATATCGAGCTATCCAACCAAAATAGACAAACATAGGACCTATTCCAAATTTGATAACACTAAAAATGTATCATTCAATACAGAGGCTAGACACATACCACCAAGAGGGCGGGAAGTTGGTGATCTAGAAACTCCTGGAGAGAATAAAGAAATAAAAACTCACAGTACCGAGGACGCAGTCAGTCACAAAAGGGAAGAGGCAAATAAACAAGATAGAGACCGGGAGGAAAACTGGCAGAGACACAAGTACTATTCCAAAGATTATCAGGAAAGCCATCATAGAGCCAAGCCACCCGCATACAACTACAGAGCTAGATCACCACTAGAACGTAGAGATAACAGGTATGAGAGAGAACGTAGCAGGGATAGGGATCGTAGATCACCTTATAAATATCATGGGTCAAATCGGGAATATAGAGAGAGACGTTATGAGAGAGAAGAGAGTCAAAGGAGACACTACCGGTCACCCCGTAAACATCATAGGGAACATAGCCAAGGAAGAGAACACAAATCCCCCCATAGGGAACAGAGGACCACATATAGAGAAAGACAGGATAGAGAACAGAGTCATGTGAGAGAGCAAAGATCACCCCGACCACACGCAGGGCATTTTTTAGAACAGGCCCAATCACTCAAAGCACCACCCCTAGTTACTCAGAATCGCTTCCTAGTGTCAGAAAACCAGAAAGAAAAAGAAACCCCAAACACAAAACTCAGAAAAAGGCCCCACGAGGAAAGCGGGGAGGAAGAAGGACACAGAAAAAGAGCAGCGATTTGAACAATATATTTAATCTGAGCAAAAAAGAATTAAATGTAGATGAATGTAACCTAATAAAAAAGGGGCTGAACTTCGCACCAGTTGCCAAGGCGAACAGTTTCAATCTGTATATAGACGCGCACAAATACATTAGACAGTTAACCCTTAAAAAATTCTTTATTTCAAAAGATGCACAAACAAGGGAGGTAGTGAACAATAATGCTAACGCGAATATAGAGATGGATGAGTTCAAGCATTCAAACCTAAAAAATAAATCCAAATTCTATCCAAGCTGGGCGAAAGGCCATAACTTAGAAGTCTTCCATCAGAAAATCCAGGAGGACTTTGATAGACTAACCTCTGGTGCTACTAAGATAACTAAGAACAATCTAACCTTGAAAGAAAAAATCGCATTGCAAAACTTAGAGAAAGAAAAGGCTATTACATTCAAACAAGCAGATAAAGGGGGGGGTGGGTAGTCATTATGGACACGGAATACTACAAGGGTGAAGCAGAGAGGATACTGTCGGATGACATCACCTATGCACGTCTGAAGACTAATCCCCACAGAGAATTCTGTGTAGAATTCCAAACTCTGCTAGACAGGGGCAGCTCAACAGGAGTCCTGAATGAAAAAGAATATGATTATCTAAATGTGAAATTCCCGGTTATGCCAATATTCTATTTTCTGCCCAAAATCCATAAGGACATTAAAGCACCACCAGGTAGACCCATTATCTCTGGGATAGGCTCGCTCACGTCTCGACTGTCGGAGTACATAGATCTATTTCTGCAGCCATACGTTGCGGAGATGCGGTCCTATCTCAGAGACACCACGCAAATTCTAAATATATTAGAACAGATAGATTGGCAAGAAGGCTATAAAATGTGCACCTGCGATGTGACTTCATTATACACGTCCATAAAACATGATGATGGAATTAAAGCCATCGAACGGACGCTAATAAATGATGCCACCGTTCACATAGAACAAAGACGCTTTATTTTAGAAAGTATTAATTTTATTCTTAAACACAACCTTTTTAATTTTGATGGAACATATTTTTTACAAAAGTGCGGAACAGCCATGGGTTCAAAATTCGCACCGAGTTATGCCAACTTGTTCATGGACAGTTGGGAGACCGATACCATCTGGTCGGAACATGAATTCAGTGCGGATCTTGTGCTATGGCGGAGATACATCGATGATGTGTTTTTTATCTGGAGAGGCAACAATGAAACCTTAAATCACTTTCTGAATTACATTAACAATAATGAGAGGAACCTAGCTTTCACAACATGCATAGGCAATAATTCGGTAGACTTTTTAGATCTAACAATTTACATAGAAGATAATAGACTGAAGACTAAAACTTTCTTCAAAACAGTTGACTGCAATAATTACCTGCTTAACACTAGCTGCCACCATAAGAAATGGCTGAAAAACATACCCCCAGGACAGTTTCGCAGAATCAGGAGAAACTTTAGCGATGATCATGTTTATAGGGAACAATCCAATATTCTGAAGAACCGATTCATTGCAAAGAATTATGATAATGAAAAAATGGATACAGCAATAATAGAAGTAGGGAAGCTTAAACGCAGCGACATTTTAAAAACCAATCCACCAAAACCTAGAGAGGAGTTTAATATTGCTTTCCTAACACAATATAGCCAAGATGCAGGGAGCATACAAAAGATCCTGAATAAACACTGGCATCTGCTACAGGGAGACCCCACCTTGAAAGAATACCTCCCAGAGAAACCCAAGGTTATCTATAAGAGGGCGGATAATATTAAAAGGAGGTTAGCACCAAGCCTCTTCCGGCCAGAAAGTAGGACAACAGGCCAGGACTTAAATTGGTTACAGAAAGTAAAAGGTTTCCACAGATGTAACACCTGTAAAGCCTGCAAACAGGGAACAAAAGAGAAAATTCAGTTTAGCTCTAAAGCAACAGGAGAACAGTTCAAAATTTCAAATTTCATCAACTGTAAATCTGAATTCGTAGTCTATCTACTAAATTGCCCCTGTGGACTCCAGTATGTAGGGCGTACCAGCCGACCATTACGGGTACGCATTCTGGAGCACCTAGGGAACATTAGGCGGAAACTTATGACACATAGTGTATCAAAACATTTTGCACTACACCACCAAGGAGATCCATCTGGCCTTGAATTTAGGGGCATTGAGGTAGTCCCACCACATTGGAGGGGTGGAGACAGACTGACAACTTTATCAAGAAAAGAAACTTTTTGGATTTATAAATTGAAAAGCTTGGCCCCCATAGGCCTCAATGTAGAGATAGACATTGCAGCTTTCCTTTAAACACACACTGATCCGTTTTCAATCCCCAAATCCCATTTTTTTCCCCTACAATTTTGAATAGGAGTTCACGTCTTAAATATGAATCCACCACGAACCAGTCCTTGAAGACCAAATTGACGCATACCACCGTGGCAACTAATGAACAATATCATTTTTATAAATTGTATTGAAATAATATCTATTTTTGTCCAACTAGTTATTAATGTTCGAGTTCCCTAAAATCTATATTTTTTAGTTTTTCTAGTTATTTTAGAATTGTTTTATATTTGTCTAAATGTGTATAAATTTGGGTGGCTACAGTGCCCACAGTCCTACAGCATCCTGTTACTAACATTAGTCACCATTAGGGAATAACTATGTCTTTGTAATTTCCAAACTAAGCCAAATTATGGCACCATTGTACAAGATCACCTTTACAAACTGTATTGAAGTTTAATCTATTTTTGTCCAAACAGCTATTAATGTTCAAGTTCCCTAAAAATCTGTAATATTTTTTAGATCTCTAATATATTTGGGTTATTACACTGCCCACATCCCAATAGCATTCTGTTACTAACATGAGTCACCATGAGAGAAGAACTATGTCTATGTAGTTTCCAAACTCAGCCACATGATGGCACCATTGTACAACAAATGGAGAAAAGTTCACTGACAGCATAATGGTTTAAGTGATACAGCTCTCTGGCATAGAACCACTATTATAGGCTGTGTGAGCCCGCAAAGGTCCATAGGCTTAAGATTATTGATGATACTCACCACAATATAATGTTTCACACTGCGAACTGATGTTTGTTTTTTAAAACGTTTTTTAAACATTTTAAAATATTTATTAAAACAATGTTTGATTTTAATATATTGACACTAGAGAAATGTTTACAATAACAAGTATATTGTCCCTGTATCCAAGGGCTATGATCGGTTCGATTTACATTGACATTACATTAGTCTATTGGAAGTGGACAACTTTTAATGAAAGCCAGGTGTTTTACTAATTAATTAAATCGGGGCGCCTATATAGACTGCACACAATGAGCATCCGGCAGGAACCTGACGAAGCTTACTGCGAAACGCGTTGTTCCCTGCCGGAGCTCATTGAGAGAGGGACCCAGCCGACCGCAGGACATCCGGTATAGATCCTCTCTTCCGGTTCCACTGCCGGACGCGCCAGTGAGAGCAACAACAGAGGAGGAGATCTTGCGGGATCAAACCACGCGGCCGACGCTGGGCAAAAGAAGTTACAATTCAGTGTGAGTGTGCTTTTTGTTTTTTGTTTATTCACCTTGCTATATTTATATTTTTATATGCTTTTTCAACGTGTATGCTTGTTTATGCTCATGTCTCAAACTGTTACCAAATAAAGACCTGTTATACTGCTAACCCTGGTTTGCACACATTTTCTTGGTCTTTTGGCCAACGGGGAGAGGAGACACTCACACACTATACCTATTGGGGGATATTTTGCTGAGACGACTTCACACCACCTATACAGGCTGACATCACCCTCTGAGGGCAAGAACTCACATTAGGCCGTGTGAGTTTTATGTTTATTGGGACTCCACCATAGGAGTCTGCATTTACCCAATACAGTCTGCGTTGAGGGCGAAGTCTCACACAAGCCCGTGTGAGTCACTGAAACTATATGTTTATGTTTCATTTATTGTTTATTTAGTGGAATTCCACCATCACCCCTTCCTCCATTCCCCCCCACCCCCCCCCCCATCCCCCACATATGTGACACTAATACTGTGTTTTATTCCATTTTTATTCAACTTCATCCTGTTCCATCAACATCGTGAGGTCCATGAGTTTTGCGCTGACCGTCTTCACACTCCCATTGCCACGTTAAGAAGGACACGGGGTTCCCTTCTTCAAGGTCAAGCAGCAACCAAAAATCATCAAAAGGGCCAGTATATATTTTTATACTCTTTTACACCACAAAACACAATTTTTTATTTTTCTACATATTTTAATATATCAAAGGTGTTGTAGCATTTTTTAGCCACACATTCCAGGGAGCGCCCCAGTTCAAACAACCACTGAGCCTTTTCTAATCCCATCCTGGTGGCAGCACCCCAAAAAGCTCCTAATATGGAAGAAGAAACCATAGAGATGGAAAACCCAGTCGAAATTAAAGAGAGTGTTTTTACAAAAAGAATTTTCAGAAGTAACAACATATAGAACAAAATGAGAGAAATTGAGTCAGCGGAGATGGGAGATGTAGAAACAATAAATAACGAGTTTGACAAACTTGAGAATTTACTTAAGAAAGAGACCAAAAAGGTCTGGGATAAAGTCTATTTAGAGAAATACTTAGACATCAAACGTATACCTAGGGGTTTACGATTTGATAAAAAATCCTCCTTTGAATTAGCAGACATAGAATATAATGTCCAATGGGAAGAAACTATGGATGCGTGTTCATTCAGTCTAATGAAACTAATCATTAAACATCATACAAAGACCTTGATAGAAATTGATCGAGAAGTTACTTTAATTCAGAAGAGATTAGAAATTTCCACAGACAACCCCACCTTCCTAAATAGAGACCAAAAACTAGCTGATGAAATAGATGCTATAGAAAGAAATCTGATAGAGTCTAAAAATAAGAAATTTAGATGAGATGAGGAAGACTACTTAGTAGGGTCCAACCCCAAATGGCAAAGGGTCACACTAGTCCCACCTACCACCCCAAAGGATAGGAAAATGTTTGAATATAGGAGTAGAGAAGATAGCAACAAAACTTTAAGAACCAACATATCGAGCTATCCAACCAAAATAGACAAACATAGGACCTATTCCAAATTTGATAACACTAAAAATGTATCATTCAATACAGAGGCTAGACACATACCACCAAGAGGGCGGGAAGTTGGTGATCTAGAAACTCCTGGAGAGAATAAAGAAATAAAAACTCACAGTACCGAGGACGCAGTCAGTCACAAAAGGGAAGAGGCAAATAAACAAGATAGAGACCGGGAGGAAAACTGGCAGAGACACAAGTACTATTCCAAAGATTATCAGGAAAGCCATCATAGAGCCAAGCCACCCGCATACAACTACAGAGCTAGATCACCACTAGAACGTAGAGATAACAGGTATGAGAGAGAACGTAGCAGGGATAGGGATCGTAGATCACCTTATAAATATCATGGGTCAAATCGGGAATATAGAGAGAGACGTTATGAGAGAGAAGAGAGTCAAAGGAGACACTACCGGTCACCCCGTAAACATCATAGGGAATATAGCCAAGGAAGAGAACACAAATCCCCCCATAGGGAACAGAGGACCACATATAGAGAAAGACAGGATAGAGAACAGAGTCATGTGAGAGAGCAAAGATCACCCCGACCACACGCAGGGCATTTTTTAGAACAGGCCCAATCACTCAAAGCACCACCCCTAGTTACTCAGAATCGCTTCCTAGTGTCAGAAAACCAGAAAGAAAAAGAAACCCCAAACACAAAACTCAGAAAAAGGCCCCACGAGGAAAGCGGGGAGGAAGAAGGACACAGAAAAAGAGCAGCGATTTGAACAATATATTTAATCTGAGCAAAAAAGAATTAAATATAGATGAATGTAACCTAATAAAAAAGGGGCTGAACTTCGCACCAGTTGCCAAGGCGAACAGTTTCAATCTGTATATAGACGCGCACAAATACATTAGACAGTTAACCCTTAAAAAATTCTTTATTTCAAAAGATGCACAAACAAGGGAGGTAGTGAACAATAATGCTAACGCGAATATAGAGATGGATGAGTTCAAGCATTCAAACCTAAAAAATAAATCCAAATTCTATCCAAGCTGGGCGAAAGGCCATAACTTAGAAGTCTTCCATCAGAAAATCCAGGAGGACTTTGATAGACTAACCTCTGGTGCTACTAAGATAACTAAGAACAATCTAACCTTGAAAGAAAAAATCGCATTGCAAAACTTAGAGAAAGAAAAGGCTATTACATTCAAACAAGCAGATAAAGGGGGGGGGGGTAGTCATTATGGACACGGAATACTACAAGGGTGAAGCAGAGAGGATACTGTCGGATGACATCACCTATGCACGTCTGAAGACTAATCCCCACAGAGAATTCTGTGTAGAATTCCAAACTCTGCTAGACAGGGGCAGCTCAACAGGAGTCCTGAATGAAAAAGAATATGATTATCTAAATGTGAAATTCCCGGTTATGCCAATATTCTATTTTCTGCCCAAAATCCATAAGGACATTAAAGCACCACCAGGTAGACCCATTATCTCTGGGATAGGCTCGCTCACGTCTCGACTGTCGGAGTACATAGATCTATTTCTGCAGCCATACGTTGCGGAGATGCGGTCCTATCTCAGAGACACCACGCAAATTCTAAATATATTAGAACAGATAGATTGGCAAGAAGGCTATAAAATGTGCACCTGCGATGTGACTTCATTATACACGTCCATAAAACATGATGATGGAATTAAAGCCATCGAACGGACGCTAATAAATGATGCCACCGTTCACATAGAACAAAGACGCTTTATTTTAGAAAGTATTAATTTTATTCTTAAACACAACCTTTTTAATTTTGATGGAACATATTTTTTACAAAAGTGCGGAACAGCCATGGGTACAAAATTCGCACCGAGTTATGCCAACTTGTTCATGGACAGTTGGGAGACCGATACCATCTGGTCGGAACATGAATTCAGTGCGGATCTTGTGCTATGGCGGAGATACATCGATGATGTGTTTTTTATCTGGAGAGGCAACAATGAAACCTTAAATCACTTTCTGAATTACATTAACAATAATGAGAGGAACCTAGCTTTCACAACATGCATAGGGAATAATTCGGTAGACTTTTTAGATCTAACAATTTACATAGAAGATAATAGACTGAAGACTAAAACTTTCTTCAAAACAGTTGACTGCAATAATTACCTGCTTAACACTAGCTGCCACCATAAGAAATGGCTGAAAAACATACCCCCAGGACAGTTTCGCAGAATCAGGAGAAACTTTAGCGATGATCATGTTTATAGGGAACAATCCAATATTCTGAAGAACCGATTCATTGCAAAGAATTATGATAATGAAAAAATGGATACAGCAATAATAGAAGTAGGGAAGCTTAAACGCAGCGACATTTTAAAAACCAATCCACCAAAACCTAGAGAGGAGTTTAATATTGCTTTCCTAACACAATATAGCCAAGATGCAGGGAGCATACAAAAGATCCTGAATAAACACTGGCATCTGCTACAGGGAGACCCCACCTTGAAAGAATACCTCCCAGAGAAACCCAAGGTTATCTATAAGAGGGCGGATAATATTAAAAGGAGGTTAGCACCAAGCCTCTTCCGGCCAGAAAGTAGGACAACAGGCCAGGACTTAAATTGGTTACAGAAAGTAAAAGGTTTCCACAGATGTAACACCTGTAAAGCCTGCAAACAGGGAACAAAAGAGAAAATTCAGTTTAGCTCTAAAGCAACAGGAGAACAGTTCAAAATTTCAAATTTCATCAACTGTAAATCTGAATTCGTAGTCTATCTACTAAATTGCCCCTGTGGACTCCAGTATGTAGGGCGTACCAGCCGACCATTACGGGTACGCATTCTGGAGCACCTAGGGAACATTAGGCGGAAACTTATGACACATAGTGTATCAAAACATTTTGCACTACACCACCAAGGAGATCCATCTGGCCTTGAATTTAGGGGCATTGAGGTAGTCCCACCACATTGGAGGGGTGGAGACAGACTGACAACTTTATCAAGAAAAGAAACTTTTTGGATTTATAAATTGAAAAGCTTGGCCCCCATAGGCCTCAATGTAGAGATAGACATTGCAGCTTTCCTTTAAACACACACTGATCCGTTTTCAATCCCCAAATCCCATTTTTTTCCCCTACAATTTTGAATAGGAGTTCACGTCTTAAATATGAATCCACCACGAACCAGTCCTTGAAGACCAAATTGACGCATACCACCGTGGCAACTAATGAACAATATCATTTTTATAAATTGTATTGAAATAATATCTATTTTTGTCCAACTAGTTATTAATGTTCGAGTTCCCTAAAATCTATATTTTTTAGTTTTTCTAGTTATTTTAGAATTGTTTTATATTTGTCTAAATGTGTATAAATTTGGGTGGCTACAGTGCCCACAGTCCTACAGCATCCTGTTACTAACATTAGTCACCATTAGGGAATAACTATGTCTTTGTAATTTCCAAACTAAGCCAAATTATGGCACCATTGTACAAGATCACCTTTACAAACTGTATTGAAGTTTAATCTATTTTTGTCCAAACAGCTATTAATGTTCAAGTTCCCTAAAAATCTGTAATATTTTTTAGATCTCTAATATATTTGGGTTATTACACTGCCCACATCCCAATAGCATTCTGTTACTAACATGAGTCACCATGAGAGAAGAACTATGTCTATGTAGTTTCCAAACTCAGCCACATGATGGCACCATTGTACAACAAATGGAGAAAAGTTCACTGACAGCATAATGGTTTAAGTGATACAGCTCTCTGGCATAGAACCACTATTATAGGCTGTGTGAGCCCGCAAAGGTCCATAGGCTTAAGATTATTGATGATACTCACCACAATATAATGTTTCACACTGCGAACTGATGTTTGTTTTTTAAAACGTTTTTTAAACATTTTAAAATATTTATTAAAACAATGTTTGATTTTAATATATTGACACTAGAGAAATGTTTACAATAACAAGTATATTGTCCCTGTATCCAAGGGCTATGATCGGTTCGATTTACATTGACATTACATTAGTCTATTGGAAGTGGACAACTTTTAATGAAAGCCAGGTGTTTTACTAATTAATTAAATCGGGGCGCCTATATAGACTGCACACAATGAGCATCCGGCAGGAACCTGACGAAGCTTACTGCGAAACGCGTTGTTCCCTGCCGGAGCTCATTGAGAGAGGGACCCAGCCGACCGCAGGACATCCGGTATAGATCCTCTCTTCCGGTTCCACTGCCGGACGCGCCAGTGAGAGCAACAACAGAGGAGGAGATCTTGCGGGATCAAACCACGCGGCCGACGCTGGGCAAAAGAAGTTACAATTCAGTGTGAGTGTGCTTTTTGTTTTTTGTTTATTCACCTTGCTATATTTATATTTTTATATGCTTTTTCAACGTGTATGCTTGTTTATGCTCATGTCTCAAACTGTTACCAAATAAAGACCTGTTATACTGCTAACCCTGGTTTGCACACATTTTCTTGGTCTTTTGGCCAACGGGGAGAGGAGACACTCACACACTATACCTATTGGGGGATATTTTGCTGAGACGACTTCACACCACCTATACAGGCTGACATCACCCTCTGAGGGCAAGAACTCACATTAGGCCGTGTGAGTTTTATGTTTATTGGGACTCCACCATAGGAGTCTGCATTTACCCAATACAGTCTGCGTTGAGGGCGAAGTCTCACACAAGCCCGTGTGAGTCACTGAAACTATATGTTTATGTTTCATTTATTGTTTATTTAGTGGAATTCCACCATCACCCCTTCCTCCATTCCCCCCCACCCCCCCCCCCCATCCCCCACATATGTGACACTAATACTGTGTTTTATTCCATTTTTATTCAACTTCATCCTGTTCCATCAACATCGTGAGGTCCATGAGTTTTGCGCTGACCGTCTTCACACTCCCATTGCCACGTTAAGAAGGACACGGGGTTCCCTTCTTCAAGGTCAAGCAGCAACCAAAAATCATCAAAAGGGCCAGTATATATTTTTATACTCTTTTACACCACAAAACACAATTTTTTATTTTTCTACATATTTTAATATATCAAAGGTGTTGTAGCATTTTTTAGCCACACATTCCAGGGAGCGCCCCAGTTCAAACAACCACTGAGCCTTTTCTAATCCCATCCTGGTGGCAGCACCCCAAAAAGCTCCTAATATGGAAGAAGAAACCATAGAGATGGAAAACCCAGTCGAAATTAAAGAGAGTGTTTTTACAAAAAGAATTTTCAGAAGTAACAACATATAGAACAAAATGAGAGAAATTGAGTCAGCGGAGATGGGAGATGTAGAAACAATAAATAACGAGTTTGACAAACTTGAGAATTTACTTAAGAAAGAGACCAAAAAGGTCTGGGATAAAGTCTATTTAGAGAAATACTTAGACATCAAACGTATACCTAGGGGTTTACGATTTGATAAAAAATCCTCCTTTGAATTAGCAGACATAGAATATAATGTCCAATGGGAAGAAACTATGGATGCGTGTTCATTCAGTCTAATGAAACTAATCATTAAACATCATACAAAGACCTTGATAGAAATTGATCGAGAAGTTACTTTAATTCAGAAGAGATTAGAAATTTCCACAGACAACCCCACCTTCCTAAATAGAGACCAAAAACTAGCTGATGAAATAGATGCTATAGAAAGAAATCTGATAGAGTCTAAAAATAAGAAATTTAGACGAGATGAGGAAGACTACTTAGTAGGGTCCAACCCCAAATGGCAAAGGGTCACACTAGTCCCACCTACCACCCCAAAGGATAGGAAAATGTTTGAATATAGGAGTAGAGAAGATAGCAACAAAACTTTAAGAACCAACATATCGAGCTATCCAACCAAAATAGACAAACATAGGACCTATTCCAAATTTGATAACACTAAAAATGTATCATTCAATACAGAGGCTAGACACATACCACCAAGAGGGCGGGAAGTTGGTGATCTAGAAACTCCTGGAGAGAATAAAGAAATAAAAACTCACAGTACCGAGGACGCAGTCAGTCACAAAAGGGAAGAGGCAAATAAACAAGATAGAGACCGGGAGGAAAACTGGCAGAGACACAAGTACTATTCCAAAGATTATCAGGAAAGCCATCATAGAGCCAAGCCACCCGCATACAACTACAGAGCTAGATCACCACTAGAACGTAGAGATAACAGGTATGAGAGAGAACGTAGCAGGGATAGGGATCGTAGATCACCTTATAAATATCATGGGTCAAATCGGGAATATAGAGAGAGACGTTATGAGAGAGAAGAGAGTCAAAGGAGACACTACCGGTCACCCCGTAAACATCATAGGGAACATAGCCAAGGAAGAGAACACAAATCCCCCCATAGGGAACAGAGGACCACATATAGAGAAAGACAGGATAGAGAACAGAGTCATGTGAGAGAGCAAAGATCACCCCGACCACACGCAGGGCATTTTTTAGAACAGGCCCAATCACTCAAAGCACCACCCCTAGTTACTCAGAATCGCTTCCTAGTGTCAGAAAACCAGAAAGAAAAAGAAACCCCAAACACAAAACTCAGAAAAAGGCCCCACGAGGAAAGCGGGGAGGAAGAAGGACACAGAAAAAGAGCAGCGATTTGAACAATATATTTAATCTGAGCAAAAAAGAATTAAATATAGATGAATGTAACCTAATAAAAAAGGGGCTGAACTTCGCACCAGTTGCCAAGGCGAACAGTTTCAATCTGTATATAGACGCGCACAAATACATTAGACAGTTAACCCTTAAAAAATTCTTTATTTCAAAAGATGCACAAACAAGGGAGGTAGTGAACAATAATGCTAACGCGAATATAGAGATGGATGAGTTCAAGCATTCAAACCTAAAAAATAAATCCAAATTCTATCCAAGCTGGGCGAAAGGCCATAACTTAGAAGTCTTCCATCAGAAAATCCAGGAGGACTTTGATAGACTAACCTCTGGTGCTACTAAGATAACTAAGAACAATCTAACCTTGAAAGAAAAAATCGCATTGCAAAACTTAGAGAAAGAAAAGGCTATTACATTCAAACAAGCAGATAAAGGGGGGGGGGGTAGTCATTATGGACACGGAATACTACAAGGGTGAAGCAGAGAGGATACTGTCGGATGACATCACCTATGCACGTCTGAAGACTAATCCCCACAGAGAATTCTGTGTAGAATTCCAAACTCTGCTAGACAGGGGCAGCTCAACAGGAGTCCTGAATGAAAAAGAATATGATTATCTAAATGTGAAATTCCCGGTTATGCCAATATTCTATTTTCTGCCCAAAATCCATAAGGACATTAAAGCACCACCAGGTAGACCCATTATCTCTGGGATAGGCTCGCTCACGTCTCGACTGTCGGAGTACATAGATCTATTTCTGCAGCCATACGTTGCGGAGATGCGGTCCTATCTCAGAGACACCACGCAAATTCTAAATATATTAGAACAGATAGATTGGCAAGAAGGCTATAAAATGCGCACCTGCGATGTGACTTCATTATACACGTCCATAAAACATGATGATGGAATTAAAGCCATCGAACGGACGCTAATAAATGATGCCACCGTTCACATAGAACAAAGACGCTTTATTTTAGAAAGTATTAATTTTATTCTTAAACACAACCTTTTTAATTTTGATGGAACATATTTTTTACAAAAGTGCGGAACAGCCATGGGTTCAAAATTCGCACCGAGTTATGCCAACTTGTTCATGGACAGTTGGGAGACCGATACCATCTGGTCGGAACATGAATTCAGTGCGGATCTTGTGCTATGGCGGAGATACATCGATGATGTGTTTTTTATCTGGAGAGGCAACAATGAAACCTTAAATCACTTTCTGAATTACATTAACAATAATGAGAGGAACCTAGCTTTCACAACATGCATAGGGAATAATTCGGTAGACTTTTTAGATCTAACAATTTACATAGAAGATAATAGACTGAAGACTAAAACTTTCTTCAAAACAGTTGACTGCAATAATTACCTGCTTAACACTAGCTGCCACCATAAGAAATGGCTGAAAAACATACCCCCAGGACAGTTTCGCAGAATCAGGAGAAACTTTAGCGATGATCATGTTTATAGGGAACAATCCAATATTCTGAAGAACCGATTCATTGCAAAGAATTATGATAATGAAAAAATGGATACAGCAATAATAGATGTAGGGAAGCTTAAACGCAGCGACATTTTAAAAACCAATCCACCAAAACCTAGAGAGGAGTTTAATATTGCTTTCCTAACACAATATAGCCAAGATGCAGGGAGCATACAAAAGATCCTGAATAAACACTGGCATCTGCTACAGGGAGACCCCACCTTGAAAGAATACCTCCCAGAGAAACCCAAGGTTATCTATAAGAGGGCGGATAATATTAAAAGGAGGTTAGCACCAAGCCTCTTCCGGCCAGAAAGTAGGACAACAGGCCAGGACTTAAATTGGTTACAGAAAGTAAAAGGTTTCCACAGATGTAACACCTGTAAAGCCTGCAAACAGGGAACAAAAGAGAAAATTCAGTTTAGCTCTAAAGCAACAGGAGAACAGTTCAAAATTTCAAATTTCATCAACTGTAAATCTGAATTCATAGTCTATCTACTAAATTGCCCCTGTGGACTCCAGTATGTAGGGCGTACCAGCCGACCATTACGGGTACGCATTCTGGAGCACCTAGGGAACATTAGGCGGAAACTTATGACACATAGTGTATCAAAACATTTTGCACTACACCACCAAGGAGATCCATCTGGCCTTGAATTTAGGGGCATTGAGGTAGTCCCACCACATTGGAGGGGTGGAGACAGACTGACAACTTTATCAAGAAAAGAAACTTTTTGGATTTATAAATTGAAAAGCTTGGCCCCCATAGGCCTCAATGTAGAGATAGACATTGCAGCTTTCCTTTAAACACACACTGATCCGTTTTCAATCCCCAAATCCCATTTTTCCCCCTACAATTTTGAATAGGAGTTCACGTCTTAAATATGAATCCACCACGAACCAGTCCTTGAAGACCAAATTGACGCATACCACCGTGGCAACTAATGAACAATATCATTTTTATAAATTGTATTGAAATAATATCTATTTTTGTCCAACTAGTTATTAATGTTCGAGTTCCCTAAAATCTATATTTTTTAGTTTTTCTAGTTATTTTAGAATTGTTTTATATTTGTCTAAATGTGTATAAATTTGGGTGGCTACAGTGCCCACAGTCCTACAGCATCCTGTTACTAACATTAGTCACCATTAGGGAATAACTATGTCTTTGTAATTTCCAAACTAAGCCAAATTATGGCACCATTGTACAAGATCACCTTTACAAACTGTATTGAAGTTTAATCTATTTTTGTCCAAACAGCTATTAATGTTCAAGTTCCCTAAAAATCTGTAATATTTTTTAGATCTCTAATATATTTGGGTTATTACACTGCCCACATCCCAATAGCATTCTGTTACTAACATGAGTCACCATGAGAGAAGAACTATGTCTATGTAGTTTCCAAACTCAGCCACATGATGGCACCATTGTACAACAAATGGAGAAAAGTTCACTGACAGCATAATGGTTTAAGTGATACAGCTCTCTGGCATAGAACCACTATTATAGGCTGTGTGAGCCCGCAAAGGTCCATAGGCTTAAGATTATTGATGATACTCACCACAATATAATGTTTCACACTGCGAACTGATGTTTGTTTTTTAAAACGTTTTTTAAACATTTTAAAATATTTATTAAAACAATGTTTGATTTTAATATATTGACACTAGAGAAATGTTTACAATAACAAGTATATTGTCCCTGTATCCAAGGGCTATGATCGGTTCGATTTACATTGACATTACATTAGTCTATTGGAAGTGGACAACTTTTAATGAAAGCCAGGTGTTTTACTAATTAATTAAATCGGGGCGCCTATATAGACTGCACACAATGAGCATCCGGCAGGAACCTGACGAAGCTTACTGCGAAACGCGTTGTTCCCTGCCGGAGCTCATTGAGAGAGGGACCCAGCCGACCGCAGGACATCCGGTATATATCCTCTCTGTATATATGCCGGACGCGCCAGTGAGAGCAACAACAGAGGAGGAGATCTTGCGGGATCAAACCACGCGGCCGACGCTGGGCAAAAGAAGTTACAATTCAGTGTGAGTGTGCTTTTTGTTTTTTGTTTATTCACCTTGCTATATTTATATTTTTATATGCTTTTTCAACGTGTATGCTTGTTTATGCTCATGTCTCAAACTGTTACCAAATAAAGACCTGTTATACTGCTAACCCTGGTTTGCACACATTTTCTTGGTCTTTTGGCCAACGGGGAGAGGAGACACTCACACACTATACCTATTGGGGGATATTTTGCTGAGACGACTTCACACCACCTATACAGGCTGACATCACCCTCTGAGGGCAAGAACTCACATTAGGCCGTGTGAGTTTTATGTTTATTGGGACTCCACCATAGGAGTCTGCATTTACCCAATACAGTCTGCGTTGAGGGCGAAGTCTCACACAAGCCCGTGTGAGTCACTGAAACTATATGTTTATGTTTCATTTATTGTTTATTTAGTGGAATTCCACCATCACCCCTTCCTCCATTCCCCCCCACCCACCCCCATCCCCCACATATGTGACACTAATACTGTGTTTTATTCCATTTTTATTCAACTTCATCCTGTTCCATCAACATCGTGAGGTCCATGAGTTTTGCGCTGACCGTCTTCACACTCCCATTGCCACGTTAAGAAGGACACGGGGTTCCCTTCTTCAAGGTCAAGCAGCAACCAAAAATCATCAAAAGGGCCAGTATATATTTTTATACTCTTTTACACCACAAAACACAATTTTTTATTTTTCTACATATTTTAATATATCAAAGGTGTTGTAGCATTTTTTAGCCACACATTCCAGGGAGCGCCCCAGTTCAAACAACCACTGAGCCTTTTCTAATCCCATCCTGGTGGCAGCACCCCAAAAAGCTCCTAATATGGAAGAAGAAACCATAGAGATGGAAAACCCAGTCGAAATTAAAGAGAGTGTTTTTACAAAAAGAATTTTCAGAAGTAACAACATATAGAACAAAATGAGAGAAATTGAGTCAGCGGAGATGGGAGATGTAGAAACAATAAATAACGAGTTTGACAAACTTGAGAATTTACTTAAGAAAGAGACCAAAAAGGTCTGGGATAAAGTCTATTTAGAGAAATACTTAGACATCAAACGTATACCTAGGGGTTTACGATTTGATAAAAAATCCTCCTTTGAATTAGCAGACATAGAATATAATGTCCAATGGGAAGAAACTATGGATGCGTGTTCATTCAGTCTAATGAAACTAATCATTAAACATCATACAAAGACCTTGATAGAAATTGATCGAGAAGTTACTTTAATTCAGAAGAGATTAGAAATTTCCACAGACAACCCCACCTTCCTAAATAGAGACCAAAAACTAGCTGATGAAATAGATGCTATAGAAAGAAATCTGATAGAGTCTAAAAATAAGAAATTTAGACGAGATGAGGAAGACTACTTAGTAGGGTCCAACCCCAAATGGCAAAGGGTCACACTAGTCCCACCTACCACCCCAAAGGATAGGAAAATGTTTGAATATAGGAGTAGAGAAGATAGCAACAAAACTTTAAGAACCAACATATCGAGCTATCCAACCAAAATAGACAAACATAGGACCTATTCCAAATTTGATAACACTAAAAATGTATCATTCAATACAGAGGCTAGACACATACCACCAAGAGGGCGGGAAGTTGGTGATCTAGAAACTCCTGGAGAGAATAAAGAAATAAAAACTCACAGTACCGAGGACGCAGTCAGTCACAAAAGGGAAGAGGCAAATAAACAAGATAGAGACCGGGAGGAAAACTGGCAGAGACACAAGTACTATTCCAAAGATTATCAGGAAAGCCATCATAGAGCCAAGCCACCCGCATACAACTACAGAGCTAGATCACCACTAGAACGTACAGATAACAGGTATGAGAGAGAACGTAGCAGGGATAGGGATCGTAGATCACCTTATAAATATCATGGGTCAAATCGGGAATATAGAGAGAGACGTTATGAGAGAGAAGAGAGTCAAAGGAGACACTACCGGTCACCCCGTAAACATCATAGGGAACATAGCCAAGGAAGAGAACTCAAATCCCCCCATAGGGAACAGAGGACCACATATAGAGAAAGACAGGATAGAGAACAGAGTCATGTGAGAGAGCAAAGATCACCCCGACCACACGCAGGGCATTTTTTAGAACAGGCCCAATCACTCAAAGCACCACCCCTAGTTACTCAGAATCGCTTCCTAGTGTCAGAAAACCAGAAAGAAAAAGAAACCCCAAACACAAAACTCAGAAAAAGGCCCCACGAGGAAAGCGGGGAGGAAGAAGGACACAGAAAAAGAGCAGCGATTTGAACAATATATTTAATCTGAGCAAAAAAGAATTAAATGTAGATGAATGTAACCTAATAAAAAAGGGGCTGAACTTCGCACCAGTTGCCAAGGCGAACAGTTTCAATCTGTATATAGACGCGCACAAATACATTAGACAGTTAACCCTTAAAAAATTCTTTATTTCAAAAGATGCACAAACAAGGGAGGTAGTGAACAATAATGCTAACGCGAATATAGAGATGGATGAGTTCAAGCATTCAAACCTAAAAAATAAATCCAAATTCTATCCAAGCTGGGCAAAAGGCCATAACTTAGAAGTCTTCCATCAGAAAATCCAGGAGGACTTTGATAGACTAACCTCTGGTGCTACTACAGTAAGATAACTAAGAACAATCTAACCTTGAAAGAAAAAATCGCATTGCAAAACTTAGAGAAAGAAAAGGCTATTACATTCAAACAAGCAGATAAAGGGGGGGGGGGTAGTCATTATGGACACAGAATACTACAAGGGTGAAGCAGAGAGGATACTGTCGGATGACATCACCTATGCACGTCTGAAGACTAATCCCCACAGAGAATTCTGTGTAGAATTCCAAACTCTGCTAGACAGGGGCAGCTCAACAGGAGTCCTGAATGAAAAAGAATATGATTATCTAAATGGGAAATTCCCGGTTATGCCAATATTCTATTTTCTGCCCAAAATCCATAAGGACATTAAAGCACCACCAGGTAGACCCATTATCTCTGGGATAGGCTCGCTCACGTCTCGACTGTCGGAGTACATAGATCTATTTCTGCAGCCTTACGTTGCGGAGATGCGGTCCTATCTCAGAGACACCACGCAAATTCTAAATATATTAGAACAGATAGATTGGCAAGAAGGCTATAAAATGCGCACCTGCGATGTGACTTCATTATACACGTCCATAAAACATGATGATGGAATTAAAGCCATCGAACGGACGCTAATAAATGATGCCACCGTTCACATAGAACAAAGACGCTTTATTTTAGAAAGTATTAATTTTATTCTTAAACACAACCTTTTTAATTTTGATGGAACATATTTTTTACAAAAGTGCGGAACAGCCATGGGTACAAAATTCGCACCGAGTTATGCCAATTTGTTCATGGACAGTTGGGAGACCGATACCATCTGGTCGGAACATGAATTCAGTGCGGATCTTGTGCTATGGCGGAGATACATCGATGATGTGTTTTTTATCTGGAGAGGCAACAATGAAACCTTAAATCACTTTCTGAATTACATTAACAATAATGAGAGGAACCTAGCTTTCACAACATGCATAGGGAATAATTCGGTAGACTTTTTAGATCTAACAATTTACATAGAAGATAATAGACTGAAGACTAAAACTTTCTTCAAAACAGTTGACTGCAATAATTACCTGCTTAACACTAGCTGCCACCATAAGAAATGGCTGAAAAACATACCCCCAGGACAGTTTCGCAGAATCAGGAGAAACTTTAGCGATGATCATGTTTATAGGGAACAATCCAATATTCTGAAGAACCGATTCATTGCAAAGAATTATGATAATGAAAAAATGGATACAGCAATAATAGAAGTAGGGAAGCTTAAACGCAGCGACATTTTAAAAACCAATCCACCAAAACCTAGAGAGGAGTTTAATATTGCTTTCCTAACACAATATAGCCAAGATGCAGGGAGCATACAAAAGATCCTGAATAAACACTGGCATCTGCTACAGGGAGACCCCACCTTGAAAGAATACCTCCCAGAGAAACCCAAGGTTATCTATAAGAGGGCGGATAATATTAAAAGGAGGTTAGCACCAAGCCTCTTCCGGCCAGAAAGTAGGACAACAGGCCAGGACTTAAATTGGTTACAGAAAGTAAAAGGTTTCCACAGATGTAACACCTGTAAAGCCTGCAAACAGGGAACAAAAGAGAAAATTCAGTTTAGCTCTAAAGCAACAGGAGAACAGTTCAAAATGTCAAATTTCATCAACTGTAAATCTGAATTCGTAGTCTATCTACTAAATTGCCCCTGTGGACTCCAGTATGTAGGGCGTACCAGCCGACCATTACGGGTACGCATTCTGGAGCACCTAGGGAACATTAGGCGGAAACTTATGACACATAGTGTATCAAAACATTTTGCACTACACCACCAAGGAGATCCATCTGGCCTTGAATTTAGGGGCATTGAGGTAGTCCCACCACATTGGAGGGGTGGAGACAGACTGACAACTTTATCAAGAAAAGAAACTTTTTGGATTTATAAATTGAAAAGCTTGGCCCCCATAGGCCTCAATGTAGAGATAGACATTGCAGCTTTCCTTTAAACACACACTGATCCGTTTTCAATCCCCAAATCCCATTTTTTCCCCTACAATTTTGAATAGGAGTTCACGTCTTAAATATGAATCCACCACGAACCAGTCCTTGAAGACCAAATTGACGCATACCACCGTGGCAACTAATGAACAATATCATTTTTATAAATTGTATTGAAATAATATCTATTTTTGTCCAACTAGTTATTAATGTTCGAGTTCCCTAAAATCTATATTTTTTAGTTTTTCTAGTTATTTTAGAATTGTTTTATATTTGTCTAAATGTGTATGAATTTGGGTGGCTACAGTGCCCACAGTCCTACAGCATCCTGTTACTAACATTAGTCACCATTAGGGAATAACTATGTCTTTGTAATTTCCAAACTAAGCCAAATTATGGCACCATTATACAAGATCACCTTAACAAACTGTATTGAAGTTTAATCTATTTTTGTCCAAACAGCTATTAATGTTCAAGTTCCCTAAAAATCTGTAATATTTTTTAGATCTCTAATATATTTGGGTTATTACACTGCCCACATCCCAATAGCATTCTGTTACTAACATGAGTCACCATGAGAGAAGAACTATGTCTATGTAGTTTCCAAACTCAGCCACATGATGGCACCATTGTACAACAAATGGAGAAAAGTTCACTGACAGCATAATAGTTTAAGTGATACAGCTCTCTGGCATAGAACCACTATAACAGGCTGTGTGAGCCCGCAAAGGTCCATAGGCTTAAGATTATTGATGATACTCACCACAATATAATGTTTCACACTGCGAATTGATGTTTGTTTTTTAAAACGTTTTTTAAACATTTTAAAATATTTATTAAAACAATGTTTGATTTTAATATATTGACACTAGAGAAATGTTTACAATAACAAGTATATTGTCCCTGTATCCAAGGGCTATGATCGGTTCGATTTACATTGACATTACATTAGTCTATTGGAAGTGGACAACTTTTAATGAAAGCCAGGTGTTTTACTAATTAATTTAATTGGGGCGCCTATATAGACTGCACACAATGAGCATCCGGCAGGAACCTGACGAAGCTTACTGCGAAACGCGTTGTTCCCTGCCGGAGCTCATTGAGAGAGGGACCCAGCCGACCGCAGGACATCCGGTATAGATCCTCTCTTCCGGTTCCACTGCCGGACGCGCCAGTGAGAGCAACAACGGAGGAGGAGATCTTGCGGGATCAAACCACGCGGCCGACGCTGGGCAAAAGAAGTTACAATTCAGTGTGAGTGTGCTTTTTGTTTATTCACCTTGCTATATTTATATTGTTATATGCTTTTTCAACGTGTATGCTTGTTTATGCTCATGTCTCAAACTGTTACCAAATAAAGACCTGTTATACTGCTAACCCTGGTTTGCACACATTTTCTTGGTCTTTTGGCCAACGGGGAGAGGAGACACTCACACACTGTACCTATTGGGGGATATTTTGCTGAGACGACTTCACACCACCTATACAGGCTGACCTCACCCTCTGAGGGCAAGAACTCACATTAGGCCGTGTGAGTTTTATGTTTATTGGGACTCCACCATAGGAGTCTGCATTTACCCACTACAGTCTGCGTTGAGGGCGAAGTCTCACACAAGCCCGTGTGAGTCACTGAAACTATATGTTTATGTTTCATTTATTGTTTATTTAGTGGAATTCCACCATCACCCCTTCCTCCATTCCCCCCCACCCCCCCATCCCCCACATATGTGACACTAATACTGTGTTTTATTCCATTTTTATTCAACTTCATCCTGTTCCATCAACATCGTGAGGTCCATGAGTTTTGCGCTGACCGTCTTCACACTCCCATTGCCACGTTAAGAAGGACACGGGGTTCCCTTCTTCAAGGTCAAGCAGCAACCAAAAATCATCAAAAGGGCCAGTATATATTTTTATACTCTTTTACACCACAAAACACAATTTTTTATTTTTCTACATATTTTAATATATCAAAGGTGTTGTAGCATTTTTTAGCCACACATTCCAGGGAGCGCCCCAGTTCAAACAACCACTGAGCCTTTTCTAATCCCATCCTGGTGGCAGCACCCCAAAAAGCTCCTAATATGGAAGAAGAAACCATAGAGATGGAAAACCCAGTCGAAATTAAAGAGAGTGTTTTTACAAAAAGAATTTTCAGAAGTAACAACATATAGAACAAAATGAGAGAAATTGAGTCAGCGGAGATGGGAGATGTAGAAACAATAAATAACGAGTTTGACAAACTTGAGAATTTACTTAAGAAAGAGACCAAAAAGGTCTGGGATAAAGTCTATTTAGAGAAATACTTAGACATCAAACGTATACCTAGGGGTTTACGATTTGATAAAAAATCCTCCTTTGAATTAGCAGACATAGAATATAATGTCCAATGGGAAGAAACTATGGATGCGTGTTCATTCAGTCTAATGAAACTAATCATTAAACATCATACAAAGACCTTGATAGAAATTGATCGAGAAGTTACTTTAATTCAGAAGAGATTAGAAATTTCCACAGACAACCCCACCTTCCTAAATAGAGACCAAAAACTAGCTGATGAAATAGATGCTATAGAAAGAAATCTGATAGAGTCTAAAAATAAGAAATTTAGACGAGATGAGGAAGACTACTTAGTAGGGTCCAACCCCAAATGGCAAAGGGTCACACTAGTCCCACCTACCACCCCAAAGGATAGGAAAATGTTTGAATATAGGAGTAGAGAAGATAGCAACAAAACTTTAAGAACCAACATATCGAGCTATCCAACCAAAATAGACAAACATAGGACCTATTCCAAATTTGATAACACTAAAAATGTATCATTCAATACAGAGGCTAGACACATACCACCAAGAGGGCGGGAAGTTGGTGATCTAGAAACTCCTGGAGAGAATAAAGAAATAAAAACTCACAGTACCGAGGACGCAGTCAGTCACAAAAGGGAAGAGGCAAATAAACAAGATAGAGACCGGGAGGAAAACTGGCAGAGACACAAGTACTATTCCAAAGATTATCAGGAAAGCCATCATAGAGCCAAGCCACCCGCATACAACTACAGAGCTAGATCACCACTAGAACGTAGAGATAACAGGTATGAGAGAGAACGTAGCAGGGATAGGGATCGTAGATCACCTTATAAATATCATGGGTCAAATCGGGAATATAGAGAGAGACGTTATGAGAGAGAAGAGAGTCAAAGGAGACACTACCGGTCACCCCGTAAACATCATAGGGAACATAGCCAAGGAAGAGAACACAAATCCCCCCATAGGGAACAGAGGACCACATATAGAGAAAGACAGGATAGAGAACAGAGTCATGTGAGAGAGCAAAGATCACCCCGACCACACGCAGGGCATTTTTTAGAACAGGCCCAATCACTCAAAGCACCACCCCTAGTTACTCAGAATCGCTTCCTAGTGTCAGAAAACCAGAAAGAAAAAGAAACCCCAAACACAAAACTCAGAAAAAGGCCCCACGAGGAAAGCGGGGAGGAAGAAGGACACAGAAAAAGAGCAGCGATTTGAACAATATATTTAATCTGAGCAAAAAAGAATTAAATGTAGATGAATGTAACCTAATAAAAAAGGGGCTGAGCTTCGCACCAGTTGCCAAGGCGAACAGTTTCAATCTGTATATAGACGCGCACAAATACATTAGACAGTTAACCCTTAAAAAATTCTTTATTTCAAAAGATGCACAAACAAGGGAGGTAGTGAACAATAATGCTAACGCGAATATAGAGATGGATGAGTTCAAGCATTCAAACCTAAAAAATAAATCCAAATTCTATCCAAGCTGGGCGAAAGGCCATAACTTAGAAGTCTTCCATCAGAAAATCCAGGAGGACTTTGATAGACTAACCTCTGGTGCTACTAAGATAACTAAGAACAATCTAACCTTGAAAGAAAAAATCGCATTGCAAAACTTAGAGAAAGAAAAGGCTATTACATTCAAACAAGCAGATAAAGGGGGGGGGGGGGGTAGTCATTATGGACACGGAATACTACAAGGGTGAAGCAGAGAGGATACTGTCGGATGACATCACCTATGCACGTCTGAAGACTAATCCCCACAGAGAATTCTGTATAGAATTCCAAACTCTGCTAGACAGGGGCAGCTCAACAGGAGTCCTGAATGAAAAAGAATATGATTATCTAAATGTGAAATTCCCGGTTATGCCAATATTCTATTTTCTGCCCAAAATCCATAAGGACATTAAAGCACCACCAGGTAGACCCATTATCTCTGGGATAGGCTCGCTCACGTCTCGACTGTCGGAGTACATAGATCTATTTCTGCAGCCATACGTTGCGGAGATGCGGTCCTATCTCAGAGACACAGGAAGAAGGGGGTAAGATGGTCCGTGGTTCACAGCAACTTCAGCAGCCAACGCATGGATGTCTAAAAAAACTTTATTGATCGCTAGCAGCAAACATCAGGCAACCACTCTAACATGTTTCGTCCAGGCTATGGACTTTTTCAAAGAGTGCTGATAGTGTATGGCAGCCAAATAGATATAGGGAGTGGTGAGTGTATGCCACCAATAGAAACAGGGAACGTATTTAAACCTCACCTGTGGTAGATTAATCATTAAAGTGGATAACTATCTCCCCAACAATCCCCATAGCAATGGCTGCACAACAAGGTATTTACAACATACACATGAAAAATCTTAAAAACAAAACAGAACATACAGCAGCGGCAGCTCTTATTCGAGCAAAAGCCGCTGGCTGTATGCGGCTGGGAAG
The DNA here is from genome assembly GCF_040206685.1 of Ascaphus truei. NCBI lineage: Eukaryota > Metazoa > Chordata > Amphibia > Anura > Ascaphidae > Ascaphus > Ascaphus truei. The sequence continues at coordinate 5,836,047 of NC_134498.1, forward strand.
CGGGTAGCCGCGGCGCGTGGCGGCGCACTGTGACGTCACAGTCACACGCGCGCCCGGCTTCCCCGTCTTCCCCGGCTTCCGCAGGCTTCCCCGACACCCCTGGAGATGAAATTAAGGTAAGCGGGGTTGCGGGGAAGCAGAGGGGCAGAGCAGAAGCCGGGCTCGGGGTCCGGAAGGAGAGTAAATTGCGCGCGAGGTGGAGGGGGTGTGCATGTGGGAAACGCGGCGGCGCGCGGTTATTACTGGCGGCAGCTGGGGTAGATCCCGGCATGCCGCCGGCATTTAGTGCGATAAAGTATGTCGCTACTGTATAATGGATAAATTTAAAAACACAACTACTGATGTTTTAAGTTACCAGCATCATTATTATTATATAAAGCTATATCAATTAATGGAAGTATACAGATGTATAACAAAGGATTTCATATATCTAGTACTTATAAAATCTTTTTTGTACTTATAAAGCATTTTCAGTATCAAGATTCACTTTAAAGGGATATAAACATTTTATCAATTTATTCACATAATTCATATCCATGAATACAGTGGCAACCGCATGACAGACAGTAACTTAATATGTCACCTCCCAGATCACAATGTAATTGGGTGAACACTGTGAACCCACCCCAAAACTTAGCCATTACCCCATCAGGAAGTGTTTCAGTTCCCACTCCTGATTGATGCCGGCCGGATGGAGTGTGTTCAGAGTGTACACCCAATACATTTCCTGTTTATTTAATACCCCCTCTCTATGGCCTCCTCTAGCGTTACAAGGGATATGTTCAATTGCCATATAGGAAAAGTTGGCTATTCCCCCTTTAGGGCATCTGGAGAAGTGTCTGGGAACTGGATGAGACACATCATTCTTTTTAATAAGTCTGACATGCTCGGCAATGCGGGTCTTGACTGGCCGAATGGTTCGTCCCACATATAATTTTTTGCAACCACATCTCAAAAGATAAATGGTGTAGGATGTATTACAATTCAAAAATTCTTTAATAAAATATTTTTTTCCATTGATGTCAGTTTGGACAAATTTTGTACTATGAACATATTTACACATGGAACAATTTCCACATGCATAAAAACCTTTAGGAATACTACCAATTCTTTTAAGATCAGTTTTAGTTTGAAAGTGACTTGGCGAGAGGTGTGATGCTAGTGTCTTAGCCCTACGGAATGAAAATTTTGGTCCCTTCAAGGTAAACTCAGCAATATCCTTATCAAGGCACAGGGTGTGCCAATGTTTATGCACAATGTCGCATATAAGCTTGGATTGGCGACTATAAGTCGTGATGAATAATGGACTCATATCACTATACTTGCTCTTAGATTGTATGTACCCCTTATGATGTTTGTCTTTTTTCTTTTTATCGAGGATTCCAGGGCGATCCAAAGTCATAGCGTACTCGTATGCTGTCTGGATATCTGTATATTTGTAACCCCTGGCTTGGAATCTCTCAAATAGTGCTTGTGACTGCAAAGAGAAATTCTCGTCATCAGAACATATCCGTCTCAACCTTACAAATTGGGCCCTCGGAATACTTTTGATTAAAGATTGTGGATGACAACTTTTGGCTGACAGTAGTGTGTTTCGGGAGTTTGGCTTGCGAAATATGTCAGTTTGGATTAGCATGTCATGGTCTATGTAAAGGAGCAGGTCCAGATAATTGATGCAATTTATATTTTGTTCATAAGTGAATTTGATATTAACATTATTGATATTAAGTGTGTTTATAAATGCTACAAGTGATGATTCATCGCCGTCCCATATAATAATGAGATCGTCGATGAATCTTTTATAGTAAATAATTTGTGAACGATAAGAATTATTACTGTGATATATATATTGTGCTTCCCATAACCCCATGAATAAGTTTGCATATGATGGTGCAAAACTTGTGCCCATTGCAGTGCCTAATAATTGTAAATAAAAACGTGAATCAAATAAGAAATAATTGTGAGTTAATAAAAATTTAATAGATTCTAATAGAAAAGTGCAAAGTGAAGTGGACAGATGTGATAAATTTAAAAAGTGCGTGATAGCTAATAACCCGTGATCGTGATTAATGATGGAATACAGAGAGATCACGTCAAGGGTGACCCATCTGTATTCTTTTTTCCAGACCAGATCCTTTACATCTACCATGAGGTCCGTGGAATCCTTAATGAATGACGGTAATGCCAGTACCAATGGTTTGAGATAAGAGTCCACATACCGCGATAACCCATCTCCCAAAGATCCAATACCTGCCACTATAGGACGACCAGGAGGGTCGACCAGTGACTTATGGATCTTTGGGAGATGGTGGAATACCGGAATCACGGGATGTGGACTTCTCAAAAATTCAATCTCATGTTTGTCTAATGTACAAAGTATCTTTCCAAATTCAATAATTTCATCTAGTTGACTAATAAAGTCCTGTGTTGGATCCTTTTTAAGAAGTTTATACTGATCCGGATTCCCTAGCTGCCGTAATGCCTCCTGTTTGTATTGTAGGGTGGATAAAACCACAAGGGCTCCACCTTTATCAGCATTTCTAAACATGATGTCTTTGTTATGCTTCAAGGTGTCTAGTTCATGAATCTCCGTGTATGTCAGGTTATTGGCATGCATAGATGAGCAGGAGAAACCTTTAGATAAAATTTGAAGGTCTCTTTCTACCAACCTTTCAAATGCCGTAATGAAAGGCCCCCTATTGGCATTGGGGCAGAAGATAGACTTCTTTTTAAATCCTGAGGAGTGGGTGCCAAAGAAAGGTTGGGAGAAAGCATTGATTTCTTCGCCTTGCTGCTCAAGTAATGCGTCCAAGTCTGATAATACACAGGTTTCCTGAAAGGTATCAAGAGAAATATTAGTTAATGCATCATTAGTAACAATATTAGGTAGTTCATCATCAGTATTGGGTAATACAACATCATTATCAGAGTCAGACAAGTTATTAGTTTGAAAATGTCCTCTTGATATAAAAAACTTTTTAAAGGATAATTTGCGAGTAAACCTTTGGAGGTCAATCACAGTCTGGAACAAGTGGAAGTCCTGAACCGGGGCAAAACCCAGTCCCTTATTTAGTAGAGATAATTGTGCATGGGAGAGTTCCACTCCTGAGAGATTAATGACGTTATTATCACACTCATCTATGTGTACTTCTTTCTTTTTGGTCTCCCGCGAGTTTCCACGTTTTCTCCGCGATCGTCTGGTTCGCGGCGTGATCGTGTTCCTGTGGATAAAAAAGAAGACGAAGAGGGAGCCTGTTCCTGATTTTTTGATCTGGCCCCATTAGATGTGATGGATGACCTGCTGTCGCTCCTAGATCTCCCATGGTTATCCCGTATACTCTCAGTAGAACCTTCAAAAGATACCGAGTGAGATCTCAATTCGCACTCTGAGTAGTCTGACTCCGCACCTGAGTTGTCAGCTGATCTTCCCTTTAAGATAGACTTATTAGGGTTGCTTTTAGACCATCCTTTGGATTCCACGGACCTCATGGTAGATGTAAAGGATCTGGTCTGGAAAAAAGAATACAGATGGGTCACCCTTGACGTGATCTCTCTGTATTCCATCATTAATCACGATCACGGGTTATTAGCTATCACGCACTTTTTAAATTTATCACATCTGTCCACTTCACTTTGCACTTTTCTATTAGAATCTATTAAATTTTTATTAACTCACAATTATTTCTTATTTGATTCACGTTTTTATTTACAATTATTAGGCACTGCAATGGGCACAAGTTTTGCACCATCATATGCAAACTTATTCATGGGGTTATGGGAAGCACAATATATATATCACAGTAATAATTCTTATCGTTCACAAATTATTTACTATAAAAGATTCATCGACGATCTCATTATTATATGGGACGGCGATGAATCATCACTTGTAGCATTTATAAACACACTTAATATCAATAATGTTAATATCAAATTCACTTATGAACAAAATATAAATTGCATCAATTATCTGGACCTGCTCCTTTACATAGACCATGACATGCTAATCCAAACTGACATATTTCGCAAGCCAAACTCCCGAAACACACTACTGTCAGCCAAAAGTTGTCATCCACAATCTTTAATCAAAAGTATTCCGAGGGCCCAATTTGTAAGGTTGAGACGGATATGTTCTGATGACGAGAATTTCTCTTTGCAGTCACAAGCACTATTTGAGAGATTCCAAGCCAGGGGTTACAAATATACAGATATCCAGACAGCATACGAGTACGCTATGACTTTGGATCGCCCTGGAATCCTCGATAAAAAGAAAAAAGACAAACATCATAAGGGGTACATACAATCTAAGAGCAAGTATAGTGATATGAGTCCATTATTCATCACGACTTATAGTCGCCAATCCAAGCTTATATGCGACATTGTGCATAAACATTGGCACACCCTGTGCCTTGATAAGGATATTGCTGAGTTTACCTTGAAGGGACCAAAATTTTCATTCCGTAGGGCTAAGACACTAGCATCACACCTCTCGCCAAGTCACTTTCAAACTAAAACTGATCTTAAAAGAATTGGTAGTATTCCTAAAGGTTTTTATGCATGTGGAAATTGTTCCATGTGTAAATATGTTCATAGTACAAAATTTGTCCAAACTGACATCAATGGAAAAAAATATTTTATTAAAGAATTTTTGAATTGTAATACATCCTACACCATTTATCTTTTGAGATGTGGTTGCAAAAAATTATATGTGGGACGAACCATTCGGCCAGTCAAGACCCGCATTGCCGAGCATGTCAGACTTATTAAAAAGAATGATGTGTCTCATCCAGTTCCCAGACACTTCTCCAGATGCCCTAAAGGGGGAATAGCCAACTTTTCCTATATGGCAATTGAACATATCCCTTGTAACGCTAGAGGAGGCCATAGAGAGGGGGTATTAAATAAACAGGAAATGTATTGGGTGTACACTCTGAACACACTCCATCCGGCCGGCATCAATCAGGAGTGGGAACTGAAACACTTCCTGATGGGGTAATGGCTAAGTTTTGGGGTGGGTTCACAGTGTTCACCCAATTACATTGTGATCTGGGAGGTGACATATTAAGTTACTGTCTGTCATGCGGTTGCCACTGTATTCATGGATATGAATTATGTGAATAAATTGATAAAATGTTTATATCCCTTTAAAGTGAATCTTGATACTGAAAATGCTTTATAAGTACAAAAAAGATTTTATAAGTACTAGATATATGAAATCCTTTGTTATACATCTGTATACTTCCATTAATTGATATAGCTTTATATAATAATAATGATGCTGGTAACTTAAAACATCAGTAGTTGTGTTTTTAAATTTATCCATTATATGTTCTGTTTTGTTTTTAAGATTTTTCATGTGTATGTTGTAAATACCTTGTTGTGCAGCCATTGCTATGGGGATTGTTGGGGAGATAGTTATCCACTTTAATGATTAATCTACCACAGGTGAGGTTTAAATACGTTCCCTGTTTCTATTGGTGGCATACACTCACCACTCCCTATATCTATTTGGCTGCCATACACTATCAGCACTCTTTGAAAAAGTCCATAGCCTGGACGAAACATGTTAGAGTGGTTGCCTGATGTTTGCTGCTAGCGATCAATAAAGTTTTTTTAGACATCCATGCGTTGGCTGCTGAAGTTGCTGTGAACCACGGACCATCTTACCCCCTTCTTCCTGTGTCATCATTTCCGGCGGAGCACGCTGACGCCAGCTACATCAGAGGAGGAAGCCGCTGCAGAATTCCCTGCACCAACAGGGACGGCTTTTTCGTGAGTACTCCTAACCTCCACGCGGTATTTCAGGGAGATTATTGAGGCGGTTAGTGCCGGGCTGTGATTTACTTGGGGGCGCCCCTTAGGGAGGTGTCCCCCTGTACCTCTATCCGGCTTACTATTACCCAACTCCCTGTTTTCAATACCGGAGGCTTATTGTTTCATTAATCATTGCTGGGTCTCTCTTCAATCAAGTTGCCATAAAGTGTGTGCACTACCTGTTAGCAGCCTCGGTATACTGGGTAATTCCATATTCTCTAGCTATCTCAGAGACACCACGCAAATTCTAACTATATTAGAACAGATAGATTGGCAAGAAGGCTATAAAATGTGCACCTGCGATGTGACTTCATTATACACGTCCATAAAACATGATGATGGAATTAAAGCCATCGAACGGACGCTAATAAATGATGCCACCGTTCACATAGAACAAAGACGCTTTATTTTAGAAAGTATTAATTTTATTCTTAAACACAACCTTTTTAATTTTGATGGAACATATTTTTTACAAAAGTGCGGAACAGCCATGGGTACAAAATTCGCACCGAGTTATGCCAACTTGTTCATGGACAGTTGGGAGACCGATACCATCTGGTCGGAACATGAATTCAGTGCGGATCTTGTGCTATGGCGGAGATACATCGATGATGTGTTTTTTATCTGGAGAGGCAACAATGAAACCTTAAATCACTTTCTGAATTACATTAACAATAATGAGAGGAACCTAGCTTTCACAACATGCATAGGGAATAATTCGGTAGACTTTTTAGATCTAACAATTTACATAGAAGATAATAGACTGAAGACTAAAACTTTCTTCAAAACAGTTGACTGCAATAATTACCTGCTTAACACTAGCTGCCACCATAAGAAATGGCTGAAAAACATACCCCCAGGACAGTTTCGCAGAATCAGGAGAAACTTTAGCGATGATCATGTTTATAGGGAACAATCCAATATTCTGAAGAACCGATTCATTGCAAAGAATTATGATAATGAAAAAATGGATACAGCAATAATAGAAGTAGGGAAGCTTAAACGCAGCGACATTTTAAAAACCAATCCACCAAAACCTAGAGAGGAGTTTAATATTGCTTTCCTAACACAATATAGCCAAGATGCAGGGAGCATACAAAAGATCCTGAATAAACACTGGCATCTGCTACAGGGAGACCCCACCTTGAAAGAATACCTCCCAGAGAAACCCAAGGTTATCTATAAGAGGGCGGATAATATTAAAAGGAGGTTAGCACCAAGCCTCTTCCGGCCAGAAAGTAGGACAACAGGCCAGGACTTAAATTGGTTACAGAAAGTAAAAGGTTTCCACAGATGTAACACCTGTAAAGCCTGCAAACAGGGAACAAAAGAGAAAATTCAGTTTAGCTCTAAAGCAACAGGAGAACAGTTCAAAATTTCAAATTTCATCAACTGTAAATCTGAATTCGTAGTCTATCTACTAAATTGCCCCTGTGGACTCCAGTATGTAGGGCGTACCAGCCGACCATTACGGGTACGCATTCTGGAGCACCTAGGGAACATTAGGCGGAAACTTATGACACATAGTGTATCAAAACATTTTGCACTACACCACCAAGGAGATCCATCTGGCCTTGAATTTAGGGGCATTGAGGTAGTCCCACCACATTGGAGGGGTGGAGACAGACTGACAACTTTATCAAGAAAAGAAACTTTTTGGATTTATAAATTGAAAAGCTTGGCCCCCATAGGCCTCAATGTAGAGATAGACATTGCAGCTTTCCTTTAAACACACACTGATCCGTTTTCAATCCCCAAATCCCATTTTTTCCCCTACAATTTTGAATAGGAGTTCACGTCTTAAATATGAATCCACCACGAACCAGTCCTTGAAGACCAAATTGACGCATACCACCGTGGCAACTAATGAACAATATCATTTTTATAAATTGTATTGAAATAATATCTATTTTTGTCCAACTAGTTATTAATGTTCGAGTTCCCTAAAATCTATATTTTTTAGTTTTTCTAGTTATTTTAGAATTGTTTTATATTTGTCTAAATGTGTATAAATTTGGGTGGCTACAGTGCCCACAGTCCTACAGCATCCTGTTACTAACATTAGTCACCATTAGGGAATAACTATGTCTTTGTAATTTCCAAACTAAGCCAAATTATGGCACCATTGTACAAGATCACCTTTACAAACTGTATTGAAGTTTAATCTATTTTTGTCCAAACAGCTATTAATGTTCAAGTTCCCTAAAAATCTGTAATATTTTTTAGATCTCTAATATATTTGGGTTATTACACTGCCCACATCCCAATAGCATTCTGTTACTAACATGAGTCACCATGAGAGAAGAACTATGTCTATGTAGTTTCCAAACTCAGCCACATGATGGCACCATTGTACAACAAATGGAGAAAAGTTCACTGACAGCATAATGGTTTAAGTGATACAGCTCTCTGGCATAGAACCACTATTATAGGCTGTGTGAGCCCGCAAAGGTCCATAGGCTTAAGATTATTGATGATACTCACCACAATATAATGTTTCACACTGCGAATTGATGTTTGTTTTTTAAAACGTTTTTTAAACATTTTAAAATATTTATTAAAACAATGTTTGATTTTAATATATTGACACTAGAGAAATGTTTACAATAACAAGTATATTGTCCCTGTATCCAAGGGCTATGATCGGTTCGATTTACATTGACATTACATTAGTCTATTGGAAGTGGACAACTTTTAATGAAAGCCAGGTGTTTTACTAATTAATTAAATCGGGGCGCCTATATAGACTGCACACAATGAGCATCCGGCAGGAACCTGACGAAGCTTACTGCGAAACGCGTTGTTCCCTGCCGGAGCTCATTGAGAGAGGGACCCAGCCGACCGCAGGACATCCGGTATAGATCCTCTCTTCCGGTTCCACTGCCGGACGCGCCAGTGAGAGCAACAACAGAGGAGGAGATCTTGCGGGATCAAACCACGCGGCCGACGCTGGGCAAAAGAAGTTACAATTCAGTGTGAGTGTGCTTTTTGTTTTTTGTTTATTCACCTTGCTATATTTATATTGTTATATGCTTTTTCAACGTGTATGCTTGTTTATGCTCATGTCTCAAACTGTTACCAAATAAAGACCTGTTATACTGCTAACCCTGGTTTGCACACATTTTCTTGGTCTTTTGGCCAACGGGGAGAGGAGACACTCACACACTATACCTATTGGGTGATATTTTGCTGAGACGACTTCACACCACCTATACAGGCTGACATCACCCTCTGAGGGCAAGAACTCACATTAGGCCGTGTGAGTTTTATGTTTATTGGGACTCCACCATAGGAGTCTGCATTTACCCAATACAGTCTGCGTTGAGGGCGAAGTCTCACACAAGCCCGTGTGAGTCACTGAAACTATATGTTTATGTTTCATTTATTGTTTATTTAGTGGAATTCCACCATCACCCCTTCCTCCATTCCCCCCCACCCACCCCCATCCCCCACATATGTGACACTAATACTGTGTTTTATTCCATTTTTATTCAACTTCATCCTGTTCCATCAACATCGTGAGGTCCATGAGTTTTGCGCTGACCGTCTTCACACTCCCATTGCCACGTTAAGAAGGACACGGGGTTCCCTTCTTCAAGGTCAAGCAGCAACCAAAAATCATCAAAAGGGCCAGTATATATTTTTATACTCTTTTACACCACAAAACACAATTTTTTATTTTTCTACATATTTTAATATATCAAAGGTGTTGTAGCATTTTTTAGCCACACATTCCAGGGAGCGCCCCAGTTCAAACAACCACTGAGCCTTTTCTAATCCCATCCTGGTGGCAGCACCCCAAAAAGCTCCTAATATGGAAGAAGAAACCATAGAGATGGAAAACCCAGTCGAAATTAAAGAGAGTGTTTTTACAAAAAGAATTTTCAGAAGTAACAACATATAGAACAAAATGAGAGAAATTGAGTCAGCGGAGATGGGAGATGTAGAAACAATAAATAACGAGTTTGACAAACTTGAGAATTTACTTAAGAAAGAGACCAAAAAGGTCTGGGATAAAGTCTATTTAGAGAAATACTTAGACATCAAACGTATACCTAGGGGTTTACGATTTGATAAAAAATCCTCCTTTGAATTAGCAGACATAGAATATAATGTCCAATGGGAAGAAACTATGGATGCGTGTTCATTCAGTCTAATGAAACTAATCATTAAACATCATACAAAGACCTTGATAGAAATTGATCGAGAAGTTACTTTAATTCAGAAGAGATTAGAAATTTCCACAGACAACCCCACCTTCCTAAATAGAGACCAAAAACTAGCTGATGAAATAGATGCTATAGAAAGAAATCTGATAGAGTCTAAAAATAAGAAATTTAGACGAGATGAGGAAGACTACTTAGTAGGGTCCAACCCCAAATGGCAAAGGGTCACACTAGTCCCACCTACCACCCCAAAGGATAGGAAAATGTTTGAATATAGGAGTAGAGAAGATAGCAACAAAACTTTAAGAACCAACATATCGAGCTATCCAACCAAAATAGACAAACATAGGACCTATTCCAAATTTGATAACACTAAAAATGTATCATTCAATACAGAGGCTAGACACATACCACCAAGAGGGCGGGAAGTTGGTGATCTAGAAACTCCTGGAGAGAATAAAGAAATAAAAACTCACAGTACCGAGGACGCAGTCAGTCACAAAAGGGAAGAGGCAAATAAACAAGATAGAGACCGGGAGGAAAACTGGCAGAGACACAAGTACTATTCCAAAGATTATCAGGAAAGCCATCATAGAGCCAAGCCACCCGCATACAACTACAGAGCTAGATCACCACTAGAACGTACAGATAACAGGTATGAGAGAGAACGTAGCAGGGATAGGGATCGTAGATCACCTTATAAATATCATGGGTCAAATCGGGAATATAGAGAGAGACGTTATGAGAGAGAAGAGAGTCAAAGGAGACACTACCGGTCACCCCGTAAACATCATAGGGAACATAGCCAAGGAAGAGAACTCAAATCCCCCCATAGGGAACAGAGGACCACATATAGAGAAAGACAGGATAGAGAACAGAGTCATGTGAGAGAGCAAAGATCACCCCGACCACACGCAGGGCATTTTTTAGAACAGGCCCAATCACTCAAAGCACCACCCCTAGTTACTCAGAATCGCTTCCTAGTGTCAGAAAACCAGAAAGAAAAAGAAACCCCAAACACAAAACTCAGAAAAAGGCCCCACGAGGAAAGCGGGGAGGAAGAAGGACACAGAAAAAGAGCAGCGATTTGAACAATATATTTAATCTGAGCAAAAAAGAATTAAATGTAGATGAATGTAACCTAATAAAAAAGGGGCTGAACTTCGCACCAGTTGCCAAGGCGAACAGTTTCAATCTGTATATAGACGCGCACAAATACATTAGACAGTTAACCCTTAAAAAATTCTTTATTTCAAAAGATGCACAAACAAGGGAGGTAGTGAACAATAATGCTAACGCGAATATAGAGATGGATGAGTTCAAGCATTCAAACCTAAAAAATAAATCCAAATTCTATCCAAGCTGGGCGAAAGGCCATAACTTAGAAGTCTTCCATCAGAAAATCCAGGAGGACTTTGATAGACTAACCTCTGGTGCTACTAAGATAACTAAGAACAATCTAACCTTGAAAGAAAAAATCGCATTGCAAAACTTAGAGAAAGAAAAGGCTATTACATTCAAACAAGCAGATAAAGGGGGGGGGTGGGTAGTCATTATGGACACGGAATACTACAAGGGTGAAGCAGAGAGGATACTGTCGGATGACATCACCTATGCACGTCTGAAGACTAATCCCCACAGAGAATTCTGTGTAGAATTCCAAACTCTGCTAGACAGGGGCAGCTCAACAGGAGTCCTGAATGAAAAAGAATATGATTATCTAAATGTGAAATTCCCGGTTATGCCAATATTCTATTTTCTGCCCAAAATCCATAAGGACATTAAAGCACCACCAGGTAGACCCATTATCTCTGGGATAGGCTCGCTCACGTCTCGACTGTCGGAGTACATAGATCTATTTCTGCAGCCATACGTTGCGGAGATGCGGTCCTATCTCAGAGACACCACGCAAATTCTAAATATATTAGAACAGATAGATTGGCAAGAAGGCTATAAAATGCGCACCTGCGATGTGACTTCATTATACACGTCCATAAAACATGATGATGGAATTAAAGCCATCGAACGGACGCTAATAAATGATGCCACCGTTCACATAGAACAAAGACGCTTTATTTTAGAAAGTATTAATTTTATTCTTAAACACAACCTTTTAAATTTTGATGGAACATATTTTTTACAAAAGTGCGGAACAGCCATGGGTTCAAAATTCGCACCGAGTTATGCCAACTTGTTCATGGACAGTTGGGAGACCGATACCATCTGGTCGGAACATGAATTCAGTGCGGATCTTGTGCTATGGCGGAGATACATCGATGATGTGTTTTTTATCTGGAGAGGCAACAATGAAACCTTAAATCACTTTCTGAATTACATTAACAATAATGAGAGGAACCTAGCTTTCACAACATGCATAGGGAATAATTCGGTAGACTTTTTAGATCTAACAATTTACATAGAAGATAATAGACTGAAGACTAAAACTTTCTTCAAAACAGTTGACTGCAATAATTACCTGCTTAACACTAGCTGCCACCATAAGAAATGGCTGAAAAACATACCCCCAGGACAGTTTCGCAGAATCAGGAGAAACTTTAGCGATGATCATGTTTATAGGGAACAATCCAATATTCTGAAGAACCGATTCATTGCAAAGAATTATGATAATGAAAAAATGGATACAGCAATAATAGAAGTAGGGAAGCTTAAACGCAGCGACATTTTAAAAACCAATCCACCAAAACCTAGAGAGGAGTTTAATATTGCTTTCCTAACACAATATAGCCAAGATGCAGGGAGCATACAAAAGATCCTGAATAAACACTGGCATCTGCTACAGGGAGACCCCACCTTGAAAGAATACCTCCCAGAGAAACCCAAGGTTATCTATAAGAGGGCGGATAATATTAAAAGGAGGTTAGCACCAAGCCTCTTCCGGCCAGAAAGTAGGACAACAGGCCAGGACTTAAATTGGTTACAGAAAGTAAAAGGTTTCCACAGATGTAACACCTGTAAAGCCTGCAAACAGGGAACAAAAGAGAAAATTCAGTTTAGCTCTAAAGCAACAGGAGAACAGTTCAAAATTTCAAATTTCATCAACTGTAAATCTGAATTCATAGTCTATCTACTAAATTGCCCCTGTGGACTCCAGTATGTAGGGCGTACCAGCCGACCATTACGGGTACGCATTCTGGAGCACCTAGGGAACATTAGGCGGAAACTTATGACACATAGTGTATCAAAACATTTTGCACTACACCACCAAGGAGATCCATCTGGCCTTGAATTTAGGGGCATTGAGGTAGTCCCACCACATTGGAGGGGTGGAGACAGACTGACAACTTTATCAAGAAAAGAAACTTTTTGGATTTATAAATTGAAAAGCTTGGCCCCCATAGGCCTCAATGTAGAGATAGACATTGCAGCTTTCCTTTAAACACACACTGATCCGTTTTCAATCCCCAAATCCCATTTTTCCCCCTACAATTTTGAATAGGAGTTCACGTCTTAAATATGAATCCACCACGAACCAGTCCTTGAAGACCAAATTGACGCATACCACCGTGGCAACTAATGAACAATATCATTTTTATAAATTGTATTGAAATAATATCTATTTTTGTCCAACTAGTTATTAATGTTCGAGTTCCCTAAAATCTATATTTTTTAGTTTTTCTAGTTATTTTAGAATTGTTTTATATTTGTCTAAATGTGTATAAATTTGGGTGGCTACAGTGCCCACAGTCCTACAGCATCCTGTTACTAACATTAGTCACCATTAGGGAATAACTATGTCTTTGTAATTTCCAAACTAAGCCAAATTATGGCACCATTGTACAAGATCACCTTTACAAACTGTATTGAAGTTTAATCTATTTTTGTCCAAACAGCTATTAATGTTCAAGTTCCCTAAAAATCTGTAATATTTTTTAGATCTCTAATATATTTGGGTTATTACACTGCCCACATCCCAATAGCATTCTGTTACTAACATGAGTCACCATGAGAGAAGAACTATGTCTATGTAGTTTCCAAACTCAGCCACATGATGGCACCATTGTACAACAAATGGAGAAAAGTTCACTGACAGCATAATGGTTTAAGTGATACAGCTCTCTGGCATAGAACCACTATTATAGGCTGTGTGAGCCCGCAAAGGTCCATAGGCTTAAGATTATTGATGATACTCACCACAATATAATGTTTCACACTGCGAATTGATGTTTGTTTTTTAAAACGTTTTTTAAACATTTTAAAATATTTATTAAAACAATGTTTGATTTTAATATATTGACACTAGAGAAATGTTTACAATAACAAGTATATTGTCCCTGTATCCAAGGGCTATGATCGGTTCGATTTACATTGACATTACATTAGTCTATTGGAAGTGGACAACTTTTAATGAAAGCCAGGTGTTTTACTAATTAATTAAATCGGGGCGCCTATATAGACTGCACACAATGAGCATCCGGCAGGAACCTGACGAAGCTTACTGCGAAACGCGTTGTTCCCTGCCGGAGCTCATTGAGAGAGGGACCCAGCCGACCGCAGGACATCCGGTATAGATCCTCTCTTCCGGTTCCACTGCCGGACGCGCCAGTGAGAGCAACAACGGAGGAGGAGATCTTGCGGGATCAAACCACGCGGCCGACGCTGGGCAAAAGAAGTTACAATTCAGTGTGAGTGTGCTTTTTGTTTATTCACCTTGCTATATTTATATTGTTATATGCTTTTTCAACGTGTATGCTTGTTTATGCTCATGTCTCAAACTGTTACCAAATAAAGACCTGTTATACTGCTAACCCTGGTTTGCACACATTTTCTTGGTCTTTTGGCCAACGGGGAGAGGAGACACTCACACACTGTACCTATTGGGGGATATTTTGCTGAGACGACTTCACACCACCTATACAGGCTGACCTCACCCTCTGAGGGCAAGAACTCACATTAGGCCGTGTGAGTTTTATGTTTATTGGGACTCCACCATAGGAGTCTGCATTTACCCACTACAGTCTGCGTTGAGGGCGAAGTCTCACACAAGCCCGTGTGAGTCACTGAAACTATATGTTTATGTTTCATTTATTGTTTATTTAGTGGAATTCCACCATCACCCCTTCCTCCATTCCCCCCCACCCCCCCCACCCGCCCCCATCCCCCACATATGTGACACTAATACTGTGTTTTATTCCATTTTTATTCAACTTCATCCTGTTCCATCAACATCGTGAGGTCCATGAGTTTTGCGCTGACCGTCTTCACACTCCCATTGCCACGTTAAGAAGGACACGGGGTTCCCTTCTTCAAGGTCAAGCAGCAACCAAAAATCATCAAAAGGGCCAGTATATATTTTTATACTCTTTTACACCACAAAACACAATTTTTTATTTTTCTACATATTTTAATATATCAAAGGTGTTGTAGCATTTTTTAGCCACACATTCCAGGGAGCGCCCCAGTTCAAACAACCACTGAGCCTTTTCTAATCCCATCCTGGTGGCAGCACCCCAAAAAGCTCCTAATATGGAAGAAGAAACCATAGAGATGGAAAACCCAGTCGAAATTAAAGAGAGTGTTTTTACAAAAAGAATTTTCAGAAGTAACAACATATAGAACAAAATGAGAGAAATTGAGTCAGCGGAGATGGGAGATGTAGAAACAATAAATAACGAGTTTGACAAACTTGAGAATTTACTTAAGAAAGAGACCAAAAAGGTCTGGGATAAAGTCTATTTAGAGAAATACTTAGACATCAAACGTATACCTAGGGGTTTACGATTTGATAAAAAATCCTCCTTTGAATTAGCAGACATAGAATATAATGTCCAATGGGAAGAAACTATGGATGCGTGTTCATTCAGTCTAATGAAACTAATCATTAAACATCATACAAAGACCTTGATAGAAATTGATCGAGAAGTTACTTTAATTCAGAAGAGATTAGAAATTTCCACAGACAACCCCACCTTCCTAAATAGAGACCAAAAACTAGCTGATGAAATAGATGCTATAGAAAGAAATCTGATAGAGTCTAAAAATAAGAAATTTAGACGAGATGAGGAAGACTACTTAGTAGGGTCCAACCCCAAATGGCAAAGGGTCACACTAGTCCCACCTACCACCCCAAAGGATAGGAAAATGTTTGAATATAGGAGTAGAGAAGATAGCAACAAAACTTTAAGAACCAACATATCGAGCTATCCAACCAAAATAGACAAACATAGGACCTATTCCAAATTTGATAACACTAAAAATGTATCATTCAATACAGAGGCTAGACACATACCACCAAGAGGGCGGGAAGTTGGTGATCTAGAAACTCCTGGAGAGAATAAAGAAATAAAAACTCACAGTACCGAGGACGCAGTCAGTCACAAAAGGGAAGAGGCAAATAAACAAGATAGAGACCGGGAGGAAAACTGGCAGAGACACAAGTACTATTCCAAAGATTATCAGGAAAGCCATCATAGAGCCAAGCCACCCGCATACAACTACAGAGCTAGATCACCACTAGAACGTAGAGATAACAGGTATGAGAGAGAACGTAGCAGGGATAGGGATCGTAGATCACCTTATAAATATCATGGGTCAAATCGGGAATATAGAGAGAGACGTTATGAGAGAGAAGAGAGTCAAAGGAGACACTACCGGTCACCCCGTAAACATCATAGGGAACATAGCCAAGGAAGAGAACACAAATCCCCCCATAGGGAACAGAGGACCACATATAGAGAAAGACAGGATAGAGAACAGAGTCATGTGAGAGAGCAAAGATCACCCCGACCACACGCAGGGCATTTTTTAGAACAGGCCCAATCACTCAAAGCACCACCCCTAGTTACTCAGAATCGCTTCCTAGTGTCAGAAAACCAGAAAGAAAAAGAAACCCCAAACACAAAACTCAGAAAAAGGCCCCACGAGGAAAGCGGGGAGGAAGAAGGACACAGAAAAAGAGCAGCGATTTGAACAATATATTTAATCTGAGCAAAAAAGAATTAAATGTAGATGAATGTAACCTAATAAAAAAGGGGCTGAACTTCGCACCAGTTGCCAAGGCGAACAGTTTCAATCTGTATATAGACGCGCACAAATACATTAGACAGTTAACCCTTAAAAAATTCTTTATTTCAAAAGATGCACAAACAAGGGAGGTAGTGAACAATAATGCTAACGCGAATATAGAGATGGATGAGTTCAAGCATTCAAACCTAAAAAATAAATCCAAATTCTATCCAAGCTGGGCGAAAGGCCATAACTTAGAAGTCTTCCATCAGAAAATCCAGGAGGACTTTGATAGACTAACCTCTGGTGCTACTAAGATAACTAAGAACAATCTAACCTTGAAAGAAAAAATCGCATTGCAAAACTTAGAGAAAGAAAAGGCTATTACATTCAAACAAGCAGATAAAGGGGGGGGGGGGTAGTCGTTATGGACACGGAATACTACAAGGGTGAAGCAGAGAGGATACTGTCGGATGACATCACCTATGCACGTCTGAAGACTAATCCCCACAGAGAATTCTGTGTAGAATTCCAAACTCTGCTAGACAGGGGCAGCTCAACAGGAGTCCTGAATGAAAAAGAATATGATTATCTAAATGTGAAATTCCCGGTTATGCCAATATTCTAATTTCTGCCCAAAATCCATAAGGACATGAAAGCACCACCAGGTAGACCCATTATCTCTGGGATAGGCTCGCTCACGTCTCGACTGTCGGAGTACATAGATCTATTTCTGCAGCCATACGTTGCGGAGATGCGGTCCTATCTCAGAGACACCACGCAAATTCTAAATATATTAGAACAGATAGATTGGCAAGAAGGCTATAAAATGTGCACCTGCGATGTGACTTCATTATACACGTCCATAAAACATGATGATGGAATTAAAGCCATCGAACGGACGCTAATAAATGATGCCACCGTTCACATAGAACAAAGACGCTTTATTTTAGAAAGTATTAATTTTATTCTTAAACACAACCTTTTTAATTTTGATGGAACATATTTTTTACAAAAGTGCGGAACAGCCATGGGTTCAAAATTCGCACCGAGTTATGCCAACTTGTTCATGGACAGTTGGGAGACCGATACCATCTGGTCGGAACATGAATTCAGTGCGGATCTTGTGCTATGGCGGAGATACATCGATGATGTGTTTTTTATCTGGAGAGGCAACAATGAAACCTTAAATCACTTTCTGAATTACATTAACAATAATGAGAGGAACCTAGCTTTCACAACATGCATAGGGAATAATTCGGTAGACTTTTTAGATCTAACAATTTACATAGAAGATAATAGACTGAAGACTAAAACTTTCTTCAAAACAGTTGACTGCAATAATTACCTGCTTAACACTAGCTGCCACCATAAGAAATGGCTGAAAAACATACCCCCAGGACAGTTTCGCAGAATCAGGAGAAACTTTAGCGATGATCATGTTTATAGGGAACAATCCAATATTCTGAAGAACCGATTCATTGCAAAGAATTATGATAATGAAAAAATGGATACAGCAATAATAGATGTAGGGAAGCTTAAACGCAGCGACATTTTAAAAACCAATCCACCAAAACCTAGAGAGGAGTTTAATATTGCTTTCCTAACACAATATAGCCAAGATGCAGGGAGCATACAAAAGATCCTGAATAAACACTGGCATCTGCTACAGGGAGACCCCACCTTGAAAGAAT
Organism: Ascaphus truei; assembly: GCF_040206685.1. NCBI lineage: Eukaryota > Metazoa > Chordata > Amphibia > Anura > Ascaphidae > Ascaphus > Ascaphus truei. The sequence goes on from NC_134498.1 coordinate 5,854,684, forward strand.
ACCTCCCAGAGAAACCCAAGGTTATCTATAAGAGGGCGGATAATATTAAAAGGAGGTTAGCACCAAGCCTCTTCCGGCCAGAAAGTAGGACAACAGGCCAGGACTTAAATTGGTTACAGAAAGTAAAAGGTTTCCACAGATGTAACACCTGTAAAGCCTGCAAACAGGGAACAAAAGAGAAAATTCAGTTTAGCTCTAAAGCAACAGGAGAACAGTTCAAAATTTCAAATTTCATCAACTGTAAATCTGAATTCATAGTCTATCTACTAAATTGCCCCTGTGGACTCCAGTATGTAGGGCGTACCAGCCGACCATTACGGGTACGCATTCTGGAGCACCTAGGGAACATTAGGCGGAAACTTATGACACATAGTGTATCAAAACATTTTGCACTACACCACCAAGGAGATCCATCTGGCCTTGAATTTAGGGGCATTGAGGTAGTCCCACCACATTGGAGGGGTGGAGACAGACTGACAACTTTATCAAGAAAAGAAACTTTTTGGATTTATAAATTGAAAAGCTTGGCCCCCATAGGCCTCAATGTAGAGATAGACATTGCAGCTTTCCTTTAAACACACACTGATCCGTTTTCAATCCCCAAATCCCATTTTTCCCCCTACAATTTTGAATAGGAGTTCACGTCTTAAATATGAATCCACCACGAACCAGTCCTTGAAGACCAAATTGACGCATACCACCGTGGCAACTAATGAACAATATCATTTTTATAAATTGTATTGAAATAATATCTATTTTTGTCCAACTAGTTATTAATGTTCGAGTTCCCTAAAATCTATATTTTTTAGTTTTTCTAGTTATTTTAGAATTGTTTTATATTTGTCTAAATGTGTATAAATTTGGGTGGCTACAGTGCCCACAGTCCTACAGCATCCTGTTACTAACATTAGTCACCATTAGGGAATAACTATGTCTTTGTAATTTCCAAACTAAGCCAAATTATGGCACCATTGTACAAGATCACCTTTACAAACTGTATTGAAGTTTAATCAATTTTTGTCCAAACAGCTATTAATGTTCAAGTTCCCTAAAAATCTGTAATATTTTTTAGATCTCTAATATATTTGGGTTATTACACTGCCCACATCCCAATAGCATTCTGTTACTAACATGAGTCACCATGAGAGAAGAACTATGTCTATGTAGTTTCCAAACTCAGCCACATGATGGCACCATTGTACAACAAATGGAGAAAAGTTCACTGACAGCATAATGGTTTAAGTGATACAGCTCTCTGGCATAGAACCACTATTATAGGCTGTGTGAGCCCGCAAAGGTCCATAGGCTTAAGATTATTGATGATACTCACCACAATATAATGTTTCACACTGCGAACTGATGTTTGTTTTTTAAAACGTTTTTTAAACATTTTAAAATATTTATTAAAACAATGTTTGATTTTAATATATTGACACTAGAGAAATGTTTACAATAACAAGTATATTGTCCCTGTATCCAAGGGCTATGATCGGTTCGATTTACATTGACATTACATTAGTCTATTGGAAGTGGACAACTTTTAATGAAAGCCAGGTGTTTTACTAATTAATTAAATCGGGGCGCCTATATAGACTGCACACAATGAGCATCCGGCAGGAACCTGACGAAGCTTACTGCGAAACGCGTTGTTCCCTGCCGGAGCTCATTGAGAGAGGGACCCAGCCGACCGCAGGACATCCGGTATAGATCCTCTCTTCCGGTTCCACTGCCGGACGCGCCAGTGAGAGCAACAACAGAGGAGGAGATCTTGCGGGATCAAACCACGCGGCCGACGCTGGGCAAAAGAAGTTACAATTCAGTGTGAGTGTGCTTTTTGTTTTTTGTTTATTCACCTTGCTATATTTATATTTTTATATGCTTTTTCAACGTGTATGCTTGTTTATGCTCATGTCTCAAACTGTTACCAAATAAAGACCTGTTATACTGCTAACCCTGGTTTGCACACATTTTCTTGGTCTTTTGGCCAACGGGGAGAGGAGACACTCACACACTATACCTATTGGGGGATATTTTGCTGAGACGACTTCACACCACCTATACAGGCTGACATCACCCTCTGAGGGCAAGAACTCACATTAGGCCGTGTGAGTTTTATGTTTATTGGGACTCCACCATAGGAGTCTGCATTTACCCAATACAGTCTGCGTTGAGGGCGAAGTCTCACACAAGCCCGTGTGAGTCACTGAAACTATATGTTTATGTTTCATTTATTGTTTATTTAGTGGAATTCCACCATCACCCCTTCCTCCATTCCCCCCCACCCACCCCCATCCCCCACATATGTGACACTAATACTGTGTTTTATTCCATTTTTATTCAACTTCATCCTGTTCCATCAACATCGTGAGGTCCATGAGTTTTGCGCTGACCGTCTTCACACTCCCATTGCCACGTTAAGAAGGACACGGGGTTCCCTTCTTCAAGGTCAAGCAGCAACCAAAAATCATCAAAAGGGCCAGTATATATTTTTATACTCTTTTACACCACAAAACACAATTTTTTATTTTTCTACATATTTTAATATATCAAAGGTGTTGTAGCATTTTTTAGCCACACATTCCAGGGAGCGCCCCAGTTCAAACAACCACTGAGCCTTTTCTAATCCCATCCTGGTGGCAGCACCCCAAAAAGCTCCTAATATGGAAGAAGAAACCATAGAGATGGAAAACCCAGTCGAAATTAAAGAGAGTGTTTTTACAAAAAGAATTTTCAGAAGTAACAACATATAGAACAAAATGAGAGAAATTGAGTCAGCGGAGATGGGAGATGTAGAAACAATAAATAACGAGTTTGACAAACTTGAGAATTTACTTAAGAAAGAGACCAAAAAGGTCTGGGATAAAGTCTATTTAGAGAAATACTTAGACATCAAACGTATACCTAGGGGTTTACGATTTGATAAAAAATCCTCCTTTGAATTAGCAGACATAGAATATAATGTCCAATGGGAAGAAACTATGGATGCGTGTTCATTCAGTCTAATGAAACTAATCATTAAACATCATACAAAGACCTTGATAGAAATTGATCGAGAAGTTACTTTAATTCAGAAGAGATTAGAAATTTCCACAGACAACCCCACCTTCCTAAATAGAGACCAAAAACTAGCTGATGAAATAGATGCTATAGAAAGAAATCTGATAGAGTCTAAAAATAAGAAATTTAGACGAGATGAGGAAGACTACTTAGTAGGGTCCAACCCCAAATGGCAAAGGGTCACACTAGTCCCACCTACCACCCCAAAGGATAGGAAAATGTTTGAATATAGGAGTAGAGAAGATAGCAACAAAACTTTAAGAACCAACATATCGAGCTATCCAACCAAAATAGACAAACATAGGACCTATTCCAAATTTGATAACACTAAAAATGTATCATTCAATACAGAGGCTAGACACATACCACCAAGAGGGCGGGAAGTTGGTGATCTAGAAACTCCTGGAGAGAATAAAGAAATAAAAACTCACAGTACCGAGGACGCAGTCAGTCACAAAAGGGAAGAGGCAAATAAACAAGATAGAGACCGGGAGGAAAACTGGCAGAGACACAAGTACTATTCCAAAGATTATCAGGAAAGCCATCATAGAGCCAAGCCACCCGCATACAACTACAGAGCTAGATCACCACTAGAACGTAGAGATAACAGGTATGAGAGAGAACGTAGCAGGGATAGGGATCGTAGATCACCTTATAAATATCATGGGTCAAATCGGGAATATAGAGAGAGACGTTATGAGAGAGAAGAGAGTCAAAGGAGACACTACCGGTCACCCCGTAAACATCATAGGGAACATAGCCAAGGAAGAGAACACAAATCCCCCCATAGGGAACAGAGGACCACATATAGAGAAAGACAGGATAGAGAACAGAGTCATGTGAGAGAGCAAAGATCACCCCGACCACACGCAGGGCATTTTTTAGAACAGGCCCAATCACTCAAAGCACCACCCCTAGTTACTCAGAATCGCTTCCTAGTGTCAGAAAACCAGAAAGAAAAAGAAACCCCAAACACAAAACTCAGAAAAAGGCCCCACGAGGAAAGCGGGGAGGAAGAAGGACACAGAAAAAGAGCAGCGATTTGAACAATATATTTAATCTGAGCAAAAAAGAATTAAATGTAGATGAATGTAACCTAATAAAAAAGGGGCTGAACTTCGCACCAGTTGCCAAGGCGAACAGTTTCAATCTGTATATAGACGCGCACAAATACATTAGACAGTTAACCCTTAAAAAATTCTTTATTTCAAAAGATGCACAAACAAGGGAGGTAGTGAACAATAATGCTAACGCGAATATAGAGATGGATGAGTTCAAGCATTCAAACCTAAAAAATAAATCCAAATTCTATCCAAGCTGGGCAAAAGGCCATAACTTAGAAGTCTTCCATCAGAAAATCCAGGAGGACTTTGATAGACTAACCTCTGGTGCTACTAAGATAACTAAGAACAATCTAACCTTGAAAGAAAAAATCGCATTGCAAAACTTAGAGAAAGAAAAGGCTATTACATTCAAACAAGCAGATAAAGGGGGGGGGGGTAGTCATTATGGACACGGAATACTACAAGGGTGAGGCAGAGAGGATACTGTCGGATGACATCACCTATGCACGTCTGAAGACTAATCCCCACAGAGAATTCTGTATAGAATTCCAAACTCTGCTAGACAGGGGCAGCTCAACAGGAGTCCTGAATGAAAAAGAATATGATTATCTAAATGTGAAATTCCCGGTTATGCCAATATTCTAATTTCTGCCCAAAATCCATAAGGACATGAAAGCACCACCAGGTAGACCCATTATCTCTGGGATAGGCTCGCTCACGTCTCGACTGTCGGAGTACATAGATCTATTTCTGCAGCCATACGTTGCGGAGATGCGGTCCTATCTCAGAGACACCACGCAAATTCTAAATATATTAGAACAGATAGATTGGCAAGAAGGCTATAAAATGTGCACCTGCGATGTGACTTCATTATACACGTCCATAAAACATGATGATGGAATTAAAGCCATCGAACGGACGCTAATAAATGATGCCACCGTTCACATAGAACAAAGACGCTTTATTTTAGAAAGTATTAATTTTATTCTTAAACACAACCTTTTTAATTTTGATGGAACATATTTTTTACAAAAGTGCGGAACAGCCATGGGTACAAAATTCGCACCGAGTTATGCCAACTTGTTCATGGACAGTTGGGAGACCGATACCATCTGGTCGGAACATGAATTCAGTGCGGATCTTGTGCTATGGCGGAGATACATCGATGATGTGTTTTTTATCTGGAGAGGCAACAATGAAACCTTAAATCACTTTCTGAATTACATTAACAATAATGAGAGGAACCTAGCTTTCACAACATGCATAGGGAATAATTCGGTAGACTTTTTAGATCTAACAATTTACATAGAAGATAATAGACTGAAGACTAAAACTTTCTTCAAAACAGTTGACTGCAATAATTACCTGCTTAACACTAGCTGCCACCATAAGAAATGGCTGAAAAACATACCCCCAGGACAGTTTCGCAGAATCAGGAGAAACTGTAGCGATGATCATGTTTATAGGGAACAATCCAATATTCTGAAGAACCGATTCATTGCAAAGAATTATGATAATGAAAAAATGGATACAGCAATAATAGAAGTAGGGAAGCTTAAACGCAGCGACATTTTAAAAACCAATCCACCAAAACCTAGAGAGGAGTTTAATATTGCTTTCCTAACACAATATAGCCAAGATGCAGGGAGCATACAAAAGATCCTGAATAAACACTGGCATCTGCTACAGGGAGACCCCACCTTGAAAGAATACCTCCCAGAGAAACCCAAGGTTATCTATAAGAGGGCGGATAATATTAAAAGGAGGTTAGCACCAAGCCTCTTCCGGCCAGAAAGTAGGACAACAGGCCAGGACTTAAATTGGTTACAGAAAGTAAAAGGTTTCCACAGATGTAACACCTGTAAAGCCTGCAAACAGGGAACAAAAGAGAAAATTCAGTTTAGCTCTAAAGCAACAGGAGAACAGTTCAAAATTTCAAATTTCATCAACTGTAAATCTGAATTCGTAGTCTATCTACTAAATTGCCCCTGTGGACTCCAGTATGTAGGGCGTACCAGCCGACCATTACGGGTACGCATTCTGGAGCACCTAGGGAACATTAGGCGGAAACTTATGACACATAGTGTATCAAAACATTTTGCACTACACCACCAAGGAGATCCATCTGGCCTTGAATTTAGGGGCATTGAGGTAGTCCCACCACATTGGAGGGGTGGAGACAGACTGACAACTTTATCAAGAAAAGAAACTTTTTGGATTTATAAATTGAAAAGCTTGGCCCCCATAGGCCTCAATGTAGAGATAGACATTGCAGCTTTCCTTTAAACACACACTGATCCGTTTTCAATCCCCAAATCCCATTTTTTCCCCTACAATTTTGAATAGGAGTTCACGTCTTAAATATGAATCCACCACGAACCAGTCCTTGAAGACCAAATTGACGCATACCACCGTGGCAACTAATGAACAATATCATTTTTATAAATTGTATTGAAATAATATCTATTTTTGTCCAACTAGTTATTAATGTTCGAGTTCCCTAAAATCTATATTTTTTAGTTTTTCTAGTTATTTTAGAATTGTTTTATATTTGTCTAAATGTGTATAAATTTGGGTGGCTACAGTGCCCACAGTCCTACAGCATCCTGTTACTAACATTAGTCACCATTAGGGAATAACTATGTCTTTGTAATTTCCAAACTAAGCCAAATTATGGCACCATTGTACAAGATCACCTTTACAAACTGTATTGAAGTTTAATCTATTTTTGTCCAAACAGCTATTAATGTTCAAGTTCCCTAAAAATCTGTAATATTTTTTAGATCTCTAATATATTTGGGTTATTACACTGCCCACATCCCAATAGCATTCTGTTACTAACATGAGTCACCATGAGAGAAGAACTATGTCTATGTAGTTTCCAAACTCAGCCACATGATGGCACCATTGTACAACAAATGGAGAAAAGTTCACTGACAGCATAATGGTTTAAGTGATACAGCTCTCTGGCATAGAACCACTATTATAGGCTGTGTGAGCCCGCAAAGGTCCATAGGCTTAAGATTATTGATGATACTCACCACAATATAATGTTTCACACTGCGAATTGATGTTTGTTTTTTAAAACGTTTTTTAAACATTTTAAAATATTTATTAAAACAATGTTTGATTTTAATATATTGACACTAGAGAAATGTTTACAATAACAAGTATATTGTCCCTGTATCCAAGGGCTATGATCGGTTCGATTTACATTGACATTACATTAGTCTATTGGAAGTGGACAACTTTTAATGAAAGCCAGGTGTTTTACTAATTAATTAAATCGGGGCGCCTATATAGACTGCACACAATGAGCATCCGGCAGGAACCTGACGAAGCTTACTGCGAAACGCGTTGTTCCCTGCCGGAGCTCATTGAGAGAGGGACCCAGCCGACCGCAGGACATCCGGTATAGATCCTCTCTTCCGGTTCCACTGCCGGACGCGCCAGTGAGAGCAACAACAGAGGAGGAGATCTTGCGGGATCAAACCACGCGGCCGACGCTGGGCAAAAGAAGTTACAATTCAGTGTGAGTGTGCTTTTTGTTTTTTGTTTATTCACCTTGCTATATTTATATTGTTATATGCTTTTTCAACGTGTATGCTTGTTTATGCTCATGTCTCAAACTGTTACCAAATAAAGACCTGTTATACTGCTAACCCTGGTTTGCACACATTTTCTTGGTCTTTTGGCCAACGGGGAGAGGAGACACTCACACACTATACCTATTGGGTGATATTTTGCTGAGACGACTTCACACCACCTATACAGGCTGACATCACCCTCTGAGGGCAAGAACTCACATTAGGCCGTGTGAGTTTTATGTTTATTGGGACTCCACCATAGGAGTCTGCATTTACCCAATACAGTCTGCGTTGAGGGCGAAGTCTCACACAAGCCCGTGTGAGTCACTGAAACTATATGTTTATGTTTCATTTATTGTTTATTTAGTGGAATTCCACCATCACCCCTTCCTCCATTCCCCCCCACCCACCCCCATCCCCCACATATGTGACACTAATACTGTGTTTTATTCCATTTTTATTCAACTTCATCCTGTTCCATCAACATCGTGAGGTCCATGAGTTTTGCGCTGACCGTCTTCACACTCCCATTGCCACGTTAAGAAGGACACGGGGTTCCCTTCTTCAAGGTCAAGCAGCAACCAAAAATCATCAAAAGGGCCAGTATATATTTTTATACTCTTTTACACCACAAAACACAATTTTTTATTTTTCTACATATTTTAATATATCAAAGGTGTTGTAGCATTTTTTAGCCACACATTCCAGGGAGCGCCCCAGTTCAAACAACCACTGAGCCTTTTCTAATCCCATCCTGGTGGCAGCACCCCAAAAAGCTCCTAATATGGAAGAAGAAACCATAGAGATGGAAAACCCAGTCGAAATTAAAGAGAGTGTTTTTACAAAAAGAATTTTCAGAAGTAACAACATATAGAACAAAATGAGAGAAATTGAGTCAGCGGAGATGGGAGATGTAGAAACAATAAATAACGAGTTTGACAAACTTGAGAATTTACTTAAGAAAGAGACCAAAAAGGTCTGGGATAAAGTCTATTTAGAGAAATACTTAGACATCAAACGTATACCTAGGGGTTTACGATTTGATAAAAAATCCTCCTTTGAATTAGCAGACATAGAATATAATGTCCAATGGGAAGAAACTATGGATGCGTGTTCATTCAGTCTAATGAAACTAATCATTAAACATCATACAAAGACCTTGATAGAAATTGATCGAGAAGTTACTTTAATTCAGAAGAGATTAGAAATTTCCACAGACAACCCCACCTTCCTAAATAGAGACCAAAAACTAGCTGATGAAATAGATGCTATAGAAAGAAATCTGATAGAGTCTAAAAATAAGAAATTTAGACGAGATGAGGAAGACTACTTAGTAGGGTCCAACCCCAAATGGCAAAGGGTCACACTAGTCCCACCTACCACCCCAAAGGATAGGAAAATGTTTGAATATAGGAGTAGAGAAGATAGCAACAAAACTTTAAGAACCAACATATCGAGCTATCCAACCAAAATAGACAAACATAGGACCTATTCCAAATTTGATAACACTAAAAATGTATCATTCAATACAGAGGCTAGACACATACCACCAAGAGGGCGGGAAGTTGGTGATCTAGAAACTCCTGGAGAGAATAAAGAAATAAAAACTCACAGTACCGAGGACGCAGTCAGTCACAAAAGGGAAGAGGCAAATAAACAAGATAGAGACCGGGAGGAAAACTGGCAGAGACACAAGTACTATTCCAAAGATTATCAGGAAAGCCATCATAGAGCCAAGCCACCCGCATACAACTACAGAGCTAGATCACCACTAGAACGTACAGATAACAGGTATGAGAGAGAACGTAGCAGGGATAGGGATCGTAGATCACCTTATAAATATCATGGGTCAAATCGGGAATATAGAGAGAGACGTTATGAGAGAGAAGAGAGTCAAAGGAGACACTACCGGTCACCCCGTAAACATCATAGGGAACATAGCCAAGGAAGAGAACTCAAATCCCCCCATAGGGAACAGAGGACCACATATAGAGAAAGACAGGATAGAGAACAGAGTCATGTGAGAGAGCAAAGATCACCCCGACCACACGCAGGGCATTTTTTAGAACAGGCCCAATCACTCAAAGCACCACCCCTAGTTACTCAGAATCGCTTCCTAGTGTCAGAAAACCAGAAAGAAAAAGAAACCCCAAACACAAAACTCAGAAAAAGGCCCCACGAGGAAAGCGGGGAGGAAGAAGGACACAGAAAAAGAGCAGCGATTTGAACAATATATTTAATCTGAGCAAAAAAGAATTAAATGTAGATGAATGTAACCTAATAAAAAAGGGGCTGAACTTCGCACCAGTTGCCAAGGCGAACAGTTTCAATCTGTATATAGACGCGCACAAATACATTAGACAGTTAACCCTTAAAAAATTCTTTATTTCAAAAGATGCACAAACAAGGGAGGTAGTGAACAATAATGCTAACGCGAATATAGAGATGGATGAGTTCAAGCATTCAAACCTAAAAAATAAATCCAAATTCTATCCAAGCTGGGCAAAAGGCCATAACTTAGAAGTCTTCCATCAGAAAATCCAGGAGGACTTTGATAGACTAACCTCTGGTGCTACTAAGATAACTAAGAACAATCTAACCTTGAAAGAAAAAATCGCATTGCAAAACTTAGAGAAAGAAAAGGCTATTACATTCAAACAGGCAGATAAAGGGGGGGGGGTGGGTAGTCATTATGGACACGGAATACTACAAGGGTGAAGCAGAGAGGATACTGTCGGATGACATCACCTATGCACGTCTGAAGACTAATCCCCACAGAGAATTCTGTGTAGAATTCCAAACTCTGCTAGACAGGGGCAGCTCAACAGGAGTCCTGAATGAAAAAGAATATGATTATCTAAATGTGAAATTCCCGGTTATGCCAATATTCTATTTTCTGCCCAAAATCCATAAGGACATTAAAGCACCACCAGGTAGACCCATTATCTCTGGGATAGGCTCGCTCACGTCTCGACTGTCGGAGTACATAGATCTATTTCTGCAGCCATACGTTGCGGAGATGCGGTCCTATCTCAGAGACACCACGCAAATTCTAAATATATTAGAACAGATAGATTGGCAAGAAGGCTATAAAATGCGCACCTGCGATGTGACTTCATTATACACGTCCATAAAACATGATGATGGAATTAAAGCCATCGAACGGACGCTAATAAATGATGCCACCGTTCACATAGAACAAAGACGCTTTATTTTAGAAAGTATTAATTTTATTCTTAAACACAACCTTTTTAATTTTGATGGAACATATTTTTTACAAAAGTGCGGAACAGCCATGGGTTCAAAATTCGCACCGAGTTATGCCAACTTGTTCATGGACAGTTGGGAGACCGATACCATCTGGTCGGAACATGAATTCAGTGCGGATCTTGTGCTATGGCGGAGATACATCGATGATGTGTTTTTTATCTGGAGAGGCAACAATGAAACCTTAAATCACTTTCTGAATTACATTAACAATAATGAGAGGAACCTAGCTTTCACAACATGCATAGGGAATAATTCGGTAGACTTTTTAGATCTAACAATTTACATAGAAGATAATAGACTGAAGACTAAAACTTTCTTCAAAACAGTTGACTGCAATAATTACCTGCTTAACACTAGCTGCCACCATAAGAAATGGCTGAAAAACATACCCCCAGGACAGTTTCGCAGAATCAGGAGAAACTTTAGCGATGATCATGTTTATAGGGAACAATCCAATATTCTGAAGAACCGATTCATTGCAAAGAATTATGATAATGAAAAAATGGATACAGCAATAATAGATGTAGGGAAGCTTAAACGCAGCGACATTTTAAAAACCAATCCACCAAAACCTAGAGAGGAGTTTAATATTGCTTTCCTAACACAATATAGCCAAGATGCATGGAGCATACAAAAGATCCTGAATAAACACTGGCATCTGCTACAGGGAGACCCCACCTTGAAAGAATACCTCCCAGAGAAACCCAAGGTTATCTATAAGAGGGCGGATAATATTAAAAGGAGGTTAGCACCAAGCCTCTTCCGGCCAGAAAGTAGGACAACAGGCCAGGACTTAAATTGGTTACAGAAAGTAAAAGGTTTCCACAGATGTAACACCTGTAAAGCCTGCAAACAGGGAACAAAAGAGAAAATTCAGTTTAGCTCTAAAGCAACAGGAGAACAGTTCAAAATTTCAAATTTCATCAACTGTAAATCTGAATTCGTAGTCTATCTACTAAATTGCCCCTGTGGACTCCAGTATGTAGGGCGTACCAGCCGACCATTACGGGTACGCATTCTGGAGCACCTAGGGAACATTAGGCGGAAACTTATGACACATAGTGTATCAAAACATTTTGCACTACACCACCAAGGAGATCCATCTGGCCTTGAATTTAGGGGCATTGAGGTAGTCCCACCACATTGGAGGGGTGGAGACAGACTGACAACTTTATCAAGAAAATAAACTTTTTGGATTTATAAATTGAAAAGCTTGGCCCCCATAGGCCTCAATGTAGAGATAGACATTGCAGCTTTCCTTTAAACACACACTGATCCGTTTTCAATCCCCAAATCCCATTTTTTCCCCTACAATTTTGAATAGGAGTTCACGTCTTAAATATGAATCCACCACGAACCAGTCCTTGAAGACCAAATTGACGCATACCACCGTGGCAACTAATGAACAATATCATTTTTATAAATTGTATTGAAATAATATCTATTTTTGTCCAACTAGTTATTAATGTTCGAGTTCCCTAAAATCTATATTTTTTAGTTTTTCTAGTTATTTTAGAATTGTTTTATATTTGTCTAAATGTGTATAAATTTGGGTGGCTACAGTGCCCACAGTCCTACAGCATCCTGTTACTAACATTAGTCACCATTAGGGAATAACTATGTCTTTGTAATTTCCAAACTAAGCCAAATTATGGCACCATTGTACAAGATCACCTTTACAAACTGTATTGAAGTTTAATCTATTTTTGTCCAAACAGCTATTAATGTTCAAGTTCCCTAAAAATCTGTAATATTTTTTAGATCTCTAATATATTTGGGTTATTACACTGCCCACATCCCAATAGCATTCTGTTACTAACATGAGTCACCATGAGAGAAGAACTATGTCTATGTAGTTTCCAAACTCAGCCACATGATGGCACCATTGTACAACAAATGGAGAAAAGTTCACTGACAGCATAATGGTTTAAGTGATACAGCTCTCTGGCATAGAACCACTATTATAGGCTGTGTGAGCCCGCAAAGGTCCATAGGCTTAAGATTATTGATGATACTCACCACAATATAATGTTTCACACTGCGAATTGATGTTTGTTTTTTAAAACGTTTTTTAAACATTTTAAAATATTTATTAAAACAATGTTTGATTTTAATATATTGACACTAGAGAAATGTTTACAATAACAAGTATATTGTCCCTGTATCCAAGGGCTATGATCGGTTCGATTTACATTGACATTACATTAGTCTATTGGAAGTGGACAACTTTTAATGAAAGCCAGGTGTTTTACTAATTAATTAAATCGGGGCGCCTATATAGACTGCACACAATGAGCATCCGGCAGGAACCTGACGAAGCTTACTGCGAAACGCGTTGTTCCCTGCCGGAGCTCATTGAGAGAGGGACCCAGCCGACCGCAGGACATCCGGTATAGATCCTCTCTTCCGGTTCCACTGCCGGACGCGCCAGTGAGAGCAACAACGGAGGAGGAGATCTTGCGGGATCAAACCACGCGGCCGACGCTGGGCAAAAGAAGTTACAATTCAGTGTGAGTGTGCTTTTTGTTTATTCACCTTGCTATATTTATATTGTTATATGCTTTTTCAACGTGTATGCTTGTTTATGCTCATGTCTCAAACTGTTACCAAATAAAGACCTGTTATACTGCTAACCCTGGTTTGCACACATTTTCTTGGTCTTTTGGCCAACGGGGAGAGGAGACACTCACACACTGTACCTATTGGGGGATATTTTGCTGAGACGACTTCACACCACCTATACAGGCTGACCTCACCCTCTGAGGGCAAGAACTCACATTAGGCCGTGTGAGTTTTATGTTTATTGGGACTCCACCATAGGAGTCTGCATTTACCCACTACAGTCTGCGTTGAGGGCGAAGTCTCACACAAGCCCGTGTGAGTCACTGAAACTATATGTTTATGTTTCATTTATTGCTTATTTAGTGGAATTCCACCATCACCCCTTCCTCCATTCCCCCCCACCCCCCCCACCCCCCCCATCCCCCACATATGTGACACTAATACTGTGTTTTATTCCATTTTTATTCAACTTCATCCTGTTCCATCAACATCGTGAGGTCCATGAGTTTTGCGCTGACCGTCTTCACACTCCCATTGCCACGTTAAGAAGGACACGGGGTTCCCTTCTTCAAGGTCAAGCAGCAACCAAAAATCATCAAAAGGGCCAGTATATATTTTTATACTCTTTTACACCACAAAACACAATTTTTTATTTTTCTACATATTTTAATATATCAAAGGTGTTGTAGCATTTTTTAGCCACACATTCCAGGGAGCGCCCCAGTTCAAACAACCACTGAGCCTTTTCTAATCCCATCCTGGTGGCAGCACCCCAAAAAGCTCCTAATATGGAAGAAGAAACCATAGAGATGGAAAACCCAGTCGAAATTAAAGAGAGTGTTTTTACAAAAAGAATTTTCAGAAGTAACAACATAGAGAACAAAATGAGAGAAATTGAGTCAGCGGAGATGGGAGATGTAGAAACAATAAATAACGAGTTTGACAAACTTGAGAATTTACTTAAGAAAGAGACCAAAAAGGTCTGGGATAAAGTCTATTTAGAGAAATACTTAGACATCAAACGTATACCTAGGGGTTTACGATTTGATAAAAAATCCTCCTTTGAATTAGCAGACATAGAATATAATGTCCAATGGGAAGAAACTATGGATGCGTGTTCATTCAGTCTAATGAAACTAATCATTAAACATCATACAAAGACCTTGATAGAAATTGATCGAGAAGTTACTTTAATTCAGAAGAGATTAGAAATTTCCACAGACAACCCCACCTTCCTAAATAGAGACCAAAAACTAGCTGATGAAATAGATGCTATAGAAAGAAATCTGATAGAGTCTAAAAATAAGAAATTTAGACGAGATGAGGAAGACTACTTAGTAGGGTCCAACCCCAAATGGCAAAGGGTCACACTAGTCCCACCTACCACCCCAAAGGATAGGAAAATGTTTGAATATAGGAGTAGAGAAGATAGCAACAAAACTTTAAGAACCAACATATCGAGCTATCCAACCAAAATAGACAAACATAGGACCTATTCCAAATTTGATAACACTAAAAATGTATCATTCAATACAGAGGCTAGACACATACCACCAAGAGGGCGGGAAGTTGGTGATCTAGAAACTCCTGGAGAGAATAAAGAAATAAAAACTCACAGTACCGAGGACGCAGTCAGTCACAAAAGGGAAGAGGCAAATAAACAAGATAGAGACCGGGAGGAAAACTGGCAGAGACACAAGTACTATTCCAAAGATTATCAGGAAAGCCATCATAGAGCCAAGCCACCCGCATACAACTACAGAGCTAGATCACCACTAGAACGTAGAGATAACAGGTATGAGAGAGAACGTAGCAGGGATAGGGATCGTAGATCACCTTATAAATATCATGGGTCAAATCGGGAATATAGAGAGAGACGTTATGAGAGAGAAGAGAGTCAAAGGAGACACTACCGGTCACCCCGTAAACATCATAGGGAACATAGCCAAGGAAGAGAACTCAAATCCCCCCATAGGGAACAGAGGACCACATATAGAGAAAGACAGGATAGAGAACAGAGTCATGTGAGAGAGCAAAGATCACCCCGACCACACGCAGGGCATTTTTTAGAACAGGCCCAATCACTCAAAGCACCACCCCTAGTTACTCAGAATCGCTTCCTAGTGTCAGAAAACCAGAAAGAAAAAGAAACCCCAAACACAAAACTCAGAAAAAGGCCCCACGAGGAAAGCGGGGAGGAAGAAGGACACAGAAAAAGAGCAGCGATTTGAACAATATATTTAATCTGAGCAAAAAAGAATTAAATGTAGATGAATGTAACCTAATAAAAAAGGGGCTGAACTTCGCACCAGTTGCCAAGGCGAACAGTTTCAATCTGTATATAGACGCGCACAAATACATTAGACAGTTAACCCTTAAAAAATTCTTTATTTCAAAAGATGCACAAACAAGGGAGGTAGTGAACAATAATGCTAACGCGAATATAGAGATGGATGAGTTCAAGCATTCAAACCTAAAAAATAAATCCAAATTCTATCCAAGCTGGGCAAAAGGCCATAACTTAGAAGTCTTCCATCAGAAAATCCAGGAGGACTTTGATAGACTAACCTCTGGTGCTACTAAGATAACTAAGAACAATCTAACCTTGAAAGAAAAAATCGCATTGCAAAACTTAGAGAAAGAAAAGGCTATTACATTCAAACAAGCAGATAAAGGGGGGGGGTGGGTAGTCATTATGGACACGGAATACTACAAGGGTGAAGCAGAGAGGATACTGTCGGATGACATCACCTATGCACGTCTGAAGACTAATCCCCACAGAGAATTCTGTGTAGAATTCCAAACTCTGCTAGACAGGGGCAGCTCAACAGGAGTCCTGAATGAAAAAGAATATGATTATCTAAATGTGAAATTCCCGGTTATGCCAATATTCTATTTTCTGCCCAAAATCCATAAGGACATTAAAGCACCACCAGGTAGACCCATTATCTCTGGGATAGGCTCGCTCACGTCTCGACTGTCGGAGTACATAGATCTATTTCTGCAGCCATACGTTGCGGAGATGCGGTCCTATCTCAGAGACACCACGCAAATTCTAAATATATTAGAACAGATAGATTGGCAAGAAGGCTATAAAATGCGCACCTGCGATGTGACTTCATTATACACGTCCATAAAACATGATGATGGAATTAAAGCCATCGAACGGACGCTAATAAATGATGCCACCGTTCACATAGAACAAAGACGCTTTATTTTAGAAAGTATTAATTTTATTCTTAAACACAACCTTTTAAATTTTGATGGAACATATTTTTTACAAAAGTGCGGAACAGCCATGGGTTCAAAATTCGCACCGAGTTATGCCAACTTGTTCATGGACAGTTGGGAGACCGATACCATCTGGTCGGAACATGAATTCAGTGCGGATCTTGTGCTATGGCGGAGATACATCGATGATGTGTTTTTTATCTGGAGAGGCAACAATGAAACCTTAAATCACTTTCTGAATTACATTAACAATAATGAGAGGAACCTAGCTTTCACAACATGCATAGGGAATAATTCGGTAGACTTTTTAGATCTAACAATTTACATAGAAGATAATAGACTGAAGACTAAAACTTTCTTCAAAACAGTTGACTGCAATAATTACCTGCTTAACACTAGCTGCCACCATAAGAAATGGCTGAAAAACATACCCCCAGGACAGTTTCGCAGAATCAGGAGAAACTTTAGCGATGATCATGTTTATAGGGAACAATCCAATATTCTGAAGAACCGATTCATTGCAAAGAATTATGATAATGAAAAAATGGATACAGCAATAATAGATGTAGGGAAGCTTAAACGCAGCGACATTTTAAAAACCAATCCACCAAAACCTAGAGAGGAGTTTAATATTGCTTTCCTAACACAATATAGCCAAGATGCAGGGAGCATACAAAAGATCCTGAATAAACACTGGCATCTGCTACAGGGAGACCCCACCTTGAAAGAATACCTCCCAGAGAAACCCAAGGTTATCTATAAGAGGGCGGATAATATTAAAAGGAGGTTAGCACCAAGCCTCTTCCGGCCAGAAAGTAGGACAACAGGCCAGGACTTAAATTGGTTACAGAAAGTAAAAGGTTTCCACAGATGTAACACCTGTAAAGCCTGCAAACAGGGAACAAAAGAGAAAATTCAGTTTAGCTCTAAAGCAACAGGAGAACAGTTCAAAATTTCAAATTTCATCAACTGTAAATCTGAATTCATAGTCTATCTACTAAATTGCCCCTGTGGACTCCAGTATGTAGGGCGTACCAGCCGACCATTACGGGTACGCATTCTGGAGCACCTAGGGAACATTAGGCGGAAACTTATGACACATAGTGTATCAAAACATTTTGCACTACACCACCAAGGAGATCCATCTGGCCTTGAATTTAGGGGCATTGAGGTAGTCCCACCACATTGGAGGGGTGGAGACAGACTGACAACTTTATCAAGAAAAGAAACTTTTTGGATTTATAAATTGAAAAGCTTGGCCCCCATAGGCCTCAATGTAGAGATAGACATTGCAGCTTTCCTTTAAACACACACTGATCCGTTTTCAATCCCCAAATCCCATTTTTTCCCCTACAATTTTGAATAGGAGTTCACGTCTTAAATATGAATCCACCACGAACCAGTCCTTGAAGACCAAATTGACGCATACCACCGTGGCAACTAATGAACAATATCATTTTTATAAATTGTATTGAAATAATATCTATTTTTGTCCAACTAGTTATTAATGTTCGAGTTCCCTAAAATCTATATTTTTTAGTTTTTCTAGTTATTTTAGAATTGTTTTATATTTGTCTAAATGTGTATAAATTTGGGTGGCTACAGTGCCCACAGTCCTACAGCATCCTGTTACTAACATTAGTCACCATTAGGGAATAACTATGTCTTTGTAATTTCCAAACTAAGCCAAATTATGGCACCATTGTACAAGATCACCTTTACAAACTGTATTGAAGTTTAATCTATTTTTGTCCAAACAGCTATTAATGTTCAAGTTCCCTAAAAATCTGTAATATTTTTTAGATCTCTAATATATTTGGGTTATTACACTGCCCACATCCCAATAGCATTCTGTTACTAACATGAGTCACCATGAGAGAAGAACTATGTCTATGTAGTTTCCAAACTCAGCCACATGATGGCACCATTGTACAACAAATGGAGAAAAGTTCACTGCCAGCATAATGGTTTAAGTGATACAGCTCTCTGGCATAGAACCACTATTATAGGCTGTGTGAGCCCGCAAAGGTCCATAGGCTTAAGATTATTGATGATACTCACCACAATATAATGTTTCACACTGCGAATTGATGTTTGTTTTTTAAAACGTTTTTTAAACATTTTAAAATATTTATTAAAACAATGTTTGATTTTAATATATTGACACTAGAGAAATGTTTACAATAACAAGTATATTGTCCCTGTATCCAAGGGCTATGATCGGTTCGATTTACATTGACATTACATTAGTCTATTGGAAGTGGACAACTTTTAATGAAAGCCAGGTGTTTTACTAATTAATTAAATCGGGGCGCCTATATAGACTGCACACAATGAGCATCCGGCAGGAACCTGACGAAGCTTACTGCGAAACGCGTTGTTCCCTGCCGGAGCTCATTGAGAGAGGGACCCAGCCGACCGCAGGACATCCGGTATAGATCCTCTCTTCCGGTTCCACTGCCGGACGCGCCAGTGAGAGCAACAACGGAGGAGGAGATCTTGCGGGATCAAACCACGCGGCCGACGCTGGGCAAAAGAAGTTACAATTCAGTGTGAGTGTGCTTTTTGTTTATTCACCTTGCTATATTTATATTGTTATATGCTTTTTCAACGTGTATGCTTGTTTATGCTCATGTCTCAAACTGTTACCAAATAAAGACCTGTTATACTGCTAACCCTGGTTTGCACACATTTTCTTGGTCTTTTGGCCAACGGGGAGAGGAGACACTCACACACTGTACCTATTGGGGGATATTTTGCTGAGACGACTTCACACCACCTATACAGGCTGACCTCACCCTCTGAGGGCAAGAACTCACATTAGGCCGTGTGAGTTTTATGTTTATTGGGACTCCACCATAGGAGTCTGCATTTACCCACTACAGTCTGCGTTGAGGGCGAAGTCTCACACAAGCCCGTGTGAGTCACTGAAACTATATGTTTATGTTTCATTTATTGTTTATTTAGTGGAATTCCACCATCACCCCTTCCTCCATTCCCCCCCACCCCCCCACCCCCCCCCATCCCCCACATATGTGACACTAATACTGTGTTTTATTCCATTTTTATTCAACTTCATCCTGTTCCATCAACATCGTGAGGTCCATGAGTTTTGCGCTGACCGTCTTCACACTCCCATTGCCACGTTAAGAAGGACACGGGGTTCCCTTCTTCAAGGTCAAGCAGCAACCAAAAATCATCAAAAGGGCCAGTATATATTTTTATACTCTTTTACACCACAAAACACAATTTTTTATTTTTCTACATATTTTAATATATCAAAGGTGTTGTAGCATTTTTTAGCCACACATTCCAGGGAGCGCCCCAGTTCAAACAACCACTGAGCCTTTTCTAATCCCATCCTGGTGGCAGCACCCCAAAAAGCTCCTAATATGGAAGAAGAAACCATAGAGATGGAAAACCCAGTCGAAATTAAAGAGAGTGTTTTTACAAAAAGAATTTTCAGAAGTAACAACATATAGAACAAAATGAGAGAAATTGAGTCAGCGGAGATGGGAGATGTAGAAACAATAAATAACGAGTTTGACAAACTTGAGAATTTACTTAAGAAAGAGACCAAAAAGGTCTGGGATAAAGTCTATTTAGAGAAATACTTAGACATCAAACGTATACCTAGGGGTTTACGATTTGATAAAAAATCCTCCTTTGAATTAGCAGACATAGAATATAATGTCCAATGGGAAGAAACTATGGATGCGTGTTCATTCAGTCTAATGAAACTAATCATTAAACATCATACAAAGACCTTGATAGAAATTGATCGAGAAGTTACTTTAATTCAGAAGAGATTAGAAATTTCCACAGACAACCCCACCTTCCTAAATAGAGACCAAAAACTAGCTGATGAAATAGATGCTATAGAAAGAAATCTGATAGAGTCTAAAAATAAGAAATTTAGACGAGATGAGGAAGACTACTTAGTAGGGTCCAACCCCAAATGGCAAAGGGTCACACTAGTCCCACCTACCACCCCAAAGGATAGGAAAATGTTTGAATATAGGAGTAGAGAAGATAGCAACAAAACTTTAAGAACCAACATATCGAGCTATCCAACCAAAATAGACAAACATAGGACCTATTCCAAATTTGATAACACTAAAAATGTATCATTCAATACAGAGGCTAGACACATACCACCAAGAGGGCGGGAAGTTGGTGATCTAGAAACTCCTGGAGAGAATAAAGAAATAAAAACTCACAGTACCGAGGACGCAGTCAGTCACAAAAGGGAAGAGGCAAATAAACAAGATAGAGACCGGGAGGAAAACTGGCAGAGACACAAGTACTATTCCAAAGATTATCAGGAAAGCCATCATAGAGCCAAGCCACCCGCATACAACTACAGAGCTAGATCACCACTAGAACGTAGAGATAACAGGTATGAGAGAGAACGTAGCAGGGATAGGGATCGTAGATCACCTTATAAATATCATGGGTCAAATCGGGAATATAGAGAGAGACGTTATGAGAGAGAAGAGAGTCAAAGGAGACACTACCGGTCACCCCGTAAACATCATAGGGAACATAGCCAAGGAAGAGAACACAAATCCCCCCATAGGGAACAGAGGACCACATATAGAGAAAGACAGGATAGAGAACAGAGTCATGTGAGAGAGCAAAGATCACCCCGACCACACGCAGGGCATTTTTTAGAACAGGCCCAATCACTCAAAGCACCACCCCTAGTTACTCAGAATCGCTTCCTAGTGTCAGAAAACCAGAAAGAAAAAGAAACCCCAAACACAAAACTCAGAAAAAGGCCCCACGAGGAAAGCGGGGAGGAAGAAGGACACAGAAAAAGAGCAGCGATTTGAACAATATATTTAATCTGAGCAAAAAAGAATTAAATGTAGATGAATGTAACCTAATAAAAAAGGGGCTGAACTTCGCACCAGTTGCCAAGGCGAACAGTTTCAATCTGTATATAGACGCGCACAAATACATTAGACAGTTAACCCTTAAAAAATTCTTTATTTCAAAAGATGCACAAACAAGGGAGGTAGTGAACAATAATGCTAACGCGAATATAGAGATGGATGAGTTCAAGCATTCAAACCTAAAAAATAAATCCAAATTCTATCCAAGCTGGGCGAAAGGCCATAACTTAGAAGTCTTCCATCAGAAAATCCAGGAGGACTTTGATAGACTAACCTCTGGTGCTACTAAGATAACTAAGAACAATCTAACCTTGAAAGAAAAAATCGCATTGCAAAACTTAGAGAAAGAAAAGGCTATTACATTCAAACAAGCAGATAAAGGGGGGGGGGGGTAGTCATTATGGACACGGAATACTACAAGGGTGAAGCAGAGAGGATACTGTCGGATGACATCACCTATGCACGTCTGAAGACTAATCCCCACAGAGAATTCTGTGTAGAATTCCAAACTCTGCTAGACAGGGGCAGCTCAACAGGAGTCCTGAATGAAAAAGAATATGATTATCTAAATGTGAAATTCCCGGTTATGCCAATATTCTATTTTCTGCCCAAAATCCATAAGGACATTAAAGCACCACCAGGTAGACCCATTATCTCTGGGATAGGCTCGCTCACGTCTCGACTGTCGGAGTACAGAGATCTATTTCTGCAGCCATACGTTGCGGAGATGCGGTCCTATCTCAGAGACACCACGCAAATTCTAAATATATTACAACAGATAGATTGGCAAGAAGGCTATAAAATGTGCACCTGCGATGTGACTTCATTATACACGTCCATAAAACATGATGATGGAATTAAAGCCATCGAACGGACGCTAATAAATGATGCCACCGTTCACATAGAACAAAGACGCTTTATTTTAGAAAGTATTAATTTTATTCTTAAACACAACCTTTTTAATTTTGATGGAACATATTTTTTACAAAAGTGCGGAACAGCCATGGGTACAAAATTCGCACCGAGTTATGCCAACTTGTTCATGGACAGTTGGGAGACCGATACCATCTGGTCGGAACATGAATTCAGTGCGGATCTTGTGCTATGGCGGAGATACATCGATGATGTGTTTTTTATCTGGAGAGGCAACAATGAAACCTTAAATCACTTTCTGAATTACATTAACAATAATGAGAGGAACCTAGCTTTCACAACATGCATAGGGAATAATTCGGTAGATAATATAGACAAGATGCAGGGAGCATACAAAAGATCCTGAATAAACACTGGCATCTGCTACAGGGAGACCCCACCTTGAAAGAATACCTCCCAGAGAAACCCAAGGTTATCTATAAGAGGGCGGATAATATTAAAAGGAGGTTAGCACCAAGCCTCTTCCGGCCAGAAAGTAGGACAACAGGCCAGGACTTAAATTGGTTACAGAAAGTAAAAGGTTTCCACAGATGTAACACCTGTAAAGCCTGCAAACAGGGAACAAAAGAGAAAATTCAGTTTAGCTCTAAAGCAACAGGAGAACAGTTCAAAATTTCAAATTTCATCAACTGTAAATCTGAATTCGTAGTCTATCTACTAAATTGCCCCTGTGGACTCCAGTATGTAGGGCGTACCAGCCGACCATTACGGGTACGCATTCTGGAGCACCTAGGGAACATTAGGCGGAAACTTATGACACATAGTGTATCAAAACATTTTGCACTACACCACCAAGGAGATCCATCTGGCCTTGAATTTAGGGGCATTGAGGTAGTCCCACCACATTGGAGGGGTGGAGACAGACTGACAACTTTATCAAGAAAAGAAACTTTTTGGATTTATAAATTGAAAAGCTTGGCCCCCATAGGCCTCAATGTAGAGATAGACATTGCAGCTTTCCTTTAAACACACACTGATCCGTTTTCAATCCCCAAATCCCATTTTTTTCCCCTACAATTTTGAATAGGAGTTCACGTCTTAAATATGAATCCACCACGAACCAGTCCTTGAAGACCAAATTGACGCATACCACCGTGGCAACTAATGAACAATATCATTTTTATAAATTGTATTGAAATAATATCTATTTTTGTCCAACTAGTTATTAATGTTCGAGTTCCCTAAAATCTATATTTTTTAGTTTTTCTAGTTATTTTAGAATTGTTTTATATTTGTCTAAATGTGTATAAATTTGGGTGGCTACAGTGCCCACAGTCCTACAGCATCCTGTTACTAACATTAGTCACCATTAGGGAATAACTATGTCTTTGTAATTTCCAAACTAAGCCAAATTATGGCACCATTGTACAAGATCACCTTTACAAACTGTATTGAAGTTTAATCTATTTTTGTCCAAACAGCTATTAATGTTCAAGTTCCCTAAAAATCTGTAATATTTTTTAGATCTCTAATATATTTGGGTTATTACACTGCCCACATCCCAATAGCATTCTGTTACTAACATGAGTCACCATGAGAGAAGAACTATGTCTATGTAGTTTCCAAACTCAGCCACATGATGGCACCATTGTACAACAAATGGAGAAAAGTTCACTGACAGCATAATGGTTTAAGTGATACAGCTCTCTGGCATAGAACCACTATAACAGGCTGTGTGAGCCCGCAAAGGTCCATAGGCTTAAGATTATTGATGATACTCACCACAATATAATGTTTCACACTGCGAATTGATGTTTGTTTTTTAAAACGTTTTTTAAACATTTTAAAATATTTATTAAAACAATGTTTGATTTTAATATATTGACACTAGAGAAATGTTTACAATAACAAGTATATTGTCCCTGTATCCAAGGGCTATGATCGGTTCGATTTACATTGACATTACATTAGTCTATTGGAAGTGGACAACTTTTAATGAAAGCCAGGTGTTTTACGAATTAATTAAATCGGGGCGCCTATATAGACTGCACACAATGAGCATCCGGCAGGAACCTGACGAAGCTTACTGCGAAACGCGTTGTTCCCTGCCGGAGCTCATTGAGAGAGGGACCCAGCCGACCGCAGGACATCCGGTATAGATCCTCTCTTCCGGTTCCACTGCCGGACGCGCCAGTGAGAGCAACAACGGAGGAGAAGATCTTGCGGGATCAAACCACGCGGCCGACGCTGGGCAAAAGAAGTTACAATTCAGTGTGAGTGTGCTTTTTGTTTTTTTGTTTATTCACCTTGCTATATTTATATTGTTATATGCTTTTTCAACGTGTATGCTTGTTTATGCTCATGTCTCAAACTGTTACCAAATAAAGACCTGTTATATTGCTAACCCTGGTTTGCACACATTTTCTTGGTCTTTTGGGCAACGGGGAGAGGAGACACTCCCACACTATACCTATTGGGGGATATTTTGCTGAGACGACTTCACACCACCTATACAGGCTGACATCACCCTCTGAGGGCAAGAACTCACATTAGGCCGTGTGAGTTTTATGTTTATTGGGACTCCACCATAGGAGTCTGCATTTACCCACTACAGTCTGCGTTGAGGGCGAAGTCTCACACAAGCCCGTGTGAGTCACTGAAACTATATGTTTATGTTTCATTTATTGTTTATTTAGTGGAATTCCACCATCACCCCTTCCTCCATTCCCCCCCACCCCCCCCATCCCCCACATATGTGACACTAATACTGTGTTTTATTCCATTTTTATTCAACTTCATCCTGTTCCATCAACATCGTGAGGTCCATGAGTTTTGCGCTGACCGTCTTCACACTCGCATTGCCACGTTAAGAAGGACACGGGGTTCCCTTCTTCAAGGTCAAGCAGCAACCAAAAATCATCAAAAGGGCCAGTATATATTTTTATACTCTTTTACACCACAAAACACAATTTTTTATTTTTCTACATATTTTAATATATCAAAGGTGTTGTAGCATTTTTTTAGGTGTCGTCGCCCAGGAAGTTTTCCACCAAGCGGACCGCTGAATCCAGGGAAAATGCAGCGTGTCTTTTTACCCAGGAGCGGGAGGAGGGGGGCAGTATCTGTATGAACTGCTCGAGCACAAACTGTTCAAGGATCTCTGCCTTGTCATGTTTTCCCGGTTGTATCCACCTGGTCCATAAGTCTACTAAGCGGTGGGCTACGACCCGGGGTCTGTCTCGGTTTGTATATTTGACTGTCCGGAACCGCTGTCGGTAGGTCTCTGGCGTGAGGCCTAGGCGATCCAGAATAGCAGCCTTTAGTTTCTGGTAGTCCATGGCCTCGTCCGCTGGAAGAGCCTGGTAGGCCTGAGCTTCCCCTATGAGGAGTGGAGCCAGAGTCGTTACCCAGCGATCAACTGACCAGCCGTGGGCCGTGGCTACCCTTTCAAAAGTGAGGAGAAATGCCTCTGGGTCTTCGTTTGGCTTCATTTTAGGCAGCATCACCGGTGGGTTATTTGGAATCCCTGGTCTGCCTGGGGTTGGGCCTTCGACCAGCAGTTGGAGTAGCTTTTCCTCTCGCCGGGCCTGTTGCTCATATTGCTGGGCTTGTCGCTCAGCTTGCTGGGCTTGTCGCTCATCTTGCTGGGCTTGTCGCTCTGCTTGCTTCTCTGCTACCTGGAGCAAAAGGAACTGAGAAAAAAATTTGCTTGCTTCTCTGCTACCTGGAGCTCAAGGAACTGAGAAAAAAATTCTCCATTTTTTTTTTTTTTGTGGCCCTTCAGATACAGGGGCCGTCCGACGTCCCACTTCTGACACCACCTGTGGCAGGAAGGCCTGTAGCCGAGGTCAGGGAACAGTCCACACGTATAGTTTCAGGATAAATAAAATAAAAACGTTCAGTGGCTTTATTTCTCCACAGTAACATAACATGCGGGTACACTGTCCCTTTAACAAAATTAATCCTGCTCCACTTTGGGAGAAAAACTGACTAATAACACAGCAGACCTATCTAGCAGGCTGGCTGGCTAAACCAGAACCAAACCATAAGGGTACTTTAAGCAGTCAGTAAACAAATGAATAATCCTTACTTTAGTTGAAGTAGTCTTTGGTGAAATCCCTCTGGCTAAGGGCTCACGCAGCAGTGTGCTTCTCTCTCTCTCTCTCTCTCTCTGGCAGCTACTGCCAGTCACATGATCCTTTATCTAACCTTGCTGGCTCTCAGGTGTCAGCTAAAGAGTTCTGATTTCCTAACTTCCACCTGAGTTAAACCTTATGAGTGCTGGATGAAGCCCTCAGACATGTCTCCCAGGCGTAACTGATTGGAGTTGACTTCACTCTGTCACACGAGGAATACGAGGTTCACTCTCTTTTGGATTCTCGTCTATCCAGGGGTCAGCTCCAGTTTTTGGTGCAGTGGAAGGGCTTTGGCCCTGAAGAGAGATCCTGGGTTCCTTCAAAGGGCATTCATGCCCCGGCTCTTCTTAAGTCCTTCAGGAAAAAGTTTCCAGAGAAACCATTCTTGGACCGTCCTGAGGCCGTTCCTGAAGAGGGGGGTACTGTCAGGAATCGGCGTTCTCCACGCTCCTCACACAGAGCACTCCCTCCCAGCAGGGAGCCCCTGGACACACAAAACAATCCTGCCTCACCGGCCTCCACAGCTCCCCACCCCTGCCGCCGTCGCGGGATCACTCCCCTCGGCGATTCCTCTGTACAGCGCCGCGCGCGTCCACGCCCTCCTGCACGCACACCTGCACCATCCACTGGCTCGGTTCACGCGCGTACATGAGTTACGGAGCACGCTCCGTTTGCACACTCTTCTTCCCTTCCCCCGGACCTCAGGCTCCGCCCCCGCACACTACACGAGCATACTCAGGTTACCAACAAGACTCACCTGGCCTGTTATGCCTGCACCAATCTGCAGTGTCTCCCTGTAGCTCTTCCTGTCCCGCCTCCGTTCCTAATTGGACCTTCCTGCTTTATCTAGCTCCTCTCTGCTCTCAGTCTTTGCTCGACATAGTCTCTGTATGGAAGTACTTCTGGATTCTCTCAGTGTTTTCACAGGTTCTGACGCGGCTTGTATGACTACCCCCTCTGGCTATCGATCTCGGCACTCCTTGGACAACGCTCACTCTGGTAACCCCTTGAACACGGCTTGGACTACGACCTATCTCCACTCTTCTCTCCCTGACCTCGGCAAAGCATTCATCACTCTATCTCTACAACCGGTACCGGCAAGTATTGTCTACCTTACTACACCTGGCCTGGCAACACTTTATACCACACTCCGGACACGCTCCCTTTGCTGCGGGTGCGTGTATTACCACTTCCCCCTTCAGCTCAGGGGACGGGTCTGTTCTGCGGGCAGCACCGGCCTAACAGTGAGACAGGGTGGGAGGGAGACAGGGTGGGAGGGAGAAAGGGTGAGACATTTGGGAGACAGAGTGGGAGGGAGACAGAGGGAGACAGGGTGGGAGAGAGGGAGACAGGGTGGGAGAGAGGGAGACAGGGTGGGAGAGAGGGAGACAGGGTGGGAGGGAGGGAGACAGGGTGGGTGGGAGACAGGGTGAGACATTTGGGAGACAGGGTGGGAGGGAGACAGAGGGAGACAGGGTGGGAGGGAGAGAGGGAGACAGGGTGGGAGGGAGAGAGGGAGACAGGGTGGGAGGGAGGGAGGGAGACAGGGTGGGAGGGAGGGAGGGAGACAGGGTGGGAGGGAGGGAGGGAGACAGGGTGGGAGGGAGGGAGACAGGGTGGGAGGGAGGGAGACAGGGTGGGAGGGAGGGAGACAGGGTGGGAGGGAGGGAGACAGGGTGGGAGGGGGTGAGACAGGGTGAGACAGGGTGGGAGGGGGTGAGACAGGGTGGGAGGGGGTGAGACAGGGTGGGAGGGGGTGAGACAGGGTGAGATAGGATGGGAGGGAGGGAGACAGGGTGAGACAGGGTGGGATGGAGGGAGACAGGGTGGGAGGGAGGGAGACAGGGTGGGAGGGAGGGAGACAGGGTGAGAGGGAGGGTGAGACAGGGTGGGAGGGAGGGAGGGTGATACAGGGTGGGAGGGAGGGAGACAGGGTGGGAGGGAGGAAGACAGGGTGGGAGGGAGGAAGACAGGGTTGGAAGACAGGGTGGGAGGGAGGAAGACAGGGTTGGAAGACAGGGTGGGAGGGAGGAAGACAGGGTTGGAAGACAGGATGGGAGGGAAGACAGGGTTGGAAGACAGGGTGGGAGGGAAGACAGGGTGGGAGGGTGGGAGGGAGGAAGACAGAGTGGGAGGGAGGAAGACAGGGTGGGAGGGAGGAAGACAGGGTGGGAGGGAGGGAGACAGGGTGGCAGGGAGGGAGAGACAGGGTGGGAGGGAGGGTGAGACATGAGACAGGGTGGGAGGGAGGAAGACAGGGTGGGAGGGTGGGAGGAAGACAGGGTGGGAGGGTGGGAGGGAGACAGGGTGGGAGGAAGACAGGGTGGGAGGGAGGAAGACAGGGTGGGAGGGAGGAAGACAGGGTGGGAGGGTGGGAGGGAGGAAGACAGGGTGGGAGGGTGGGAGGGAGGAAGACAGGGTGGGAGGGAGGAAGACAGGGTGGGAGGGTGGGAGGGAGGAAGACAGGGTGGGAGGGTGGGAGGGAGGAAGACAGGGTGGGAGGGTGGGAGGGAGGAAGACAGGGTAGGAGGGTGGGAGGGAAGAAGACAGGGTGGGAGGGAGGAAGACAGGGTGGGAGGGAGGAAGACAGGGTGGGAGGGAGGGAGACAGGGTGGGAGACAGGGTGGGAGAGAGGGAGACAGGGTGGGAGGGAGGGAGACAGGGTGGGAGACAGGGTGGGAGAGAGGGAGACAGGGTGGGAGGGAGGGAGACATTGACAGGGTGGGAGGGAGGGAGACAGGGTGGGAGTGAGGGAGACAGGGTGGGAGTGAGGGAGACAGGGTGGGAGGGAGGGAGACAGGGTGGGAGGGAGGGAGACAGGGTGAGAGGGTGGGAGGGAGGGAGACAGGGTGAGACAGGGTGGGAGGGAGACAGGGTGAGACAGGGTGAGACAGGGAGGGAGGGAGACAGGGTGGGGGAGACAGGGAGACAGGGAGTGAGAGACACCCACCCACTGACACACACACCCCCCACTGATACACACACACACTGATACACACACACACTGATACACCCCCACCCCCACTGATACACACACACACCCGCACTGATACACACACCCCCACTGATACACACACCCCCACTGATACACACACACCCCCACTGATACACACACCCCCCCCCCATTGATACACCCCCCCCCACTGATACACACACACACACACCCCCACTGATACACCCCCACACCCCCACTGATACACACCCCCACACCCCCACTGAAACACACACACCCCACTGATACACCCACACACCCACTGATACACACACCCACTGATACACCCACCCACTGATACACACACCCACTGATACACACACATACACTGACACACACACACACCCACTGACACACCCACACACCCACTGATACACACACACACACTGACACACACACACACACACACACACCCACTGATACACACACTCACCCACTGATACACACACACACACACACACACACACACACACACACACACACACACACACACACACACACACACACACACTGATACACATACACAAACACACTGATACACATACACACACACACACTGATACACACACACACACACACACACACACACTGATACACACACCCACCCACCCACTGATACACACACCCACCCACCAACTAATACACACACACACACACCCACTGATACACACACACACACACACACACACACACACACACACACACACACACACACACACACACTGATACACACACACACACACACACACATACACTGATACACACACACACTGATACACACACACAGAGATACACCCCGCCTCCCCCTGCACCGCCTGCGACCGCGCAGCAACCACTGCCAGCCCGCGAGCCCATCTCCCACACCAAGGGGACGGGGGGAAGTGAGCGCCGGGGGGCAAAGCTGTGAGCGACAGGGGACAAAGCTGTGAGCGCCGGGGGGGCAAAGGTGGATGCGCCGGGGGGGCAAAGCTGTGATCGCCGGGGGGACAAATCTGTGAGCGCCGGGGGGGGGGGGGGGGCAAAGGTGGGAGCGCATGGGGGGCAAAGCTGTGAGCGCCGGGGGGGGGGGGGGGCAAAGGTGGGAGCGCCAGGGGGCAAAGGTGGGAGCGCCGATAGGGCAAAGGTGGGAGCGCCGGGGGGCAAAGGTGGGAGCGCCGGGAGGCAAAGGTGGGAGCGCCTATGGGGCAATGATGGGAGCGCCGGGGGGGCAATGGTGGGAGCGCTGGGGGGCAAAGGTACAAGGTGGTACAAAGGTAGGCACACCCCCGCTACCACCTCCTATTACCCCCCCTGGCTGGGACCCGGGACAGAAAGGGGACACTCACCGCGAACAGAGGAGCCGGGAGCGGGAAGACACGTGTGCTCTGCACAAAGCGGAAGTCCCGCCCCCGGCTTCCTCTGACCTGCCTGCAACCAATCCCCTGCGGGCCGGCCGGCATTCTAAGTCCCGCCCCCGGCATCATCATTCATCCAATCCCATGCGGGCCGGCCGTCATTCTAAGTCCCGCCCCCGGCATTCTCCTTCATTCAGTCTCCCCGGCAGCATTCACACACACACATAGAAAATACTTACCGGCCGCAGCATTCTCCTCACCGCCGCTGCCCCGCAATACCGGGACCAGGGACAAAAACAGGGACATAAACGGGACGGAGCTAAAATCGGGACAGGGCAGAAAAAAACGGGACTGTCCCGGCAAAACCGGGACGAATGGTCACCCTACTTACAGACTATTCACTTGAGTGGACCATAAAGTGTCTTATAGAGGGAACTCTAAGGTGTCTTAAGATGCATTAAGATATATTATGTATGTAAATATTTATTTATATAGCGCTTTATAAGAGAGGCAATACAGTACAGAGAATTATAGTACAATAAGTGCAACAAACAAAATCAGACAATAGGAAAGGAAATCCCTGGCCTGCAGAGCTTACAGTCTTAATGCTAGATCCATTGAACTCTGTTGTGTTTACGCTAATAACGGGACATTCCTGAAATTGGTACCTGACCCTGTGTGGTAGGCAGAGACACAGGGGCAGTGCCTGCCAATATCATAAAGAGCAGTGCACTTCCTATTTAGTAGAAGTGTGTGTCAGAGTTAAGAGTTCAGTCCAGAGTTAGAGTCTGCTGAGTCTGTCACCTGGCTGGCCCAGGGTGACAGAGAGAGCCTATATCAATTGGCCGTTGGAGAAGGGGAGCCATCAGCCTCTGAGTAGAGCTGATGCAACCTTAGTTAGGGAGGTGGACCAATTCCTCTCACCCTGTTTAGGGGGCGAGGGAAGAGCTAGCCCCACCCTGGGTGCCCTTGACCTGGGGTGGTGGCAGGGACACAGAGACCATCCTGAGGGAGAGCAGTCCTGTGTGGAGGAAGACACCCTGTACCTGATTGACAGTCTTGTTGCTGCTATTCTGCTGCTGTGAATAAAGAGCTGCGGCTGCTTTTGAAGATATACAGTGTGAGACTGGAATCTCTCATCCCCGAGGGGGGGGGGGGGGACTCTCTGGAAGGATTCCACCCGTATTCCTGGGGCTCAGAGATGGAGGCGCTGCACCATTACATACATAGTTACATAGTAGATGAGGTTGAAAAAAGACGTACGTCCATCAAGTTCAACCTATGCTAAATTCAGACAACAGATACTTTATATCAATATCTATACTTACTTATTGATCCAGAGGAAGGCAAACAAAAAACCCCATTAAGGGGAAAAATTAATTCCTTCCTGACTCCAAGAATTGGCAATCGGATTAATCCCTGGATCAACATCCTTCCCATATATACTTATTTGGTATATCCCTGTATACCTTTCCCATCTAAAAAGATGTCCAACCTTTTTTTGAACAAATCTATTGTATCTGCCATCACAGTCTCCATGGGTAATGAATTCCACATTTTAACTGCCCTTACTGTAATGAACCCTTTCCTTTGTTGCTGGTGAAATTTCCTTTCCTCCAACCTTAAGGGATGGCCCGAGTCCTTTGTACTGCCCGTGGGATGAATAGTTCTTTTGAAAGCTCCTTGTATTGTCCCTGAATATATTTGTATATAGTTATCATATCCCCTCTTAGACGCCTCTTTTCTAATGTAAATAAATCCAATATAGCTAGCCTCTCCTCATAAGTTAGAATGTCCATCCCCTTTATTAATTTGGTGGCTCTTCTCTGCACTCTCTCTAGTTCCATAATGTCTTTTCTTAGGATTGGTGCCCAAAATTGTACTCCATATTCAAGGTGTGGTCTTACTAATGCTTTGTAAAGGGGCATAATTATGTCTACTTCCCTTCCATCCATTGCCCGTTTGATGCAAGATAAGATCTTGTTTGCCTTTGCAGCTACTGCATGACATTGGGCACTATTGCTAAGCCTGCTGTCTACAAGCACTCCTAAATCCTTCTCCATCAAGTATTCCCCCAATATATCTCCATTTAATTTGTAAGTCGCCTTTTTATTCTTGCATCCCAAAATGCATAACGGTACTGATACCTCTATATATATATATTGCGCGCGCACACACACATATAACGTTTTATCCAACTTTTTCATTTATCATTTGTAGAGAAAATGAACAATTTCGCCAGAAGTGCTATTTTTCAAAATGTAACATCTCTACTAATTAGTGTAAAATGATACTTCATATAAAGCAGGTTATGGGACCAGTATAAAATGACCTTCATGTTTCTTATCACATCCCAGTATATGGATACTTTCTATTATCACAAGCTGCTAACATGCTCTATAGTTTCCCCCCTTGCGCACAGCTTCGATACAGGTAGGGAGCCAGTATTGCTGTTCAGGACGTGCTGACAGGCGCATGCGTAAGCTGCCGTTTTCCTATTTAGCGATATGTACTTACTCGCGAGTGTACTTAAAGTGAGTGTCCTTAAACCGGTGTATGCCTGTATATATAGCAGGTTATGGGACCCAGTATAAAATGACCTTCATGTTTCTTATCACATCCCAGTATATGGATACTTTCTATTATCACAAGCTGCTAACATGTGACAGGGCTCAGAGTCTGAGCCCAGAATGTGACATACAGAACATTCTCATTCTAAATTTCAAAAAATAATGTGTTGATTTCTGACCTGACTGCCATGGTTACAGCTCAACCACTCTGTTCTACTGTATGTCACCACTTTCTGCCACAACCAGCTGACGGTGGATCTGCAAGGAGTTCAACCCTCATTGGCATCACATCTGTGACTTGGTTGACGTATCATTTCTCCAGCATTTTATTGTATTGTTTTTAAATAGATTATATTTATTTAGTTGAATATTTATTTAGTTTAATAGATATTTATTTAGTTTAATAGATTATATTTCTAAGTTTAATAAGTTATATTTCTTAGTTTAATAAGTTATATTTCTTAGTTTAATAAATTATATTTCTTAGTTTAATAAGTTATATTTCTTAGTTTAATAAATTATATTTCTTAGTTTAATAAGTTATATTTCTTAGTTTAATAAGTTATATTTCTTAGTTTAATAAATATTATTTCTCAGTTTAATAAGTTATATTTGTTAGTTTAATAAGTTATATTTGTTAGTTTAATAAATTATATTTCTTAGTTTAATAAGTTATATTTGTTAGTTAATAGATTATATTTGTTAGCACAGTAGATTATATTTACTAGTATTTAAGTCTCCCCCTCAGTGCCCCATTAGGACCCGTGCGCATTTTTCACATCTTTTCGGAGTTGCTTATTTTTTAGACCCTCGGAGCCGAAACCTAAAGGGGTCAGCTAAGAAAGTTCGGATCAAGAGGAACCGCACAGCTTAAAGACAGAACATTTCCAAGGGAGATGGAGACAATTTGGGTAAGATCTGATTAAAGGACAACCTTTGGGGAAGGAAAGGGTGACGGGGGAGTCTAAGAGGGGGGTGAGAGAGCAAGGTGGTGTGTCAGATTGGGGCCGAGCAAGAGAACGCAAAAATGATGGGGATTTGCTGCACACCAAAAAAAAACAATAAGTAGTGATACTTTTACCGGTGCCCCTTCGTCTCAGGGAAGACCGGCATTTCGTCCAATGGATACAATAAGATTGATGGGAAAGGGCACACGGATTTGAAAAAAAAAAAGATAATTTATTGTGCCACAGACTACAATGTTTCGGCTGCTGGCCTTTCTTTGCTGGATTTAGTGGGTTTAGCCACTTTACCTGAGAAAGGCCAGCAGGCCGAAATGTTGTTGTCTATGGCAGTGCAAGAGAAAACAAGTTGGGGGGGGTGGGTTCTCGCAAGGTCGCCGACCCATGGGTGAGTGTCCCAGGTGGAAACTAGTCCTGGACCCCGGGAAAGCTGTCTGTGGCCCATACAAGCTGAGTAACATGTAGAAAGGACACATGTATGTTCAAAATGAGTTAGCATGGTATTTTGAGAGGCACCATAGCAGGTCAGTGCAAGTCAGTGCAGAGCACTGCAAGGTCAGTCAATATGAGGAAGGGTCCGATGGAGGAGTTGGAGGGTCCCAGAATATCTCTTAAAGCAGGGGTGCGCAAATCGAGGGGCACGACATTTTCTTGGGAGGAGGGGCTCGGCGCTTACAGAGGCCCCTCGCTCTTCCCCACAGCATTTAAATTAAATGCCGGAGATCGCGCGCAAGGCCTCTGTAAGTTCCCTTTCCTTGTCTCCGGCGGCTTCTGGCGACAGCAACGTGGCGTCACATGATGTGGCATTGCCATAGCAACGTGATATCACATGACGTCGTTACATCAGAACGTCGGGGACAAGGTGGGGAAGGTGGAGGGGGGAGCAGGGGGAAAAGGTTGTGCAACCCTGTCTTAAAGCATTGTCCTGCATACAGATCAGAGGCCAAGAATGGATATGGATATCCGATGTGAAGCCGGAAATAAGACAGAAAAGACCGTTTCGGGGAAAGAAGGTGAGTGATGAAATAGCCGTCACTGTGTAACTCTTCCAATTACCTGCAACTTCATGCAGAGAAATAGCAACGCTTGTTTTTAACGTGCTAAGCGCCTAATGGGGAATTCAACTGCTGAGAGGTTAAGGGAGTTACTAACCCAAACTCAGCGACGTTTCTGTGTCTCTGTGATAACTCCCCCAGGACATGCCTGAAAACCAGAGGTAACTCAATGTATTTTTGATAAATAGAAACATGACCTTCTGGGGAGGGGTATATAATGGGTACTGGGCCTGGTGAGGTGGGTATAACGGGTACTGGGCCTGGTGAGGTGGATATAACGGGTATTTGCCCTGTGGAGGGCGGTATAACGTGGTATTGGGGATGGGGTATAAGTGGCACAGGAGCTCTTGCGATACAGAGTATCACTGTCCCTGGTTACAAACACTTCATGTCTCCTGCAGATCAGGACACGCACGAAGGTGGTGCCCTTTGTGCCACCAGACGACGAGGCGGGCTACGAGGCGGACGACGAGGCATACGACAAAGCGGGCGTCAAGTGGAACAATGAGGTGGGCTACAAGGCGGCCGATGACGCAAACGTGGTGTACGATGACCAAGGAGCATACGACAGGTGTGGCCGGATCTGCTGCTTCACCTTTTTTAGGTGGAGGAGAAGACCCCGGGAGCAGGTAGGAGAATACGAGAGGTGCGGACAAATCTGCTGCTTCACCTTTTTTAGGCGGAGAAGAAGCCAGGAGCAGGTAGCAGAGGAGCCAGGGCGTAGATACGGGGGTTTTCTAGGGGCCCTGAGAAGTTGGTTTGACCGCAGGAGAGGCAGATAAGATCAGGAAGGCTGCGGGAGGGGCAGGTACTAGAGGGAGATAGGGATATTGAGATTGGGATAGTGAGAGAGAACAAGGAGCAGGGCCGGAGCACGGGTTTCATGCGCCCGAGGCGAAACTTAAAATTTGTGCCCCAGTTGTATAAAAAATAATAAGATAAATAAAATAATAAAATAAACAGTGGCGTAGCTATCGGGGCTGCAGGGGGTGCGACCGCACCCCAGCGCGACGCAAAATAAAAATAAAAGGGCGCCAAAATACTGGATAAAAAAAAGAATAATAATTTAAAAAAAAAGATAAATAAATAAAATAATAAGAGGAAAAAATAATAATGATTATTAATGCGCCCCTAGGACCTCTGCGCGCTAGGCGACCGCCTAATGGCCGGCCGGCCCTGCGAGGTATGCGGGAGGAAAAGGGGTGAATGGGATAGATATGCAGGGGGATGGGGGAGCAGGTGAGTTATACACAGGGGCACAAGGGCCCCATCACCCGCATCTCTATATACCGAGTGTGCCCCTGTGTATAACAACGCTGATCTGTGCTGCTCCATCTGATCTCACTGCGCAGTGATCCAGGGACCATCCGATCGCCATTTAATTGGGTCAGGAAGGAATTTTTTCCCCCATTGCACAGCAGGGGTTATGTTTCGCCTTCCTCTGGATCACAGCAACAAACTACCCTTTGTGCATGAATTATCAGTGAGATCTTTATACACCCTGCAGGGGTCTTCACCCCTTTGCTGCCGGAGGGGCCTGCAATGCATTGCTCTGCGTGTTACTATATCGCTCTGCAATGTGCTGCAGGCCCCTCCCAGCAAAGAGATTCATTATTTTAATAAAATACTCTCTTTAATCCAACCTATGTGTAGTGTCTTTTCTATCCGTTGTATCTATTGCTAACAGCTCAGTGATTCTTCCCCAGATCGCTGCACTAGTGTCACGCTGCCAAGCCCGGGTGTGAAGAAGGTTTATAGGGTCACATATACACTTCTGCCAAAACACGAGTGCAAACAGGAAGCCCCTCTGATCTCATATCTTTTATTACACAAAATGGTATCTAAAAAGGTAAAAAGAACATACATGGGATTCTGCTACAAATATCTCTCTAATTACAAACCAATTTGCAAATCATTCAGATTAGAGTCGAGCGAAAAGAAAGGGTTAAGTATCTCATGTACAGTATACTGCACCGACACACTTTATTCGAGCAAATACCCAGTATGTACCTGGCAGATACCTGGAATGCGCCGCTCCTCACCTCTGACAAGCCCCGTTGCATTTGCCTTCCCAGCCTGGGTTCATGCCTGGCTGATGGGCGGCTAATCTGTTAAATGATAATGATTAGGATTTAATAGGCTGCAATGCTTCGCGTGTCTACCAGATGGCATAAATTCATGAATTGTAATGCAGTATATATATATTTACTGTGCAGTATTGCAGCCAGCGGGAATAAAATGCTTCAATCCCTGCCTGGAAAATAACTCAATGCACTCGGGCAGAAAACAGTCACAAACCTCAATACACCCGGGTATACCCGAATTCGTGGGACTAGCCGAGCTCGAATAAAGTGTGTCGCCAGTGTATGCAGTGTAGGCTGTTCTGCGCATTACATGCAGGGGGCAAAGGTTAGGAGATATAAGTAATGCTGATCTCAGAGCTGACCGGCTGACCTGCTCTACCGGCTGACCTGCTCTACTGGCTGACCTGCTCTACCGGCTGACCGGCTGACCTGCTCTACCGGCTGACCGGCTTCTCTTCTTTCAGCTAAATGACCTGAATTGTGGCCCCTGTATCTCCCAATTAAACGTTTTATTGGCATATTCTTGTTTGACTCGTTCTATACAGACATTTTCTATATATTCATTGTGGGATTTGATAACATCTGTAAGATCTCTCAGAATATCACATTCTGTACGTTTGTGCTGAAGATTTTTCCATTCTCAATTTACTTAATATTAGTTTTTGGCATCAATTATTTATATCGAGTCCAAAATACCTTTATACAGAATGCTGTTCCCTTTAGCCCACAAATGCTGCTTCATTAAAGCCCATGGGTGGCACTTTATGCATTCTCAAACTTTTAGGCAACATCCCTAATTTCCAAAAGTGGGATTAAATCTGTGCATATTTAAATGGTTAATTTTCTTACTCAGACTCCTAAATCCCTCCCCAAATATATCCGTTTCACATAAAAGTGTGTGCGCTTCTCCTTCCGTCTAACTGGCACGTCGTCCTTACGGGCGCCACTCCGTGTAACTCCACGCTGCCCTCCAGTGGCAAAAGAAATAAGATACATTTACTATACTCGTCTGGCAGCTGCTCCCGTATAAGGTGGGTAACTCTGTATTAGGGGTCTTGGTAGAGTATATTTTATACTTATGTCGGATAGATGAGGAATTAATATTCCTAACGGGTTATTGTGAGAGGCCTTAGATCTTATCCTATATGCACGCAGCCCTCGCCTCTCTGACCTTGAACACATACTTCAATCTGATTTTTTGAGACTTGAAACTGGATTTCTTAAAATAAACTGATTTTAAACACTGACAAGACTGTAACAATGGTATTTGGGACCAGAGCTAAATTGCTAAAGCTACCAATGACAGAGCTTCAGATAAAAACCAGCTCTAAAACCATCATAGCCCCTGTTACTGGTTTGAAATATCTGGGCATATAGTTCAACTCCCATTTAACATTTGGGTTGCACATTGATACCCTGACATCCAAATCCTATGCCAAACTAGGTGTACTTTACAGGAACACATCCTCCCTAAGGCCCTCATGCAGTAATCGCCTACAGCGATTCAGTAAGCCCAGAGAAGCTGGCGATTACAGCAAAAATAACCGTTTTTTTTGCCGGAAAATAAATAAATAAATAAAATCGGCAGACGCGCGGTGATAAGCCACTTTTCGGCACTGATCGCCAGTTTTTCAAACACGCTCAATTCTATAAGCCCTGATCAGTTTATTGCGGCTGATCGCCACTTTAAAATTGCTGTTTCTTCTCCAAATTGTCCAGCCACAAAAGTTGGCAAGAAGGTGGGGTGAAGCTGCGATGAAAATAAAATGCATGTGTCCCAGAGCTGATATCCATTAATATCAGCACCAGAGACCCCCGGCATGAATCCCATGCATAAAAAATGCATTTACAGGCAACTTCATTACCGCCAAGGCAATGAAGGGGTTATATACCCGTGCCAGGCTTATTGCGGGTAGCGGGGGTGGGTGAAGGTGGTATTTGGCCCTGGGTTGGTGTTTAGGCCTTGCCAGGGGGTTGCGGGATGACTTAACCTCTTCTTTAACTTAGCGGTTAATACCGTTAAGGTAATGAAGGGGTTAACCCCTCCCGCTACCCCCCCACCCGGTAGGCCTAAACACCCATCCTTGGGGCCAATACCCCGTTCACCCACCCCCGCTACCCACAATAAACAAAAATACACATAACAGCCCCACTGGCTACCTCCTAGGTCCCTAATAAACCATTACAATATTCATAAAACCATTATTTTGTTTACACCCAGGATTATTACATGGGATTAGGGCTATGTTATTCAGTGAGGGGTTGTATGTTTGTATTCGTAGGGACAGGCAAGGCCGGAGCCAGATGGGGTTCTCCTGCCTCTGTCCTCCCTGTCTCCTGACCCTTCCTGTAGCCGGACAAAGAAGAAGAAGCAGGCACACGGTCTTACTCAAAGGAGGTTTAATATGCCATAAAGTCCAACGTTTCGGCAGTCAAGGTGAAGGCTACAAACACAAGAAACAGTCACAATATATACCACCCCCCTGATACTCACCCCTCCCCGCTCTGCCACATAACCAGGATGTTGACGCCCACCTGATGACGTCAGAGCTACCATATGGCGCCCCCTAGTGACGTGAGACGTCTAGGTCTAAATCCCTGGCAATACAGCATAGAGCTGTCTTGGAGGACTGCAGCCACAGCCACACCTCTCCCCAGACTGAACACTCCCCCATGATGACGTCAGCGTGACCCGGCAGTCAGGGGAGGGTAAGGGGGGGCGGGCGTGCACCAATCAAGACTGTACTCACAGGGCTGGACAAAGATGTATCCGTCGCCATGGGATCAGTGTCAGAGCAGGGAGGAGTGAGACACTCCTATAAATCACCCTGAAAGTGTAAATAAACCACACACCAAAATATTAATAAAGCTTATGTGCACAAAACTAATACAGCAAAATACTATTAAAACATGTGACTGTATACTGCAGATGACATCAGTATAATCCTGCAAAGTTACAGTGAAATGCCACATAAGAATATGCAGTACATCCATATTTAGAATATACTAGTGTGTATACCTAGGTCAGAAAAGGGTACACACAACAAGGGGGGGGGGGGAAGGGGAAGGGAGGATGGGGAAGGGGGAGGGAAGGAGGGGAAGGGGGAGGGAGGGAGGGGAAGGGGGAGGGAGGGAGGGAGGGGAAAAAAAGAAGGGAAAAAAAACACACAAAAAGGATAATCTTCCCAATTGGTAAGTGCAGAGTCCATGGATGGTGCAAGATCAAATATGCCTGTAGAAAGACAAAAAATTACCTTCTATTAAGGAAGCATTTTAAATTCTGTTTCTCATTAAGACCCATACCGTTGCTGGTATTTAAAGCATGTATCCAGAATGCTTCACGTCTCAATAAGAAAGTCTCCCTATCTGGAGTGCCTTGTCTAGGTGCTACTGTCTCAATACCCATGATGCGTAAAGAGGCAGCATTATGATTGTGTTCCACACAGTGTTGCACAAGAATAGAGGGATCCGTACCTTTTCGAATTACACTTTTATGTTCAATGAACCTTGTTTTTAACATTCTTATGGTCTTACCCACATAAAGAAGACCACATGGACACTTTATTACGTACACTACATATTCAGATCTACATGTGATTCTATTTTTGATTTTTATGATCCTCCCGCTTTGGGGGTGACTGAATTGACTACCGGTAGTCAGACTGTTACAGACCGAGCAGCTCATGCATCTAAAGTTACCCGGTCTGCCACCCTCCAGAAAATGAGGAGTTCTGTAGTTACCCTCATTATCTGCATGTATCAGGCTATCGGCCAGATTTCTCCCTCTTTTTTTTTTTTTTTAATATTTTTCCTTTATTGGTGTCATACATCACAGGGGTACATAATATCGACACTGGCTCACAGGCCAACTTGTAA
Organism: Ascaphus truei; assembly: GCF_040206685.1. Taxonomy (NCBI): domain Eukaryota; kingdom Metazoa; phylum Chordata; class Amphibia; order Anura; family Ascaphidae; genus Ascaphus; species Ascaphus truei. The sequence continues at coordinate 5,896,235 of NC_134498.1, forward strand.
GTACGGCGCAGTGCATGTACATGGTATAGAAAAGGTAAATGACACACAATAAACCCTTTTTCCTTCTTTCAATAGTGAAAAAGAGAGGGGGAGACGAAGGAAAGGTGGATAGTTGGGAACGACTTCAGGAAGAGAGGGGGGAGGGGGTTAGGGTTCGTCGGCCGTAGGGGGGGGGGGGGGAGTAGCTGAGGGGTTTATGTGGGGGTTGATAGTCCTATCCAGGGTTCCCAGGTAGAGTAAAATTGTGGGGTTTTTTGCTTTAACATTGCCGTCAGTTTTTCCATGCTCATAATTCCGTCTATTCTTGTTATCACAGTTCTTCTGGAGGGGGCTTTAATTTTCTTCCATGCCGCCGCGACACAGCATCTCGCAGCTGTCAGAATTGCCGCCGCGAGTCTGGTCGCCGGGGCAGGGAGGTCGTCAATTGGTTTTCCCAGCACGTAGATCAGCGGGTCCAGGGGTATTTCTATATCCAGGGTCTCGGTCAGGAGGCCCTGGATCCGGGACCAGAATCTTTGGATCTCCGGACATGTCCACCAAATATGGGGCATGTCCCCCCTTTGACCACAACCTCTCCAGCATTCGTCTGAAGTGCCTGGGTAGATTTGGCTCAGTCTACTCGGGGTCAGGTACCAGTGGAATAATATTTTATAGATGTTTTCTTTTGTGACGGAACAAATTGAGGTTTTGGTGGCTGCTTCCCAGATATCCTCCCAATCCTCAAGGTCCAAGTTGGTGTTTAGGTCTTCATTCCATTTCTGCATATATAGGTGGTTAGGGGGGGGCTGAGATGCTTCGAGCGTTTTATAAATCTCTGATATGAGGCCCTTTTGGTATTCGCCTTTGAGGCAGAGGGTCTCGAATCTAGAACGCGGCGGGAACTTGAGAGTAGGGGATTGGGTTCTTAGGAAATGTCGGATCTGGAGGTATTGGAAAATGGGCAAGTTGGGGGACGCGAATGTGGTTCTTAATTCCGGGAGGGACATGGCCTCGTCTTTTTCCAGCAAATCCGCAACCACTCTGATGTTTAAGCCTTGAAATTGGCTGAATTGGGATCGGGCGCATCCGGGTGGGAAGTCCGGGTTCCCGAATAAGGGGGTCAGTTGAGAGGGGGTTGAAGCTAGGCCATATTTCCCTTTGGTTTTTAACCATGTCGACCTCGTGCATCTCATTGCCCCGAGACCAAGTCTCAGCGATTTCCTGTTTTTGAGAGCTGGGGACCACAGTAGGGTCGGGAGGGGGTTCGGGAAAGCGTGGTGTGTCTCGATCTCCAGCCAGCAATTGGTGGCGGGGGAACTGTTCCATACTACCGCCTGCCTCAGTTGGGCCGAAAGGTAGTATCGGAGTATGTCCGGGGCCCCCAGACCCCCTCTCGACCTCGAGGCTAATAGGACCGATCGTGGGACCCTGGCTCTACGTTGTTGCCATATAAATCTTAAGATATGGGCCTGAATATTCCTCAGTTCTGCTAGTGGGACAGGGACGGGGAGGGTCTGAAAGAAGTAGAGCAAGCGGGGTAGGATGTTCATTTTGGTGGATACTATCCTTCCGAACCAGGAGATCTGGTGGGATAGCCAGGTCTCAAGATCTTTTAAGATCTGGCGGAAGAGGGGGGGGTAGTTAATTTGATACAGCGAGTTATATGAACTTGCTATTTTGATTCCGAGGTATTTGATGTGGGAGGTGTTCCATTTATATTTAAATTTCTGTTGTAGGGCTGACCATACGGGGTTCGGGAGGGAGATGCTAAGCGCCTCTGACTTGTCAGTATTGACTTTATAGTCTGATAGTTGGCCAAATTCGTCAAGGAGTTTTTCTAAGTTAGGGAGGGAGGTGAGGGGGTCTGACAGAGTGAGAATTATGTCGTCGGCGAACAGGGATATTTTGTATTCCCTGTCTCCGATTGGGATACCTTTAATAGTGGGTTCAGTTTGAATTCGGGCGGCCAGGGGCTCTATGGATAGGGCGAATAGTAAAGGGGAGAGGGGGCAGCCTTGTCTGGTGCCGTTTTGTATTTTTATTGGGTTGGAGCGGCCTCCTGGAAGTTTTAGTAGGGCTGTTGGATTAGTATAGAGGGCCCGGACGCCGGCAAGAAATGGTCCGGAGAAGCCGAATTGGCGCATCGTTTGGTCTAGATAGGACCATCTGATGCGGTCAAAGGCCTTCTCCGCGTCGAGACTTAGTATCAGGGCCTGGGATTGTTTGAGGTGCACGTGGTCTATAATATCAATAATTTTGCGGGTGTTGTCAGAGGCCTGTCTTCCTGACACAAATCCCACCTGGTCTATATGAATTAGCCTTGGGAGAATAGGATTCAGCCTGTTTGCTAGGATTTTGCTGAAAAGTTTGAGGTCAGAGTTTAGGAGGGATATTGGGCGGTAGCTGCCGCATTGAAGGGGGTCTCTGCCCTCTTTATGAATAATAGCCAGATTGGCTGCCGACATAGTGTCTGGGATCTGTTGGTCTTGCATAAAGGAGTTGTACATTTCTAGGAGGTGGGGGGACAGGGGGCCTACAAATTTTTTATAGTACCCGTTGGAAAATCCGTCGGGACCGGGTGTTTTAGCTAATTTAAGTGAGGATATCGCTTTTTTTAGTTCCTCTAGAGTTATTTTCTTGTTTAAGAACTCGAGTTCTTCCTGAGTGAGGGATGGGAGGTTGCATTTGGTTAGATAGTCGGATGTATTTTTGGCGATATCTTTTGGCATGCTAGTTGGGTGGAGATTGTAAAGATCTGTGTAGAACTCTGCGAATTCATTCGCGATGTCCTTCTCGTTATAGGAGACTAGGCCGCTTTTAGTCCTGATCTTTGTGATCTGGGACTTTGTCCTCAAGCCTCTTAATTTGGAGGCCAGAAGTTTGTCCGCTTTGTTGCCCCTATCGTAGAACCGCTGTTTGGTCCATTTCAGGGCTCTCTCTACCTCGTCAAGTTGTAGCACTTTTAGGTCGGATCTCGCTTTCTCGAGTGTTCTGAACACCTTTTTTGATAAGGATTGTTTGTGTGAGCGCTCTAGCGCTAGGATTTTATCCGTGAGTTCCTTCTGGGCTCTCTGTTTAAGTTTCCTCTTGTAGGAGGCTATTGATATAAGTTCCCCTCTGATGGTGGCTTTGTGGGCCTCCCACAGAGTTGCTGCTGAGGGCACTGAACCTTTGTTTATTTGGAAGAAGGAGATCAGTTTTTGTTTCACTGTTTTGACTACTAGTGGATCGTTGAGAAGCGAGTCGTCGAGTTTCCAATTGTATGTTAAGGACTTGACGAAAGGCAGAGAGAGGGTGAGTACGATAGGGGCATGGTCAGACCACGTTATTGGGCCTATTTCGGAGTGGGAGGATGCCTGGAGTACATTATTGGTGCCCAGAAAATAGTCGATCCTCGAGTAAGACTGATGGGGGGTTGAGTAGAAAGAGTAGTCTCGCTGACCCACGTGCTGGGCTCGCCAAATATCTGTCAGAGAGTACTCCCCGAGGATATCTTGAAATTTTTGGGCTTTTGTCTGTAGTTGGATGGAATATGGGGCAGTAGTTTGGCCTGATCTGTCATGGGCTGGGTTAAGTACCATATTTACGTCTCCGACTAGGAGAAGGGAAGAGAGCGTCGGTTGGTCGAGGGTGCTAAGGAGGTTCTGTAGGAATTGGGTTTGGTTGGCGTTTGGGGCGTAAATATTTAGGATGGCTAAGGGGGAGCCTGAGAGCGTACCTTGGAGGAGTATGTACCGTCCCTCGGGGTCTTTGGTTACCGTCGTCAGGGCAAATGGTATGTTGTTTTTAATCAGGACGGCCACCCCTCTTTTCTTGCTGGGGGAGGAAGCGAAGAACGCTTGGGGGTACACGTGTTTAAATGTGTTTGGCGGGTCTACATTGTTATAATGGGTTTCTTGGATACAAATTATATCCCCTTTAGTTTTTTTAAATTCTTGAAGGGCTAGTTTGCGTTTGCGAACCGAATTAAGGCCTTTGACATTCAGGGAAATAATTTTGATCGACGCCATCAGTGTGGAGGGGGGGTCTCGGGGATAAGCCCCTGTCCCTGAATTGTTCCCATGTCAGGGTTGGTTCGTGTGTCTGGTTGGGTATGTGGGGGGTAGTCTTTAGTGGTCCCACAAGGGGTGCTGGGTGGAGGTCGACGGGGGGAGGGTGGGGTGGTGGGGGAGAGGTGGGGGGAGGGAGGACACAGGAGGACAAGAAAGAGAATGGGCTGTCTTGGAGCCCGAAAAAGGTTCCTCTTGACATTTTGATGTCAAGGGGATGGGGTGTAAAAAAAAACCCCTGGGAGAACTTTCGGGGCGTCACTCACGGACCGTAGCCAGAAAGAAGGGTCCAGCACCCCCACCCCATTGCTTATGGGGGGGGGGGGTCCCTAGTAAGGAAGGGCACCTCTGGCTTATGGAGGCCTTACTCTCCTTTGGTTTGGGCCATAGATAATCTTTTACATCTTTAGTAAACATTGTTTTTTTTCCCTTTATGTTAAGTCCTTGTCTGTGTGTTCTTTGTGAGTTCCGGGGGGGGGGTGGGGGGGGGAGGAGGGAGGAAGGGGGGTGGAGGGGGGGAGGGGAGGGGGGGGGACGGGGGGTGTTGGGGAGGGGGGAGGGGTGGGGGGGGGTGGATGGGGGGGGGCAAGGGGGGGGTGAGGGAGGGGGGGAGAGGGGGGGGGAGGGTTGGGGGGAGGGGTGGGGGAGGGGAGGGGTGGGGGGGGGTAGGGGTGGGGGGGGTGAGGGAGGTAGGGGTGGGGGGGGGGAGGGGGGGAGGGAGGTAGGGGTGGGGGGGGGGAGGAGAGGGAGGGGGGGGGAGGGGGGGGGTGGGGGGAGGGGGGGGGAGGGAGAGGGGGGGGAGGGGGTAGGGGGGAGGGGATAAGGGGGGGAGGGGTGGGGGGTGAGGGAGAGGGGGGGGAGGGGATGGGGGGGGGAGGGGATAGGGGGGGGGGTGGGGAGCATCTGGAAAGGTAGGGGGGGGGAGGGGATGGGGGGGGGGGGGGATAGGGGGGGGGGGTGGGGAGCATCTGGAAAGGTAGGGGGGGGGGAGGGGGGTATCTGGGAATAGGGTGGGGGCGGGATGGGGGGGGGCGTGCGGAGTACACATAGGTGGCATATAGGTTAAACCTTGCTCTCGGGGGGAGTCCCAGTCTATGGCTGAGGCTTCCCTTGTATTTTGCTATTGTCAAATTGCAACAATGGAACACCTTTAAACATTAGTTTATAACAGTGTAGGTTCCCCTGGAGGGGACAAGGGGGGGCTAGCATATAGTATACACATAGTTAGCAGGGGGTTAAAAACCTTGTTCTCGGGGGTAGTTCTCATCATAAGCCTAGGTTTCCCTTGCGATTTGCTGGTATCAACTGTTCATTGGGATGCGTTCAAACATTGGTATATAGCACTACAATTTAGCATAACATAGATCGTTACTTCTCTGGGGGGGGGGGGGAGGGGGGCATACTGGGGTAGGGGAGGGGGGGGAGGGGGAGCACATGGTATACCAGAGTTCAGTAAGGAATTTATACATTGCACTCAGACGGAATCACGTTCTTAGAGCGAGAGATCCCTTATATAGCTCCATTTTAAATTAGAACATCAATAGTTATTTATACATTGGCATATATCTATACATATTGGGTAAACATAGTCCGGATCTCTGATCTTGTGGGGGGGGGGGGGGCAGGTCAGGGAGGGGGGGTGGGGGAAGCTGTCCGCGGCAGGGAGGGGGGTGGGGAGATCTTTTGGGGGGCAGTATAACTTGGTGTTTACTTTGACTAGTGGGGGGGAGGGTAGGAAGAGAAAAAATGGGGGGGGGGGAGGAGGGGGGACATCTGGCTTATTCGAGTGTTTGGGACTTGCCTCTGGAGGGGGCTTAGTTATGGTCTGGGGGGGTGTTTGGAGGTGAATAGCTGAGTTTTTTATAGTGTGTCAGCTGTTGTGAGGTGGGTTGAGGTATCCAGTGCCACACCGGCTCAGATCCGGGGTTGGGGGGAGGGGTAGGGGGAGGTGGCGGGGGGGGGAATGTATGGGGTGGAGAGGGGTGGGGATTGAGGGGGGGGCAGGGGGATTCAGGGGGGGGGGGCATACACTTGCGGGTTCAATTGGGGGGCCCTATGGTTCTGGGGGTGAGCCCCGGTAGGGGTGCTCAGTTGATTCAAGGCCTTGGACATATGTAATTTTCGGATTGACAGCGAGGGGGGAGGGGTGGGGGGGTAGTTCGGGGGGAGCGCGGTAGGCTGGAGAAGTGGGGCTTTCTTTGGGGGATATCGGGGTACAGCATCTTTGCCATAGGGATGGGAGAGGGAAGAGGGGGGGGGGGGAGGATTTTTGTTCATACAACCTGCCACTTGCGGGAAGGGAGGGGGGGGTGGAGGTTGCTCCCGGGGGCGGATCGCGGGGTGCTGAGTCCGTATGTGGGGTCTCTGGGCCTGATGTCCTGGTGTGTGGGCTCCTTAGGTTGGGGATCTTGGGCATCTCTTGTCTATCGGGAGCGCCAACCGGGCATGCTTATGGGGGAGAGCAGCAGCAGGTCCGCGGCTCTGGTGTCTGTGTCTCTGATGGTGCAGCTCCGGAGCACGTGAGTGACACGATAGGGCCGCGCCCGGAGAGGAGCAGCTTGGTTGCCGATTCCTCTCGTTGCTGTCCGAGACACCCCGAGCGGGGGCGGTGAAGGTAAGTGGGCATTTAACGTGTGTGGGGGGGGGGAGGAGGGGAGGGTTAGGGGGGGGTTAGGGTGGGAGGAATATGGGGAGGTACTGGCAAGGGGAGGGGGGGGGGGGTAGGGTTGGGGGGGGGAATAGGAGGGGGGGGGGTGGGGAATTGGGGGGGGAGGGAAGGGGAAGGTAATTTCGTGGGGTGTAGTCTAGGGGGACTCGGGTCCAGGGGAATATTTTGTTTATTACGGATTCTTATGCTGGGTGTATACTGTGGTCTTTAGGGCCTCTGGAACTGCGTGGGATGACTGCAGGGGCCGCGTGTGGTTTCCTTGGGCCTCACAGCTGGCTGGCTCATCGGGGTTCACCGGAGGCGTTGGCTCGCCAATCTTTCCGATGTGCGGGGGGCTTCTTGGAGGGTCGTCTCCAGCGTCTCTTCAGTGCTGGGGCGGTTGCTCTTCTGCGGTGGGAGAGGGATTCCTAACGCTTTCAGGAAGTTCTTGGCGTCTTCAGGGGTTGTTACTGTGTGGTGGCGGCCATTGCGCAGAACCACTAGTTTGAAGGGGAATCCCCAGCGGTACTTTACCCCCTGGTCCCTGAGGTAGGAGGTGAGTGGGCGCAGTGCGTTTCTTTTATTTATTGTCAATTGGGAGAGATCGTTATAGAGTTGAATTTGCACTCCATCCATAGTCACAGTCCTCACTTCTCTAGCCGCTGACATGATGCGGTCTTTAGCAGAGTATGCGTGCATTCTCAGCACCACATCTCTGTGACGGTTTGGGTCCGCTGATTTCTGGGCCAGGGCTCTGTGGGCGCGATCTGTATGTAGGTCATGTTCTGAGAGATCAGGGACGAGCTGCAGGAAGAGTCTGCGGAGGTATGGTTGGAGTTCTTCATGGGTGATGGATTCAGGAATATTTTTGAGGCGGATGTTCTGCCTCCGCTCTCTGTTCTCCATGTCTTCTAGTTTGTCTTGTATGTGTCGGATCGCCTCTCCGCATCTCAGTACTTCCTCGTGGGTCTCAGCCTGTTCGTTTGAGATTCCCTCCATCTTCACCTCCAGATCTTCCGTCCGCTCCGTCAGCGCTTCCACCTCTGCCCGGATGGTTTGGAGGGCCTTTTCCGTGTCCTCCTGCACTCCCCTCCTCATTTTGGTGATTAGAGCATCAAAAAAGTCTTTATTTAGGACGGGGGGGTCCGAGTCAGTCGGGCTGTGTCGGCCGCTGCGCGCCTTGTGCTCTGGGTCTTCTCCGGCGCCATCTTGCTCCTTGGGGCTGATCTCAACCTGGCGTTGCGCCGGAGGGAAGAACTTGGTGACGGGGCATTGGTTTTTTCTCTGCGGTTTCCCTGCCATCTCTCCGGTGCTTATTCCTGGTGTGGGGTCAATTTTCGGGGGGTTTGGGATGTAGAATGAGCTTATTCTAGTGTATAGATTGGTGAGGGTGCCGGGAGCTCTCTCACTAGCAGACCATCGGCTGTGACGTCACCGGAAGTCTCCAGATTTCTCCCTCTTTTGAATGCCACCATTGGTGGTACACAGCAACTTTCAGATAATATATCATCATTTTGCAGAATATGCCAGTGTTTAAGAATGGTAGATTTAATAAAACCACCAGCTTGACTGTATATAGTGGTAAATACAACGCACGTCCTCCTTCTTATTTTTGGTAGCACTTACCTCTTTATCCAGTGCCCGGTCTAACACAGCAGGAGGATATACGCAGGAAGATATCCCCTAGCCAGGAATCTACCATGTAGTTCTCCAATAGCTGGTTCAATATGATCCTTCCTGCTCGTGATTTTGCAGACCTGGACTTTCTGTGAAAAAGGTAATGCATCAATAAGAAAAGGAGGATGATGGCTATCTGCCCTTAAAATTGCATTTCTGTCTGTATCCTTTCTAAAAAGATCAGTATGTAACTCCCCATTAGTCTGTGTAATGAGGACATCTAAAAAAGAGAGTTGCTGTGTACTCCATGTATTAGTGAGGAGGACCGGTGAATGGAGACCATTAAGATACTCAAAAAAAGATAACAGCTGATCCTCCGTACCTGTCCATATGAAAAACATCATCAATATATCTGTAATAGCTTTTAATATGCACTAAAAAGTCTGATTTGTAGATGTACTGCTCTTCGAAATGTGTCATGTATATGTTGGCGTAAGCAGGGGCCATATTACTGCCCATTGCTCTCCCCTTAATCTGCAGGAAGAAATCACTCTCAAATCTAAAATAATTTTTATAGAGAATGAAATGTAAAATGAGCATAATGTATTCAATTGGAACAGTATCACTATAATGGCGAATGAGGGTGGCCTTGATTATCTCAAGACCTTCAACATGGGGGATTATTGTATAAAGGCTAGACACATCTAAACTAACCAGAATATGATTAGTCCCATCACCAGGTGAGTTTTTTTAATTTGTCAAGGAAATCAAACGTGTCTTTGATGTATGAGTTGGCTGTCTGTGCTATAGGTTGTAGAAATGTGTCTACAAATTTTGCAAGGGGTTGATTTAATGAATTAATAGCAGCTATAATAGGCCGCCCCGGGGGATTGTTTAAATTCTTGTGTATTTTGGGCAAGGTATAGAAAATAGGGCATTTAGGATGCAACATAGTTAGAAACTCAGATTCAGGCTCTGTTATCCACTGGTTATTAACCCCCATTTGGATAATTTCCTTAATTTCTCTCGCATAGTTAAAGGTAGGGTCCCTATCCAATTTAATGTAGCAGTTAATGTCACTCAGTTGTCTGATGGTTTCAGCCTTATAATCTGAGTAATTCTGCACTACTAGGGCACCCCCCTTGTCCGCACGCTTAATAATAATAATCTCATTATTATTAGTCAACATTTATAATGCTTCCTTTTCCTGAACAGACATATTGTATGTAGCCCTATGTTTGTTTTTTTTGTACCTTGCAATGTCCCCCTTAACCAGTCGTATATATGTGCTGACTGATTGATTTTTAAATGGCGGGACAAAAGTGGATTTGAGCTTACACATTTTGGTACCTTGATAAGAAGCCGAATTATCTGTCCCTTGCTGGTCAGTGGCCAAATTAACTGTCCCTTGTTGTTCATAGGAGGATTACCTGTCCCTGGTTGGATATTGGAATGCACCGATTCTGTAGACCTGTTAGAAAAAAATGATTTAAGGTTTAATACACGTTCGAATTTAAATAGGTCAACCTCCAAATCAAAATCATTAAACAATGTAGTAGGTACATATGAGGGCCCCCTAGCTAAAACAGACATTTCACATTGATTAAGAGTGTAATCAGACAGATTAACAACCAAGGTGTCCATACTCATTTCTGCTCCGTTGTACGTAGGGGATAGGGTGATCTTCCCTTTCCCCTGGCCCCCGCGTCTAATTTTCCTTTTCCTTTCTCCTTGTCCTTGGATTGGCCTAAAAAAGGGGCCGGACTTTGGCCTCTCTGACGTTCTGTTGAGGAATGGGCTTCAGAGTCACTGGTGTGGACTTCTTGGACTCCCTGGGGTGCTCTCCCTCTTTGGTTCTTGCGTTGTTTGGGGTCTTGCTTCAGCCACGGGTATACTCTTCCATCTTTATAGTCATTAACAACTTTTTTGAATTTCAACTTCTTAAAGTGAATCAGATCACTTTTAATTTTTTTCCAGCTTGGTCTTAAGACTATCCAATGATTGTACAACGTCCGTACCAGGGCTAGACTGTTCAATGAGGATTTCCACTTTGAGTATATCCTTCCTTGTGTGGCTAAGTTTTTCCCCCACCTCCTCAATAACCAAAATATTCAAGTCCAAAGAGGCCCTATTAAAGCTGCAGTTCAGTCTTTTTTTAATTTTTTTAACTTCAATAGTTTCATGTGTGCAATCTCTAATTACCTAAAGAACTGTATAGCTGCAGGTCAATTCGTTCTCCATGTATTGATAGGCGAAATTTGGTGACATAATTAGTGAAGGGATCTGTTTTTCTTCTGCTTCTGTCTCTCAGTGGAAGCTCATGAATATTCATGAGCACTCCTGCATTGACATGTGCTAGAGGGAGGGCAGGGCTGACAAAGGGGTGTGCCAGGGCTTGTGACAGGACATGAAGGGGCAGTGCCTTAGCAAATGGCTGTTAAAATAGAATACAAGAAAATTGGTCTTTCAAAGTTGTTTTTTTAAAAACAGAAAATGCTAAAAGTATTTTTTCTTACTACAGAACTGATTTATTAAAAAAAACACACATGCAGGATATTGTCTGAACTGCAGCTTTAAAGCATTGTCCTGCATACAGATCAGAGGCGAAGAATGGATATGGATACCCGATGTGAAGCTGGAAATAAGACAGAGAACTGCTGAGAGGTTAAGGGAGTTACTCACCCAAACTCAGCGACGCTTCTGTGTCTCTGTGATAACTCCCCCAGGACATGCCTGGAAACCAGAGGTAACTCAATGTATTTTTGATAAATAGAAACTTGACCTCGGAGACTGTGAGACCCCCTCTCCTTCCCCCCCTTCCCTTGGCTTCCCAAACTCCACCATAACCAATACACAAATAACCACAAACACGAGGTCTGGCGGCCGCTGCTTTTTAGTAAAACTTCAATTAACCTAATTAGTGCCAACCCCCTGCCAGAGTGCTCGCTCATTGGGTAAAGGCCAAAGGTACCCGATCCAATGGCCCGTAACTCCCCCCTAGCCGGGCCCCGCCTGTCTGGCGAGAATGGGCCCAGGAACGCACGTGTAAATGAGCCGCGCCCACTCGCCACTCCCAGCCACCTTTTATTTTATTTCTGTTATTCATTTTCATTGTTTATTTATTCTTTTTTTTCTTTTAAACACGTACAACCAACATATTTACCAGTATTCACAATAAAGGGCAGGGTGGGCGGGACTCCCATGGCAGGGCGTAGACTGACCCCGTGCCTCTGTCTAATTCTAACCTCCCTGGCCCTTCCCCCGGCTGTTTCACGTCACTGCCAGAGGGGGGGGGGGAAGGCAGGGGGGACGTAGTCCACACTCACAGGTAAGGGAGAGCCTAGTCCCTCTGGTCATAGCGCCCGGTCACCGAGGGCTCAAGACTACTTTTCTGGGTTATTTTGAAACGAGCTACACTGGGGAATATTTAGGGGTCTCCCCAAACAAAGAGAGAACATGTAGGGGTCTCTCCAGACACAGAGAACCCCACACACTTAGATCTGAGGTTTGTGCCCCTATTAGGCCTGGGCCTATTAGTAAGTTCAAGCTCGCTGAGGTGGGCTGAGCCACGCTGAGCAGATGCACAAACCCCCTGCATCTGTCATCAGCGCGGCTATAGTTTCCCCCTCCGCATGCATGCTCATGCGTGCAGAGGCTCAGAAACGTTGCCGAGACAGGCAAGTTTAAAATTTGCCGCTCGGGGAAGCGAAGAAGCGGTCACGTGACCGCTCCCATCCAATGGGAGCGGGGACTAGCCCCGCTTCCCGCTCCGCCTCCTGACACGCCTCCGCTCTGCCTCTGCTTGGCCTCCACCCCGCCCCCAGAGCGCGCTCACTGCCTCGCCTGCAAGGACAGAAAAAAACACCATTTTCAGCAGGCGAGGCAGAGCAGGAGCGCGGCTCAGCGTGGCTGAACCCTCTATGTCTCAGGCCTTACATGGGGGGGGGGAGAGAAATACATAGAAACAAAAATAAGGAGGGACAGAGATAAATAAAAGAGATAAGATTAAAGGGGGAGAGAGAGACTGACAGGAGAGGGAAAGGAAAGGCAGAGAGTAGGGAGACTTCTCACCCAAGGTGATGAAACAGCTGTGACACATGGACACCTTCTCTGGGAAACCTTCCACTACCCATGTGACATTACACCTCCACCGTAGGGGGTCCTGCGTCTGGGGAGTGTGTGTGTAAAGGATCCTGGGGAGGGACGTATAACGGAGTTCTGGGGAGGGGTGTATAACAGGGTACTGGGCCTGGTGAGGTGGGTATAACGGGTACTGGGCCTGGGGAGGGGTGTATAACAGGGTACTGGGCCTGGGGAGGGGTGTATAACAGGGTACTGGGCCTTGGGAGGGGTGTATAACAGGGTACTGGGCCTGGGGAGGGGTGTATAACAGTGTACTGGGCCTGGGGAGGGGTATATAAAAGGGTACTGGGCCTGGGGAGGGGTGTATAACAGGGTACTGGGCCTGGAGAGGGGTGTATAACAGGGTACTGGGCTTTGGAAGGGGTGTATAACAGGGTATTGGGCCTGGGGAGGGGTGAATAACTGGGTACTGGGCCTGGGGAGGTGGGTATAACGGGTATTTGCCCTGTGGAGGGCGGTATAACGTGGTATTGGGGAGGGGGTATAGGTGGCACAGGAGCTCTTGCGATACAGAGTATCACTGTCCCTGGTTACAAACACTTCATGTCTCCTGCAGATCAGGACACGCACGAAGGTGGAGCCCTTCGTGCCACCAGACGACGAGGCGGGCTACGAGGCGGACGATGAGGCATACGACAAAGCGGGCGTCAAGTGGTGCGAAGAGGTGGGCTACAAGGCGGCCGATGAGGCAGACGACGAAGCGGATGTCAAGTCTGGCGACGAGGTGGGCCATGGCGAAGGAGAATACGAGAGGTGTGGACGGATCTGCTGCTTCACCTTTTTTAGGCGGAGAAGACCCCGGGAGCAGGTAGCAGAGGAGCCAGGGCGTAGATACAGGGGTTTTCTAGGGGCCCTGAGAAGTTGGTTTGACCGCAGGAGAGGCAGATAAGATCAGGAAGGCTGCGGGAGGGGCAGGTAATAGAGGGAGATAGGGATATTGGGCGTGAGAGAGAACAAGGAGCAGGGCCGGAGCACGGGTTTCATGCGCCCGAGGCGAAACTTAAACGGGGTGAATGGGATAGATATGCAGGGGGATGGGGGAGCAGGTGAGTTATACACAGGGGCACAAGGGCCCCATCACCCGCATCTCTATATACCGAGTGTTGCCCTGTGTATAACAACGCTGATCTGTGCTGCTCCATCTGATCTCACTGCGCAGTGATCCAGGGACCATCCGATCGCCATTTAATGGGGTCAGGAAGGAATTTTTTCCCCCCATTGCACAGCAGGGCTGACTGGCTGACCGGCTGACCTGCTCTATCGGTTGACCTGCTCTACTGGCTGACCGGCTGACCTGCTCTACTGGCTGACCAGCTGATCTGCTCGACCGGCTGACCTGCTCTACTGGCTGACCGGCTGACCTGCTCTACTGGCTGACTGGCTTCCCTTCTTTCAGCTAAATGACCTGAATTGTGGCCCCTGTATCTCCCAATTAAAGCTGCAGTTCAGACAATATCCTGCATGTGTTTTTTTTTTATTAAATCAGTTCTGTAGTAAGAAAAAATACTTTTAGCATTTTCTGTTTTTAAAAAAACAACTTTGAAAGACCAATTTTCTTGTATTCTATTTTAACAGCCATTTGCTAAGGCACTGCCCCTTCATGTCCTGTCACAAGCCCTGGCACACCCCTTTGTCAGCCCGGCCCTCCTTCTAGCACATGTCAGTGCAGGAGTGCTCATGAATATTCAAATAAATAAAATCTCTTTTGTAAATACAAAGTCTTCAGATTGTAACTACGGCACTTCCTAAAACGCAGAAGAAAAACAGATCCCTTCACTAATAATGTCACCAAATTTCGCCTATCAATACATGGAGAACGAATTGACCTTCAGCTATACAGTTCTTTAGGTAATTAGAGATTGCCCACATGAAACTATTGAAGTAAAAAAATAAAAAAATTAAAAAAAAAAGACTGAACTGCAGCTTTAAACGTATTCTTGTTTGACTCGTTCTATACAGACATTTTCTATATATTCATTGTGGGATTTGATAACATCTGTAAGATCTCTCAGAATATCACATTCTGTACGTTTGTGTTGAAGATTTTTCCATTCTCAATTTACTTAATATTAGTTTTTGGCATCAATTATTTATATCGAGTCCAAAATACCTTTATACAGAATGCTGTTCCATTTAGCCCACAAATGCTGCTTCATTAAAGCCCATGGGTGGCACTTTATGCATTCTCAAACTTTTAGGCAACATCCCTAATTTCCAAAAGTGGGATTAAATCTGTGCATATTTAAATGGTTAATTTTCTTACTCAGACTACTAAATCCCTCCCCAAATATATCCGTTTCACATAAAAGTGTGTGCGCTTCTCCTTCCGCCTAACTGGCACGTCGTCCTTACGGGCGCCACTCCTTGCAACTCCACGCTGCCCTCCAGTGGCAAAAGAAATAAGATACATTTACTATACTCGTCTGGCAGCTGCTCCCGTATAAGGTGGGTAACTCTGTATTAGGGGTCTTGGTAGACTATATTTTATACTTATGTCGGATAGATGAGGAATTAATATTCCTAACGGGTTATTGTGAGAGGCCTTAGATCTTATCCTATATACACGCAGCCCTCGCCTCTCTGACCTTGAACACGTACTTCAATCTGATTTTTTGAGACTTGAAACTGGATTTCCTAAAACAAACTGATTTTAAACACTGACAAGACTGTAACAATGGTATTTGGGACCAGAGCTAAATTGCTAAAGCTGCCAATGACAGAGCTTCAGATAAAAACCAGCTCTAAAACCATCCTAGCCCGTTACTGGTTTTATATATCTGGGCATATAGTTCAACTCCCATTTAACATTTGGGTTGCACTTTGATACCCTGACATCCAAATCCTATGCCAAACTAGGTGTACTTTATAGCAGGGGTGGGGAACCTTTTTTCTGCCAAGGGCCATTTGGATATTTATAACATCATTCGCGGGCCATACAAAATGATCAACTTAAAAATTAGCCTGCTATATTTGGTCAAACATTCAATTAACTGGAACTGCTTCTCTTTGGTGAGGCGTGTGATGTTAGCTGGTATTGATGATGTTGCTACTCGCAACTGGTTTTCCAGGTTTGGGTGACTGACTGACTGACACTTGTGTGACTGACTGACTGACTGACACTTGGGTGACTGACTGACACTTGTGTGACTGACTGACTGACACTTGGGTGACTGACTGACACTTGTGTGACTGACTGACTGACTGACTGACACTTGGGTGACTGACTGACTGACTGACTGACTGACATTTGTGTGACTGACTGACTGACACTTGGGTGACTGACTGACTGACACTTGTGTGACTGACTGACTGACACTTGTGTGACTGACTGACTGACTGACACTTGGGTGACTGACTGGCACTTGTGTGGCTGACTGACTGACTGACACTTGTGTGACTGACTGACTGACACTTGGGTGACTGACTGACTGACTGACACTTGGGTGACTGACTGACTGACACTTGGGTGACTGACTGACTGACACTTGGGTGACTGACTGACTGACACTTGGGTGACTGACTGACTGACACTTGGGTGGTGGGTGACTACTGTATGACTGATTGTGGGTTGGTGTCTGTATTCTCTCACACATTCACACACACAAATCGGAGCAGGGGGGGTGGGAAATCACACACTCAGACCCTCTCACTCATACACACTCTCTCACTCACTTTCAGACACTCTCTAAACAAGAATGACAATCAGCTGCAAGAAGTGGCAATTTGAGATGCATGAGGGACCGTCTGACAGCTTAGATCACACGGAGTCATTTTATGGGGCACAGATCATTGGGGGGGGGGGGGTATCTGCAAAAGTTAATCATACAACATGTATTGAAGTCAAGGAGACCAATGATGCTGGGATTAGGCGTCAGGCCTGGTGGTGTCCCAGGGCCCTCCTGCCCTTCCCCTGTCAGGGCCCTGCATAGCTCCCTCTCCTCTTACACTGCGGCACTGCGGGGCAGGTGCTCTCCTCCGCAGCTGCTGCCCGGTGTGGGGAGGAGGAGGAGAGACGGTAGTGAGGTGTTTCTCCCTCCGCAGACTCAGTTTACAGTGTTCATAGCCGCACGGCTATTCGCACTCAGTAGAAAATAAAATGGAAAAAATAAACATCCCTGCCAGGAATCGAACCCTGGTCCACTATGCTAACGGCCTGCAGCATAACCACTGAGCTATAAGACTTTCTGATTGTTTTCTAGTGAATAAAGGCATAGAAACCTGTTCATAAAAGCTCGGCTATTCGCACTCAGTTAAGTTCTACTGAGTGCGAATAGCCGTGCGGCTATTTGCACTCAACTCTGAATATCCACTGACCATTCTCATTCCACCCTTCCCTGTCTCTCTCCCCCCCTCCCCCCTGTACCTGTGTGTGTGTGTGTCTCTCTGCCTTTCCTCATACTGTGCCTGTGTGTGTGTGTGTCTCTCTCTGTGTCTCTCCCCATGCTGTGCCTGTGTGTGTGTGTCTCTCCCCATACTGTGCCTGTGTGTGTCTCTCTCTGCCTTTCCTCATACTGTGCCTGTGTGTGTGTGTGTCTCTCTCTGTGTCTCTCCCCATGCTGTGCCTGTGTGTGTGTGTCTCTCCCCATGCTGTGCCTGTGTGTGTGTCTCTCTCTGTGTCTCTCCCCATGCTGTGCCTGTGTGTGTGTCTCTCTCTGTGTCTCTCCCCATGCTGTGCCTGTGTGTGTGTCTCTCTCTCTGCCTCTCCTCATGCTGTGCCTGTGTCTGTGTGTCTCTCCCCATACTGTGCCTGTGTGTGTCTCTCTCTGTGTCTCTCCCCATACTGTGCCTGTGTGTGTCTCTCTCTGTGTCTCTCCCCATGCTGTGCCTGTGTGTCTCTCTCTGTGTATCTCCCCATGCTGTGCCTGTGTGTGTGTCTCTCTCTGTGTCTCTCCCCATGCTGTGCCTGTGTGTGTGTCTCTCCCCATGCTGTGCCTGTGTGTGTGTCTCTCTCTGTGTCTCTCCCCATGCTGTACCTGTGTGTGTGTCTCTCTCTGCCTTTCCTCATACTGTGCCTGTGTGTGTCTCTCTCTGTGTCTCTCCCCATGCTGTGCCTGTGTGTGTCTCTCTCTGTGTCTCTCCCCATGCTGTGCCTGTGTGTGTCTCTCTCTGTGTCTCTCCCCATGCTGTGCCTGTGTGTGTCTCTCCCCATGCTGTGCCTGTGTGTGTGTCTCTCCCCATGCTGTGCCTGTGTGTGTCTCTCCCCATGCTGTGCCTGTGTGTGTGTGTCTCTCCCCATGCTGTACCTGTGTGTGTGTGTCTCTCCCCATGCTGTACCTGTGTGTGTGTCTCTCTCTCTGTGTCTCTCCCCATGCTGTGCCTGTGTGTGTGTCTCTCCCCATGCTGTGCCTGTGTGTGTCTCTCCCCATGCTGTGCCTGTGTGTGTGTGTCTCTCCCCATGCTGTACCTGTGTGTGTGTGTCTCTCCCCATGCTGTACCTGT
Organism: Ascaphus truei; assembly: GCF_040206685.1. Classification (NCBI taxonomy): domain Eukaryota; kingdom Metazoa; phylum Chordata; class Amphibia; order Anura; family Ascaphidae; genus Ascaphus; species Ascaphus truei. The sequence goes on from NC_134498.1 coordinate 5,914,109, forward strand.
GTGTGTGTCTCTCTCTCTGTGTCTCTCCCCATGCTGTACCTGTGTGTGTGTGTGTGTGTGTGTGTGTGTGTGTGTGTGTCTCTCTCTGCCTTTCCTCATACTGTGCCTGTGTGTGTGTGTCTCTCTCTGCCTTTCCTCATACTGTGCCTGTGTGTGTGTGTCTCTCTCTCTGCCTTTCCTCATACTGTGCCTGTGCCTCTCTCCCCCCCCCCCCCCCATTGTGTGAGTGTGTTTGTGTCCCCCATTCTGGACCATACCTGCATGGGTGGGGGAAGCCATATTGAGCCCTGGCAGCAGACACCCCGGAAGTTCTCACTGACACTTCCGGGTCTCACTGCTCGGGCTCCGCAGTTTAGTCCCGGCCCCTGCTCTCCTCCATGCATTGTCTGCTCTCTGCTGCCCCCCCTGATCTGATGGTCAAAAGCGGAACAACCACAAAAAACGGAACATTTTACAGCATGCAGGGCAGCCGGGCAGAGACTAAAAAACCGGGACAGAGGTTAAAAAAACGGGACAGAGGTTAAAAAAACGGGACTGTCCCGGCTAAACTGGGACACCTGGTCACCCTAACTATGGGCGTCCCTGCAGCACAGCAACCTACTGTGACTCAGGGGTTTCTCCTAAGGGCCTGCGGGGTAAAGCTAGCCTATGCAGGCGGGTCACAGACCCCTGCACGCATACACCCTCCTCCTTTACCTTCCAGAACCCCTCTCTAGCGTGACCTCTCCCCCACGCTTCCCTTTCCTGTCCCTGTCATCCTAGCCTTCTGATTGGTTCTTCACATCAGGTGACTGACCAGGATCTCATGGGAATTGTAGTTTCTCCACGGAGCCTCTCTGCCTAATCTGCACAGACACACAGCTCAGCTATTGCATCACACTGCCTGTCTCACTCTGCTAGGGCACACTGCAACACTGTTGCAAACACTCCACAAGCTTCTCACTGAACAGAGGCAGCACAACAGGACACACACTGAACACACATATGAGGTTCCTACCACATCCTTACATTTTATATATCTTTAGATATATACTAGCTGATATACCCAGCGTTGCCCAGGATTGCAGGGGCGGGGGGCGTGAAAGGCAGGGAGGGGGGGGGGGGGACGGGGGCGTGAAAGGCAGGGAGGGGGGGGGGGGCGTGAAAGGCAGGGAGGGGACGGGGGCGTGAAAGGCAGAGAGGGGACAGGGGCGTGAAAGGCAGGGAGGGGGGTAGGGGCATGAAAGGCAGGGAGGGGGGTGGGGGCGTGAAAGGCAGGGTGGGGGGTGGGGGCGTGAAAGGCAGGGAGGGGGGTGGAAAGGCAGGGAGTGGGCTTGAAAGGCAGGGAGGGGGTGGGGGCGTGAAAGGCAGGGAGGGGGGCGTGAAAGGCAGGGAGGCGGGCGTGAAAGGCAGGGAGGGGGGCGAGAAAGGCAGGGTGGTGGCGTGAAAGGCAGGGAGGGGACGTGAAAGGCAGGGAGGGGACGGGGGGCGTGAAAGGCAGGGAGGGGGCGTGAAAGGCAGGGAGGGGACGGGGGGCGTGAAAGGCAGGGAGGGGAGTGGGGGCGTGAAAGGCAGGGAGGGGGCTGGAAAGGCAGGGAGGGGGCGTGAAAGGCAGGGAGGGGGTGGGGGCGTGAAAGGCAGGGAGGGGGGCGTGAAAGGCAGGGAGGGGGGCGTGAAAGGCAGGGAGGGGGGCGAGAAAGGCAGGGTGGTGGCGTGAAAGGCAGGGTGGTGGCGTGAAAGGCAGGGAGGGGACGGGGGGCGTGAAAGGCAGGGAGGGGGCGTGAAAGGCAGGGAGGGGGCGTGAAAAGCAGGGGGGGCGTAAAAGGCAAGAAGGGGCTGTGAAAGGCAGGGGGGCGTGAAAGGCAGGGGGGGCATGAAAGGCCGGGGAGGTGTGAAAGGCAGGGGGTGGGCCGTGAAAGGCAGGGGGGCGTGAAAGGCAGGGGGGTGAAAGGCAGAGAGGGGGGTGGGGGGGTGAAAGGCAGGGAGGGGGGTGGGGGTGTGAAAGGCAGGGAGGGGGGTGTGAAAGGCAGGGAGGGGGGCCGTGAAAGGCAGGGAGGGGGCGTGAAAGGCAGGGAGGGGGGGCGTGAAAGGCAGGGAGGGGGGGGAGTGTAAGGCAGGGAGGGGGGGGCGTGAAAGGCAGGGAGGGGGGGGCGTTAAAGGCAGGGAGGGGGGGCATGAAAGGCAGGGAGGGGGTTGGGGGCGTGAAAGGCAGGGGGGGGTGAAAGGCAGGGAGGGGGTGGGGGCGTGGAAGGCAGGGAGGGGGTTGGGGGCGTGAAAGGCAGGGAGGGGGGCGTGAAATGCAGGGATTGGGGCGTGAAAGGCAGGGAGGGGGGTGGAAAGGCAGGGAGGGGGGTGGAAAGGCAGGGAGCGGGTGGGGGCGTGGAAGGCAGGGAGGGGAGTGGGGGCGTGAAAGGCAGGGAGGGGACGGGGGCATGAAAGGCAGGGAGGGGACGGGGGCGTGAAAGGCAGGGAGGGGACGGGGGCATGAAAGGCAGGGAGGGGACGGGGGCGTGAAAGGCAGGGAGGGGACGGGGGCGTGAAAGTCAGGGAGGGGACGGGGGCGTGAACAGCAGGGAGGGGACGGGGGCGTGAAAGTCAGGGAGGGGACGGGGGCATGAACGGCAGGGAGGGGACGGGGGGCGTGAAAGGCAGGGAGGGGACGGGGGGCGTGAAAGGCAGGGAGGGGGGTGGGAAGGCAGGGAGGGGGCGTGAAAGGCAGGGAGGGGGTGGGGGCGTGAAAGGCAGGGACGGGGGCGTGAAAGGCAGGGAGGGGGGCGTGAAAGGCAGGGAGGGGGGCGAGAAAGGCAGGGTGGTTGCGTGAAAGGCAGGGTGGTGGCGTGAAAGGCAGGGAGGGGACGTGAAAGGCAGGGAGGGGACGGGGGGCGTGAAAGGCAGGGAGGGGGCGTGAAAGGCAGGGAGGGGGCGTGAAAAGCAGGGGGGGCGTAAAAGGCAAGAAGGGGCTGTGAAAGGCAGGGGGGTGTGAAAGGCAGGGGGGGCGTGAAAGGCAGGGGGGGGGGGGGCATGAAAGGCCGGGGAGGTGTGAAAGGCAGGGGGTGGGCCGTGAAAGGCAGGGGTGCGTGAAAGGCAGGGGGGTGAAAGGCAGGGAGGGGGGTGGGGGCGTGAAAGGCAGGGAGGGGGGGCGTGAAAGGCAGGGAGGGGGCGTGAAAGGCAGGGAGGGGGGGCGTGAAAGGCAGGGAGGGGGGGCGTGAAAGGCATGGAGGGGGGGGCGTGAAAGGCAGGGAGGGGGGTGGAAAGGCAGGGATGGGGGTGGGGGCGTGAAAGGCAGGGAGGGGGGCGTGAAAGGCAGGGAGGGGGGCGTGAAAGGCAGGGATTGGGGCGTGAAAGGCAGGGAGGGGGGTGGAAAGGCAGGGAGCGGGTGGGGGCGTGAAAGGCAGGGAGGGGACGGGGGCGTGAACGGCAGGGAGGGGACGGGGGGTGTGAAAGGCAGGGAGGGAACGGGGGCGTGAACGGCAGGGAGGGGACAGGGGGCGTGAAAGGCAGGGAGGGGACGGGGGGCGTGAAAGGCAGGGAGGGGACGGGGGGCGTGAAAGGCAGGGAGGGGACGGGGGCGTGAAAGGCAGGGAGGGGACGGGGGGCGTGAAAGGCAGGGAGGGGACAGGGGCGTGAAAGGCAGGGAGGGGATGGGGGGCGTGAAAGGCAGGGAGGGGACAGGGGCGTGAAAGGCAGGGAGGGGACGGGGGCGTGAAAGGCAGGGAGGGGACGGGGGCGTGAAAGTCAGGGAGGGGACGGGGGCGTGAAAGGCAGGGAGGGGACGGGGGCGTGAAAGGCAGGGAGGGGGCGTGAAAGGCAGGGGGGCCAGGGGGGCGGGACAGGGGGGGCGTGAAAGGCAGGGGGGGTGAAAGGCAGGGGGGGCGTCAAAGGCGGGGGGGGCATCAAAGGCAGTGGGGGGGGGCGTCAAAGGCAGGGGGGGCTCAAAGGCAGGGGGGGAACGGGGGCGTGAACGGCAGGGAGGGGACAGGGGGCGTGAAAGGCAGGGAGGGGACGGGGGGCGTGAAAGGCAGGGAGGGGACGGGGGGCGTGAAAGGCAGGGAGGGGACGGGGGCGTGAAAGGCAGGGAGGGGACGGGGGGCGTGAAAGGCAGGGAGGGGACAGGGGCGTGAAAGGCAGGGAGGGGATGGGGGGCGTGAAAGGCAGGGAGGGGACAGGGGCGTGAAAGGCAGGGAGGGGACGGGGGCGTGAAAGGCAGGGAGGGGACGGGGGCGTGAAAGTCAGGGAGGGGACGGGGGCGTGAAAGGCAGGGAGGGGACGGGGGCGTGAAAGGCAGGGAGGGGGCGTGAAAGGCAGGGGGGCCAGGGGGGCGGGACAGGGGGGGCGTGAAAGGCAGGGGGGGTGAAAGGCAGGGGGGGCGTCAAAGGCGGGGGGGGCATCAAAGGCAGTGGGGGGGGGCGTCAAAGGCAGGGGGGGCTCAAAGGCAGGGGGGGCGTCAAAGGCAGGGGGGGCCGTCAAAGGCAGGGGGGGCCGTCAAAGGCAGGGGGGGATGTCAAAGGCAGGGGGGGCATCAAAGGCAGGGCTGGGAGAGCGTGAGAGAGAGAGAGAGAGACAGAGACACAGGGGCCTATGTAGTAAGCGTCGATAAGGCTGCGTCTATAGTATTTCAGACGGAGGGAAGGCACACACGCTGCAATACACTTGCTGAAGCCTGAGCTTTTTTATGGCTTTGCAGGGTATGCAGCGGGCGCGATTTGGGGGCGTGGCAATAAATATTTGGAGGCGTGGCAATAACGTTCCGGCGCGGACGTCACTTCCCTACCTCACATCCCGATCCACCGGAATTTATTCAGATGCAGAATCTGAAGCACTGTGCAGACAAGTTCACTTTCTCCCGGTCTGGAAATTAACTTTAATTTTGTGTGTGTTGTGTGTGTTTGTGTTGTGTGTGTATACCACCGGCATACAAAAAAGAAAAATGGCGTCACTTTGAAAATGTAACTTCACTTTGATTGGAGAAGACAGGTCATGTGATCATGCCACCGCGCAAAAAATCACTTGGCTCTGTCTCCTTCAATTTCGCGCCTTTGCCAGCTCTGTCTGACGTGCGCGCTGGTGCCATCTATAGACATCCTCAAAGAGGACCATAGATGTGAACGCGCAGCGTGCGCGCGCCTCCCCTCCGCTCCGTCTGAAATACTATAGACGCAGCCGTAGGCACTTATCGGCCAAAATGCCAACTATCATTCAGTAGCCTCGATAAGTGGGCGATAACGGCCTGTATCGCCGAAAAATCTTTTGAAGAAAATCAAATCGCCGACTGAGCGGCGATAAGCCACGTAGACACTTTTCTGAATGTTCATAAACACGCGCGATTCCAGTAGCCGTGAGTCGGCGATCGCCGCCTATCGCGGCCCTAAAATGGCAATTTTCTCCCCAAATCCAAACAGTAAAATAAGATTGGTGGTGAGAAGCATCGATGAGCGGCGATTCGGGACTTAGAAAAATGTTGGCCTTTTTCCTGCATTGGATTGATGCCGGGGATCTCAGGAGCTTATACCCATTAATACCAGCACCGGAGACCCCCGGCATGAAGCCGATGCAGGAAAAATGCATTTACAGCCACTTCATTACCTTAGCGGCCATGGCGACGTGTGTGAGAAGCCACCGGAGCCAAGGTAAGTTAGGTTTGCAGAGGCCCTGCAGCTTCCCCGGCACTTAATTTAAGTGCCTTTGGGAAGCGCGCGGGGCCTCTGTAAACCCAGCGCCCCCCGCATTCAGTCTCGCGCCCCCCTGGGGGTTGTGCCCCCCAGTTTGCGCACAGCTGACTTAAATACCAATTGTATTTCAAAAGCGAGAAGTATCAAAACTATGAAAGCACCTCGCAGGTTATGAACAGAAAACAAGGGGAGTTTAATGAATGGACCTTCCCCAAATGGTAATTTCTCCTGTGGGAGAACACGGTGCCTTACGTGTAAACATCGTAAGAAAGGGGATACGGTTACCTCCCACTCAAATGGAGTGTCATATCCAGTAGTAGGACATATAGACTGTTTGTCTACACATATAGTATATCTGCTCACCTGTCCATGCGGTCTCCAGTATGTTGGGCGGACAGCACATACATGACGTACACGCTTCCTAATCTTTCAAGACATTAATCCCAAATAGATCATAAGGATTCGGGTTCTTTATCTCTGATCGGCTTTGAAGCTATTCCGTCTTATCTATTAAGTGCTGTGATAGGTTCAAAAGATTGAGCCTTAGGGAAACATATTGGATTTATGTCAGGGGAACATTCAATCCAAAAGGTTTGAATGAATGCATTGCCATTAGGGCAGTTGTTTGAATTTGGGTTAGGAACAGTGGTCTGGGGGTGAATGATTTATTAAATTTCCTCTGGAACTAGTTCGCAAATAGGACCCTTGGTAGGAATTTATATATACACTATATCTTCATCACATTCATAGTAATGACATTAAAAACAAATTTATTCACAGAATTAAGTAGTCACTGTGTGGAATTAGTTTAAGATTTATTTATTAGATAATTTATCACTATGTAACACACTTTAAATCACAAATAAATAGGTATCACATTATTGCAATGTATTGAGTTGTAAGATATTAATGTTATTTGTAACACACAGTAGATTAGAAACATCACAATAATTAAGTATTAAATGTAATATTTATTGATCACTATAGCACTATAATAATTTGTTGGCATGGTAATCTATAACAGGGGAGCGCAAACTTTTGAAGCTGCGTCCCCGTGCCTGTCCTCACCCGGTCTTGTGCCCCCTCCCCTACCTGCCAGCTGCGTCAAGTGACACTCCGTGGTCGCGTGACGTCACATGACCCCGCGGTGTCATTTGATGCCGCGTTGCCATGGAGACGTGTCTGACATGTTACTGTTGCAGAGGCCTCACGTGATCCCCGGCATTTCATTTAAATGCCTTGGGGAGGAGCGCGGGACCTCTGCACCCGCCCGCGCCCCCCCAGACAAATCTCCCGCCCCCCAGATTGCGCACCGCTAACCTATAACATTATGTAGCTATGTAGTTAGGTTCAAATTCTCTGGATTAGTCTAATTGGATTTCATTCATTCCAGGACTCTGACCATAATCATTGGGATCAAATCAAGGACAGTTTCCATTGATAAATGTATAAATGTGTGGGGTCACTGAGTACTGAGTACTCATAGTTATCACAATTTAGCCAAATATGAGTGTGTTCAGTTTCTGCGCACACTATCTATCCTTATCAAATGTTGTCTTCCTTTTCAATTTTATTATGTATTTTTATCATGTATTTTGTTATTGTATGGTAATTAATTAGCATAACTATGTGTTGATATTACATCATCATTCCTCTATAAGTATATATATATATATATATATATATATATATATATATATATATATATATATATATATGCAAATATAGCTGTATGCTCATCTGCATGTCTTAGGCAGGTCTGCAACCCCGCCTTTCCCCATTATCACCCAGCATACAGCACTTCCACTGCAGCAAGGGATTCTGGGAAATGACATGCAAATGAGCACACAGTGTCACTTTTTGCCTCAATAACCATTTTTAACATTGTGTGAGAGGAAGAGAAGCAGGCCAGCTCCACCCCCCAGCCCTCTCCCAGCCGGAGAAGGAAGAGAAGCAGCCCGGCAGGCCAGCCCCACCCCCCAGCCCTCTCCCAGCCGGAGAGGAAGAGAAGCAGCCCGGCAGGCCAGCCCCGCCCCCCAGCCTCACTCCCAGCCCTCTCCCAGCCGGAGAGGAAGAGAAGCAGCCCGGCAGGCCAGCCCCCCCCCCCCCCAGCCTCACTCCCAGCCCTCTCCCAGCCGGAGAGGAAGAGAAGCAGCCCGGCAGGCCAGCCCCGCCCCCCAGCCTCACTCCCAGCCCTCTCCCAGCCCCGCCCCCCAGCCTCACTCCCAGCCGGAGAGGAAGAGAAGCTGCCAGGCAGGCCAGCCCCGCCCCCCAGCCTCACTCCCAGCCCTCTCCCAGCCGGAGAGGAAGCAGGCTGCCAGGCAGGCCAGCCCCGCCCCCCAGCCTCACTCCCAGCCCTCTCCCAGCTCCTCTCCCAGCCGGAGAGGAAGAGAAGCAGCCCGGCAGGCCAGCTCCGCCCCCAGCCTCAATCCGGTGCCTGCTCACAGCACATCCACCAGCACACTGCCGCTCCGGTCCCCGCTCCCCCTGCTGCCATGACCCCCCCCCTGCTAAAACAGCCCCTCTTCCCCCCCAGCTTCCAACCTCCCTCCCCCTGCAGTTTTGAGCCATGCTCCCCACTGCTGGCCTGCCCCCCCCCCCTCCCGCTGCACAGCACATCCATCCCCCTCCTGTAGCCAATCCAGCGCCTTTGGGGTGGTGACTCCTGCGGCCTCTAGACCACGACCCCCTTTTACCCCCAAAGGACTTTAATAGGATCCAGGGGGACCTACCTCCCCTGGCCCCGTCCGCAGCACATGCCGACCCCGAGGCATGGAGCTCCCTCACCGCCCCGGGCCCGCGTTCTCTCTATACCCCTTTTAACCCCTTAAACCCATAACCATAACCTTAGTAACCTTAACTAGCCTGCATGAGCTCTAACCTGAGCTTCTGTAAGACTTGAACTGCCCCTATAGCACGCTTCCAGTGTGCCTATTCTCTGCCCTCTTCTCTGCCAACCTAGGTGCTCCTAACTCCCCTACCCCCGGTCCCTCTCCAGGCCCCCTCCTTTTATCTTTGTGCCCCTTCTTTCGTGGCTCCTCTAACGCTGTTCTTCCTCCCCTCTTCTCCTCTCTGACCCCCCCTAACTACTGGGCATAGCTGCCTCATTCTTTTCTGGCGGCCCGCTGTCTTTCCCTACCCATCCCGACCCTCTGGCCTGCTAGACCCCCCCTCCGTTCCTTCTGCCATTTTCATTGTGACCGGCGCCTTGCTGGGCTTCTGCATGGGGCTTTCTTCTCCCTGATGACGCCTGTCGGTGCGCGCGCGCCTGCTGATGACGTCAGCCGCCCCAACCAAGATGGCATCTTTCTGTTTGGCTCCGGTAGATGACGACTTCTGGTTTCCGGCGGCCGCCATTTTGGATCGTCTGCTGCCTCGAGGAGGATGGAGCGCGCTCTCTCCTCCCGCCGTTTTACCTCTTCCTGGTTCTGTGCTTCACGCTGGATCTTGAAGAGCGCCATTTTGCCCGCCATCTTCTTTCACCTTCCAGGGCCGGAATCAAAGGTGAGTTTCTTTCTTTTCAGGAGCCGCCGTGAACTGTGCGGATTGAAGGGGGGGTGTTCGAAAATCGTCCGGGGGCTTCCAATGTTCCCTATTCACGGGGCATTACCGCTGCTATGCCTTTCCAGACGGGAAGACTCCATAATGCACAGGCAGGCATTTTTCGTGGGACTTAACTGGCTAACTTATAACTTTGTGTGAGCCATTATTATGGCTGTCATAGTCCTTCACCGCTTGCTCCCCTTGGACTTTGGTGAGCCCGCTCCATTCCGGCTCCAGTGTGTCTGCCTCGTCCGCTGCCCTTACCGGGGCACCCTTCAGGCCCAGTTTAGTTAGGAACTCTGGCCCATCTGCAGGTTCTTTCATCGTGATGGACTTCCCGTTCCGCGCCACCAGCAACCCAAACGGGAAGGTCCATCGGTACCGCACGTTTTGCTCGTGGAGAACCTTAGTAACCGGCAGCAGGCTGCGGCGTCTCATTAGGGTTACAGGGGACAAATCTTGAAAAATGAGCATTTTATTGTTTTCGAATTCGATGAAAGGCAGGGCCCTTGTGTGGCGTAAGGCTGTCTCCCTTGTAGTGTAGAAATGCAGCCGGATAATAATGTCCCGCGGCTGTTCGTTGTGAATTGGTCGGGAGCGGAGGGCCCTATGGCAGCGGTCCATAGCTAGCGCCTCTTTGCTGCAGTCCGGCAGCAGGGATTCCAGCCAGCGGGCAGTATACTCTTCACAGTCTCCTACCTCCTCGGAGACCCCCCTTATTCTGATGTTATTCCGCCTGTCACGGTACTCTGCATCTTCCTGCCACTCTCTTAATTTGTCTATTTCTCTCTGCAAGTCGCCTGTCTTCTTCTCCATTTTTTTCCCTGCTCTGATGGTGAGATCCATTTTAGTCTCCAGCTCATCCGTTCTGGCCCCAGCTTCACCACGTCTCGCTTGACCTCCTTAATTTCGGCCTGCAGTAGCGATTTTAAATCATTATAGAGTCTTTCAAAATCACAGCGCCGTACTGGGAGAAGGGATTGACTGTTTATTCCTTCCTCATCCCCCTCTTGCTCCGTGTCGGTGTCTGGATTTGAAGCCGGCGCCATTTCTCCTGCTTGCTCCCTCGCGCCCGAGCCTCCAAATTATGCCCTGACATCGGCCAACTTTTGCTTTTTTTGACCCGCTGGCTTTTTCGGGGCCATCCTGATACGGTTATGCAGTGCTGTCTAGCGGTTTTATAAGTATTTTGTGGGTTTTGAGGGTATTTTTAATGCAATCTTTGTTGAGCGCGGGCCAGTGCTATGTACTTATGCTGCCATACCCTGGTCCGTCGCCCATGCTCCTCGTCGCCGCCATCTTTATAGCATCCAAGATGCGACGTGGGCTCTATAAAGATGGCGGCGACACTGGCCTCCGATGCCCCAAACCGGGGCCTGTAACTCGGGAAGCAGGGGGTCTCTGAGGCAGAAATCAATGCGGTTCAGCTCAGAGGACCCCCTGCTCCCGCACACTATTAATAAAAATACATTAAAGCAGCTCCATTACCTTAGCGGCTAACCGCTAAGGCAATGAAGGGGTTAAGGCACAAAAACATGTTTATTGGGGCCAATTGCCCCCAATAAACATAGCAATATACAACACATCCCGCCGCCCCCTAACACATACAGTACAGTAATGGGCAAAATTACTATTATCCATATATGGATAATATTGCATTTGCCCATTTTAAATACATATAAATTACAATGAATAAAGTCAATATATATTACACTTACCTTTTACAGGCACCCACGATGAAGGCCGTCTTCATCCTCATCTTCATCCTGCCCATGCCCCCTCCGATGCTGCAAGACATACACAAGAATAAAAACAGCCAATGTAATGTCCCCTAACCCCTTAATCACCATAGCGGTTATTAACCGCTACAGTCATTAAGGGGATAAACCGCCGGTAATACCCTGCTAACCCCAAAAGGAAGCGGACCTGTGTCTTTGTCTGTGGGGTGGGGACTTCCTTTATGGCGGCCACCTTGCTAGCTAGTGGCCTTACTATCCCTCCCCCAACGGCATAGCCCAAGTACTTTGTAGTGGATTTACCCAGGGCACATTTTTTTGGGATTTGCAGTGAGCCCTGCTTCTCTTAAGGACGTTAGGACTGCCCTTAACCTTTTTATATGAGACTGCCAGTGTCTGCTATAGATGACAATGTCATCCAAGTAGGCCGCGGCATATGCCCTATGGGGTCGTAGTACCTTGTCCATTAACCTTTGGAACGTGGCTGGAGCCCCATGTAACCCAAATGGCATAGTGACGAATTGGTATAAACCGAGAGGGGTGGCGAAGGCAGTTTTGCATTTGGATTCTTCCGCTAGAGGTATCTGCCAATATCCTTTCGTGAGATCTAGCGTGGAGATATACTCTGCTTTACCAAGCGAATCAAGCAATTCATCCACCCTAGGCATTGGATATGCATCAAATCTGGATACAGCATTTACCTTTCGCAGATCCACGCAAAACCTCACCTTCCCATCTGGTTTAGGGACCAACACGATAGAGCTACACCATTCGCTGTGGGACTAATCGATCACGCCCAATTCCAACATGTCTATTATCTCCCTCTCTACCAGGTCTTTTCGGCCCTCTGGCAATCAATAGGGACGGGACCGTACTTTTACGCCAGGTTCTGTCTCAATCCTATGGGACACTAAATCAGTCTGCCCTGGCAGCTCAGAAAAAACATCTGGGAACTGGTCACATACATCAAGTAGGTCTGACCTTTGTTCCGTTGTTAACTGCTCTCCCATGGGAACCTGATGGTCAGTGTACGTACTACCCTTTGGAAGCTTTGGACCCAAATCCGTCTCTCCTTCCCGAGGGTGAATGAACAGCGATCTCATCGTTTTCCAGGGTTTCAGGAGGTTCACGTGGTAGATTTGTTTACCCTTCCTGGACCCTGGTTTAGAGATCTCATAGTTCACCTCCCCGGTGTGGCGGAGAACTTGGAAAGGACCCTGCCACTTCGCAAGGAGTTTACTCTCTGATGTCGGTAGTAGTAGCATCACTTGGTCCCCAGGTTGGAAGACCATCAAGCGAGCATTTTGGTTGTACTGCCTCTCTTGACGTTCTTGAGCAGATTTGAGGTTTTCCTTCGCAAACCGACCTATCATGTCTATGTGGTTTCTAAGGTCTATGACATACTGAAGGGTATTCTTGGAGGGGGAGGGCTCCTCCTCCCAGGATTCCTTCAGTAGGTCGAGAATACCCCGAGGTTGGCGTCCATATAGGAGCTCAAATGGGGAGAAGCCTGTGGATGATTGGGGAACTTCTCGTACCGCAAACAACAGGAAAGGGAGAAGTTCATCCCAAACTCGCTTTTCAGTGTCCACAAACTTTCTAAGCATAGTTTTTAAAGTACGGTTAAACCTCTCTACCAATCCATCAGTCTGAGGATGGTAGACCGAGGTCCGGACGGATTTTGCCTCCAATAACTTCAGGACATCCTGCATTAACTTTGCCATGAAATTTGTTCCCTGGTCAGTTAACATTACTTGGGGAAGTCCTACCCTAGAAAACAGTTCTAACAGCCGGTGAGCAACCTGTTTAGCAGTGGCTGATCTCAGAGGGAAGGCCTCAGGATACCTGGTGGCATAATCAACAATAAATTTATGTCCCTTCGCAGAGGGTTCTAAAGGTCCGACCAGATCTACCCCAATTCTCTCGAATGGGACGGCTACCAAGGGCAGAGGAACCAAAGGAGCCGGCTTCTGTCCTTTTTGGCTAGTTAACTGGCATTCAGGACATGTCTCACATAGTTTCATGATGTCACCATGTATGCCTGGCCAGTAAAACCGGGACGAGATGCGGTCCGTGGTCTTATCTCTGCCCAAATGACCACCCCATGGGAGAGTATGGGCTAGGGTAAACACTGTTTTAATCAACCCTTTAGGGACTAGCATCTGTCGAATGACCTCCCCTGTTTGTGTAACCTTATTCACACGATATAGTATGTCATTCAACAGTTCAAAATGTGGAAACACTTTTACACCTTGTTCATCTATTATCTTGTTGTTGATCTGTACCACCTTCTCATATTGTCTAGCCAGAGCTGGGTCCTCCCTCTGCCTCTGACGGAAGTCAGGAAGATCCAGGTCTGGCAACACTCCCGTATCTATCTGTTCCCCACCTGGTCATCCCCGGCCATGACCTGCAGTCCTTTGGGCTGACTAATGTTACCAAAAGTCCCAGCCTTTCTTAACCAGTCCTCTTTTTCCGCACGTCTCTGTTTACGTGTCTTTGGGACATGGTGTCTACGGGGGAAAATCTCTGGGGAAAAAGGGAACAAGTCTCCGGGCTTCTCCGCTACCAGAGAAGTAGGCTCCGTAGGAGTAAGGGCCAACAATGTTTCGAGGTACAAGGGCCAGTCTCGGCCAAGTAGAACAGGAGCAGGTAGCCAGGGAGCAACTCCCACTAGTAGGCTAGCCTCTTGATCCTGGATACGCAGTGTAACGTTCGCCGTCGGGTATCTCTTTGTATCCCCATGGATACACTCGATATTCCAAGGAGAGTCATAAGATAGTCTATTGCTTGGAATTAGGCCCTCTAGGATCAGGGTTTTTCCAGAGCCCGAGTCCAGCATGGCGTTTACTTTTGTCCACTCCAGAGATGCTGGGACTAACCACGGATTGTGGTCCCCTCGGAGACAAGCTGTGGCAGGGGTTCTGCCATATGAACAGTCCATCTCCTGAGTCCGCAAACTCGGTCGTCCGTGGAAGCTCTCGACAGGGCTCGGTGTTTGGACCTCTCCGCTGTTGGATGGGGTCCTCCCTTCTGGTTGGTGGGGTTATCCTCTCCACCGGGTGGGTGACAGGAGTCCAGGTTCTCGGGGAATACTGTGGGTGGCGGCCTCCCTTGAGTGATCCAGTGGCCTCGGACCCAGGATGGGCTTCTCTGCGGGAGTTTGTACCAAACATAGGACCTATTCCAAATTTGATAACACTAAAAATGTATCATTCAATACAGAGGCTAGACACATACCACCAAGAGGGCGGGAAGTTGGTGATCTAGAAACTCCTGGAGAGAATAAAGAAATAAAAACTCACAGTACCGAGGACACAGTCAGTCACAAAAGGGAAGAGGCAAATAAACAAAATAGAGACCGGGAGGAAAACTGGCAGAGACACAAGTACTATTCCAAAGATTATCAGGAAAGCCATCATAGAGCCAAGCCACCCGCATACAACTACAGAGCTAGATCACCATTAGAACGTAGAGATAACAGGTATGAGAGAGAACGTAGCAGGGATAGGGATCGTAGATCACCTTATAAATATCATGGGTCAAATCGGGAATATAGAGAGAGACGTTATGAGAGAGAAGAGAGTCAAAGGAGACACTACCGGTCACCCCGTAAACATCATAGGGAACATAGCCAAGGAAGAGAACACAAATCCCCCCATAGGGAACAGAGGACCACATATAGAGAAAGACAGGATAGAGAACAGAGTCATGTGAGAGAGCAAAGATCACCCCGACCACACGCAGGGCATTTTTTAGAACAGGCCCAATCACTCAAAGCACCACCCCTAGTTACTCAGAATCGCTTCCTAGTGTCAGAAAACCAGAAAGAAAAAGAAACCCCAAACACAAAACTCAAAAAAAGGCCCCACGAGGAAAGCGGGGAGGAAGAAGGACACAGAAAAAGAGCAGCGATTTGAACAATATATTTAATCTGAGCAAAAAAGAATTAAATGTAGAAAAATGTAACCTAATTAAAAAGGGGCTGAACTTCGCACCAGTTGCCAAGGCGAACAGTTTCAATCTGTATATAGACGCGCACAAATACATTAGTCAGTTAACCCTTAAAAAATTCTTTATTTCAAAAGATGCACAAACAAGGGAGGTAGTGAACAATAATGCTAACGCGAATATAGAGATGGATGAGTTCAAGCATTCAAACCTAAAAAATAAATCCAAATTCTATCCAAGCTGGGCGAAAGGCCATAACTTAGAAGTCTTCCATCAGAAAATCCAGGAGGACTTTGATAGACTAACCTCTGGTGCTACTAAGATAACTAAGAACAATCTAACCTTGAAAGAAAAAATCGCAAGGACATTAAAGCACCACCAGGTAGACCCATTATCTCTGGGATAGGCTCGCTCACGTCTCGACTGTCGGAGTACATAGATCTATTTCTGCAGCCATACGTTGCGGAGATGCGGTCCTATCTCAGAGACACCACGCAAATTCTAAATATATTAGAACAGATAGATTGGCAAGAAGGCTATAAAATGTGCACCTGCGATGTGACTTCATTATACACGTCCATAAAACATGATGATGGAATTAAAGCCATCGAACGGACGCTAATAAATGATGCCACCGTTCACATAGAACAAAGACGCTTTATTTTAGAAAGTATTAATTTTATTCTTAAACACAACCTTTTTAATTTTGATGGAACATATTTTTTACAAAAGTGCGGAACAGCCATGGGTACAAAATTCGCACCGAGTTATGCCAACTTGTTCATGGACAGTTGGGAGACCGATACCATCTGGTCGGAACATGAATTCAGTGCGGATCTTGTGCTATGGCGGAGATACATCGATGATGTGTTTTTTATCTGGAGAGGCAACAATGAAACCTTAAATCACTTTCTGAATTACATTAACAATAATGAGAGGAACCTAGCTTTCACAACATGCATAGGGAATAATTCGGTAGACTTTTTAGATCTAACAATTTACATAGAAGATAATAGACTGAAGACTAAAACTTTCTTCAAAACAGTTGACTGCAATAATTACCTGCTTAACACTAGCTGCCACCATAAGAAATGGCTGAAAAACATACCCCCAGGACAGTTTCGCAGAATCAGGAGAAACTGTAGCGATGATCATGTTTATAGGGAACAATCCAATATTCTGAAGAACCGATTCATTGCAAAGAATTATGATAATGAAAAAATGGATACAGCAATAATAGATGTATACTGGCGACACACTTTATTCGAGCTCGGCTAGTCCCACGAATTCGGGTATACCCGGGTGTATTGAGGTTTGTGACTGTTTTCTGCCCGAGTGCATTGAGGTATTTTCCATGCAGGGATTGAAGCATTTTATTCCCGCTGGCTGCAATACTGCACAGTATATATATATATACTGCATTACAATTCATGAATTTATGCCATCTGGTAGACACGCGAAGCATTGCAGCCTATTAAATCCTAATCATTATCATTTAACAGATCAGCCGCCCGTCAGCCAGGCATGAACCCAGGCTGGGAAGGCAAACGCAACGGGGCTTGTCAGAGGTGAGGAGCGGTGCATTCCAGGTATCTGCCAGGTACATACTGGGTATTTGCTCGAATAAAGTGTGTCGGTGCAGTAGGGAAGCTTAAACGTAGCGACATTTTTTTTTTTTATTTTTTTTTTTAAATGTTTTTATTAGGCAGTTAGTTAATACAACATTCTCGACAGATATCAAAGCCTAACAATTTTCCAAAACATCTTTTTTTTTTTTGGGGGGGGGTAAAAGAGTGGCAACCGAAGTTGTCAGAGAAAGAGGGGAGTGCCTTCTTAGAGGGGAGGCAGAGGGGGGGGTGGTGTGGGTGGTGAGGGGGTGTGAGGGAGGGGGGGGAGGTGGGGAATGGGGGGGGAGGGGTTTTGTCGACCCACTTGGCTGTTCAAGTTTTGCTGATGAGAGTCGTTTGAGTGTTCCCTTATGGAGGGGGGGTGGGCCTCAGACCCACCTGGGTTGGTTGGTGCGCCCTGGTAAATTGGAACCAGGATTCCCAGATACCCTCAAAGGCCGGAGTTTTTTGTCTAATGTGGGCAGTGAGTCGCTCCATGGTTATCACTTCCCCAACTCTTTTCTTAATCGTGTTTAGCGCTGGAGTGGTTGTTTTCCTCCAGGAGGCCGCAATACAACATCTCGCCGCAGTGAGAATGAAGGATATTAATTTCCTGGTGGGTCGAACAATATTCGACATAGGTGCGGCCAACAGGAAGGTCAGTGGTTCAATAGGAACTTCTAGGTCGGTGACCTCTTTTATCAGAATTTGGACCTTGGCCCAGTATTTCACAATTTCTGGACAGGTCCACCAGATGTGGGCCATGTCCCCTCTATTACCACAGCCTCTCCAACATTGGTCTGATGCCAGAGGGTAGATCTGGTTTAATCGTGCTGGGGTAAGATACCAGCCAAACATGATCTTATAAATGTTTTCCTTGATTGTGGTGCAAAGGGAAGTTTCTGAGGCTGCCTGCCAGATTTCCTCCCAAGTCTCTCTTTCAATATTAACGTTTAGATCAGCTGACCATCTGAGCATGTAATCGTGCTGTGTGGGGGACGTTGAGCGCATTAAGATGTTGTATATGTCCGAGATAAGTCCCTTCTGGTAGGACTTGTCCTCACACAGGAGCTCAAACGTAGTGAGAGTGGGGTATTCTGGATGAGGGCATGTAGCTCTGACAAAGTTTCTAATTTGTAGGTATTTAAAGGTGTCCAATTCTGTGATTTTTTTCTTGGTAGCTCAGGAGCTTCCCTAGGCTCAGTACGTCGGCAATCGCCTCTATACCCCGTGTGTGGAAGTAGGCGAACAGTTTAGATCCGCATCCTGGGGGGAATTTGGGGTTATTAACGAGGGGGGTGAGTTGTGAGCTTGTGGAGGAGAGGTTAAATTTATGTTTGCATCTGGACCAGGTGTCCCACGTGAAACGTGAGGCCTGTAGTTTCAGGTTGTGTAAATGACCATCACCTCTGTTCAGGCTCCAGAGGCAGGCTTGCAGAGAAGGCAATTTGGCACATCGAGTTTCCATTCCCACCCAGCAACATCGGGTCGGGTCTGAGTTCCACATTACTACCCGCCTGAGCTGAGCGGCTAGATAGTATTTATATAGATCAGGTACCCCCAACCCTCCTCTGGATCTAGTGGTCATCAGGACTGATCTGGCGACTCTGGGTCTCTTGCCCTGCCAAATGAAGTGGAGTAGTCTATTCTGTATAAATTTTAGATCGGCGGCCGGGACCTGGATTGGGAGGGTCTGGAATAGGTAAAGCATTCTTGGGAGTATATTCATTTTGGTAGAGATCATCCTCCCGATCCATGAGATCTGATAACCTTCCCACCGATCTAGATCTTTTTTGATCTGGTCCCATAGTTTCGGGTAATTATCCCTATATAGGTCCCGATAGTGTCTAGATACATTAATTCCCAGATATTTAATGCATGAGGGACACCCTCGGTAGCTAAAATTTAGTTTAAGAAGTTTGACTACGGGGTCGGGGAGACTAAGATTTAGGGCCTCTGATTTGTCGCTGTTTATTTTATACCCTGAAACCTTTCCAAACTCCGTCAGTTCCATCTGGAGGTTGGGGAGGGAAGTTAGGGGTTTGGTCAAGGTCAGGATAATGTCGTCAGCGAATAGGGAAATTTTGTATTGTTCAGTGGCAATGGGGATACCTTGGATGTTCGGATTTTGTTTTATTTTAGACGCCAGAGGTTCAATCGTGAGAGCGAAAAGGAGAGGGGAGAGGGGGCAACCCTGTCGGGTACCATTTCTAATGTGGATTTGTGCCGGTCCTCCGCCAGATAGTTTAACTGAGGCGGATGGATTTTGGTAGAGCGCTTGGACACCCATAAGGAAGGAGTCCCTGAATCCGAATTTTTTTAATGTTTGGTCTAGGAACAGCCAGTCAATTCTGTCAAAAGCCTTCTCTGCGTCTAAGCTTAGTAACATAGCTTGTGAGTCTGTAAGGTGGGCATGGTCAACTAAGTTAATGATTTTACGGGTATTGTCTGAGGCCTGGCGGCCCAGGACAAACCCGACCTGGTCCATGTGTACTAGTCTCGGGAGGATTGGATTAAGTCTGTTCGCCAGTATTTTACTGTATAGTTTTAGATCGTTGTTCAACAGTGAGATTGGTCTATAGCTACCGCATTGTGTGGGGTCCTTCCCTTCTTTGAGAATTATAGCCAGATTGGCGGACGACATCGAGGATGGGATAGGACATCCTTCTAAAAATGAGTTGAACAATTGTAGTAGGTGGGTGGACAGGATGGGGAGGAACTTCTTGTAATAGGCATTCGTGAAACCATCAGGGCCCGGTGCTTTAGAGATTTTGGAGGCCTTAACGGCCCTTTCTAATTCTTCCGCCGTTATTGTGGCGTTCAGGAGAAGGTTTTCCTCCCCTGTTAGTGAGGGGAGGTCGCATTCAGCTAGATAGTCAATGGCAGCCGATAGCTCCTTCGGGTCTGGGCTAGCAGAGTGAGCCCTTAGGTTGTATAATTTAGAATAAAATTTAGTAAATTCCTCTGCAATTTTTTTTTCGTTATATAGAAGCTCACCAGCACTATTCCGGATCGCCGTTATTTGAGATCTTTTTTGTATGCCTCTCAGCTTGCTAGCAAGAAGTCTGTCGGCCTTGTTCCCTTTATCATAATACCTCTGACCCGTCCATTTAAGAGCTTTCTCAACATTGTCCATTTGAATTATTCTTAAGTCGCTTCTGGCGGAAGTCAACTGTTTATAAATTTTCCGGGAGGGGTTATTTTTGTGTTGTTGTTCTAGGCTGATTATTTTGTCTGTTAGCTCTTTGGTTTGTTTGAGTTTAGTTTTTTTCCGATGGGAGGCAATCGAGATGAAATGTCCTCTGATTGTCGCCTTATGGGCTTCCCACAGGTTTGCTGGAGAGGCGACAGTGCCTATATTTATCCGGAAATATTCCTTAAGGGATTTTTTGAGCTCCCGTACTGTCTCCGAGTGATTCAGTAAGGAGTCGTTAAGTCTCCAGCAATATGAGGTTGTTTTCACGAATGGAATGGACAGGGTCATGGTGATAGGAGCGTGATCTGACCACGTAATTGGGCCAATATCGGTGTCTAAGGCGGCTTCTAGGATGTTCTTGGTAGCAAGGAAATAGTCTATACGGGAATATGTCTGGTGAGGGGCCGAGTAAAAGGTATAATCCCTTTGCCCCTGATGCTGTGTTCTCCATATGTCCAAAAGTGAGAAGTCCCCCATAATGTCCTTAAATTTTTTCCCCAGTCTTTGTGACTGGGTGGAGTGTTGTCGCCCTGGGAGGCTCGATTTATCTTCTTTGGGGTTGAGAGCCATGTTTAGATCGCCTGCAATTAGTAGCGAAGATAAGTATTGGGGGTCAATTTCATCCAGAACTGTTTTTAAGAAATCTGTCTGGTTCTCGTTTGGGGCATATAGGTTAATAAGGGCGATTGCCGAGCCTGAGAGAGAACCGTAGACCACAATAAATCTTCCCTCTGGATCTGCCTGGATTTTAGTTAGATTAAATGGGGTACCCTGACGAATCAGAATGGCAACCCCTCTGCGTTTACTACTGTATGAAGAGAAGTAGCTCAACGGATACGCATGCTGGAATGTTTTGGGCGGTTCCTGAGACGTGAAGTGTGTCTCCTGGAGGAAAACAACATCGCCCCCCAACCTCTTAATTTCCTGTAGGGCCAGGCGTCTTTTTTTGTTATTGTGGAGGCCCTTGACGTTTAGGGAAACAAACCTTAGATCTTTTTGGTGGGACATTCTAGTTGGTATTAGCGTTTGCTGTGCGTAAACTCTGAGTTGCAGTGATAGCTGAACAGCCAAATGGGGCGGGAGGTAGGGTGGGAGAGGATCCGCTGGGATAGGGTCAGCGGGGGTAAGAAGGAAGGAAGGTAGACCCTATTGGGGTCTGGAAAGTTTGAAACCGGTCTGACTTACAGGCCGGTTAGGGTGGTATAAGACCCTAGGGGGCGGGTCCGACGACAGTCTCCAGTGAAGGTGGGCCGAGGAGAGACCCTTAGCTATTGGGAGTTACCGCCGACTCATCTGACTCATGTGTGTCCCAGGTGGTTGGACTATTTTCCTGCGTGTGCTTTGTGGAGGATTGGAGGAGGGGGGGGGAGGGGGTAAGCGCTGGGTGGCCCCATACTGAGGGTGGGCGGTAGGGGAGGGGAGTGAATGGGTGGGGGGGGAGGGTTCAGGGGTAGGCGGGAAAAGGGTCAGTTCATGGGTAGAATCCGCATAGTGTGCATCCAACCTCTACGCTGCATATCAGGTGAATATTATGTGTACGTTACCAGATTGGTTAGGTGTGTACAGGGTGGGAATGAACCTGTGATCTCTTGGGCACTCCTGGGGCGGTGAGGTTCGGGCGTGTCTCCTCCGGGGAGTGTTCCTTTGGGGAGAAAAGAAGGGGGGCGGAGGGGGGGAGGGATGGAGGAAGGATGGGAGGAGGGGGGGGTGAAGGGGAGTGGGACGTGGGGGGAGAGGGGGTTGGGGGGGGAAGGTCAGGGATGAGAAGAGAAAAAAAAAAGGAGGGGGGGAGGACAGTTCGGGCATTTATCCTGCTTATTTTCCATCATAGACATTATACCTCTTAGTAGGCGAACAGTATATTTACAGATCTAGACAGTTTGGTTATATACAGTATTGAGCTAAAGCAGCTTGCTCTTGGGCTTCCTTGGAGTGGTGAGAATCAAGTGTTTCTCGACAGGGAGGTGAGCCTTGGGCGGGGAAGGAGAGGGGGGGGGGAAGTTAATTATAGGGATAGGGAGGTGGGCTGGGGAGAGGAAGGGAGGGGAGTGGGCTGGGAAGAGGGAAGGGGGGGTGCTGGGGGGGGGGGTGGTGGGGCTGGGGGGGGGGTGGGGAGGCAGAGGAGGGGAGTGGAAGGGGGAGGGGGTTGGGGGGAGTAGGTATGGGGGGGCAAGGGGGGGTGGGGTAGGGGGTGGGGAAGGTGTAGAAGCTTTTCACATAGATATTCTGCAACAGAAACATTTCATGCAATAAACCGTATATCAAACAAACATAGCGTGTGCAGTGTTAGTCTAGTTAGACATTTACATAATCCCGTACATTTCGGAGAGGAAACTATTATCTCTTTGACTCCTGTTGAGCAGGGAAGGTCCAGGGTGGTTGAGCAAAGGGGTGCTCCACGCCTGTGTAGGTGGGGCAGCTTTCGTAGAGGGGGGGGGGAGGGGGTGGGTATGCGCCGGGAGGGAAGGGGGGGGGAGGGGAAGAGGGGAGGTAGTGAGGGAGGGGGTATGGGATGAGAAGGGGGGGAGGGGATGTAAGGGGGGAGGAGGAAAAGGGGGGAGGGAGGGGGGGAAGGTAAGGGGGACGGGGGGAAGGAGGTGAGGAAAGGGGGGGGGCTGGGGGGGGAGGGGGGCGGGGCTGGGGGGAAGGGGGGAGGGGCTAGGGGGGGGGAGGGGCTAGGGGGGGGAGACGGGGGGCTGGGGAAAAAAAAAAAAAGGGGGGGGCTATGGGGGAGGGGGTTGGGGGGGGGCTATGGGGGAGGGGGGCGGGGGGAGGGGGGGGCTGGGGGGGAGGGGAGGGGGAGAGGGGGGAGGGCTGGGAGGAAGGAGTGGTGGGTATGGGGGGGTAGGGGGGGGGGAGTGGAGGTGGAGAGGGGAGGGGGGGGGCTGGGGGAAAAGGGGGGGGGCGGCTGTGAGGAAGGAGTGGTGGGTACGGGGGGGTAGGGTAGGGGAGGGGATGGGGAGGGAGGGGATGGGGTGGGTGGGGGGGTTGAAGGGACTTTTCGTGTTCATATTCTGCACTAGGTACATTTCATGCGCTATACCGCATATCCGGCAAACCAGGCGAATTCGAAGTTAGCCTAATTAGACATATATATGTTCCTATACATTTTTGGGGGAGAGAGAGTTATCCCCCCTTGAAGTTCTGCAGAGCAGGTGAGTTCCAGGGTAGTTTACCACAGGTAACAGGGTGCTCCCCATCTGTGTAGGTAAGGCAGCTGTAGGGGGCGGTATGTACCTGCAGGAAGGGAGGGAGGGGGGGGGAGGTAGTGATAGGGGGGGTAGGGGGAGAGGGGAGGAGGGGTAGGGGGAGAGGGGAGGGCGGGGGGGGAGGAGAAAGGAGGGGAGGGCGGGGGGGGGAGGAGGAGAGGGGGAGGGAGGGGGGGGTGAGGAAAGGGGGGCGGGGGGGGGGAGGAGGAGAGGGGGAGGGAGGGGGGGGTGAGGAAAGGGGGGCGGGGAGGGGTGGGGGAGGGGGGGGAGGTAGGGGCCACATCCAGGTTAATGTGCTGTGGGGGTGAGTCTCTCAAAGGTGGGTGCATTGAGGTGCTTCAGCTGTACCAACCCGGTCTTCTAATGATCATCTGCTGGATATCTGCTCAGGTTTGTGCAGTCCGGGTTCTTGCCTTGGGGGGGGGCGGGGTAGGGGGGGGGTAGGGGTAGGGCAGTCACGGGCAGGGGGAGGCGGGGGGAGAGAGAGCTGGGGGATCCGGAATCGGGAACCAGGAGTCAGGCGTGGGCGGGGAAGGAAAGGGGTGACCGGAATGTAGGCATTGGTTGGAGTCTGCTGATCCTCGCGGGCAACCGTAGACCCGCTCCAGTGAATCCCTCGTCGCGGGCGGGAACCTGTCGCACCCTCCGATGACGTCAGCTGGTGCTCGTCTGGGGCAGCGGGGAGCGTCTTGTTGGTTTGAGTCCTCCCCCGACGCCATCTTGAGGAGACAGCCAGGCAGCCGCAGGGCGAGGGAGATCCACGTGGGGAGGAATGGGCTCACCCGTCGCCATCTTAAGGGATCCGTGGAGTTTGAGGCACTTTTCAGCTGGTCGGGAGCTCTGGACCTCTGTAAGGTAGCAGAATCGGCTTTTCGGGGTCCCGCAATCT